>NC_090898.1:10125758-10439116 GCF_040956055.1 Brachionichthys hirsutus
CAACTCAATCTAGTGTTTGTGAAGGCCTGACAGATCCCTATCTTCATCCTTCGCAGCAGTCGCTCCTACAGAAAGTTGCTGCATTCATTTCTCCTGGAGTTTTGAGCTTATTCTCCTGATCAAACTTTGTATGCAACTCTGCAAGGCAACAGTTGTGGCTTCCCGTTACGGTACTGTTCTTAGCTCCGACTGCTGTTACACAAGACCAGCCTTTCTTGTCATTTCAAAGGGGTCCATGTCACTGTTTCAAAATGCAGAAGGAAAGGTATGATGACTTAGAGATCTCCTGTGCTGACGGAGTTGTGACAAGATTATATATTGAAAATGCTCAGGAAGCATAATTTTCTGTGGTACTGCGTGATTATACTAGTTTTACTGCTGCTAATACACATCTGTGGATATACTCCTGATGCTGCTGTTTTGTGATGTGTTCTGTACTCATATGTTTTTTGTAACTTTTTAACTAGGGCGTACGCTACAGCATAGCGCTGTAGCTTGCATTTGTCATTGTCATTACTGTTACATGTTGCACGACTTCACAAGAAGAATTCCTCGTCTGTGAACCCTCATTGACAATGGCAATAAACTGATTCTGATTCTCTCTAAAAAGATTTAAGGTTTAACAAATGATAAATGCTAATATTAGCCATATTAACATTGGTATTTTACTACATGGGTATATGTACGCTGTTTTTTTTGCAGATAAACAGATTGTGAAACCTGAAATAGAATAGATTTATATAATCAAGAGCAGTGTGTAAATCCCCATATGGATGCAGTCATGATGTAACCGTGCACACATTTAAACTAAGGTGGAGGGACGATTTAGACAACTTAAATACTCGACCTGACATAAGATTTGGAACGGTAATCATGACCACACTGAAATAGTGGCAGGACATCTAGGTCAGAACCTAAAGCTTAATCTACACTGATAAATCTGAGAGGCTAACATCCCAACAGTGTGGAATAAGGATGTGTTTTTTCTCTTTAGGAGACAATAATTACAATAAACCCGACTTCAGTTCACCTTGTAGACTGTGAAATACTTTAAAAGCTGGGTTGGAAATGCCATGCAGGTATGAGAACAAATGATGCTTGTCAGATACATTACTAATGTTCAGTGCATACAAACTGGTATAAGCTGAGAAACCAAAACCCGAGGAGTCCACATTCAATCACTATATTCTGTGTTATTATAATGACACAAAATATATAAGTACTTAAAACCTGTGGAAAACTAGTTGTTTTCCATTCAGCAAAAAAATAATAATAGAAAAGAAGTTACCATTTGCAACAAAACAGTTCTGAAGCAAGCTGTTGGATGGACTGATCCTGGTTCACATAGAGTCCAAGTGGCTCGGCTCTCGTGTAGGACTTGTTTATAAGTTTGGGTGGCAGACACCACACCCTGTCTCTGCTGAGCAGCAGGTGCACAGAGAAGGGATGCTAATTATAGATCCATCTATGTGCTATGTGCACTGTCTAAACAATAAATATAGACAGAGAAAATGTATTGATCAAGATGCGATTAGATCCTCGCTGTTGATATTTATTTGCCAGACACTACGCAGAAGACCAACAATCGTAAGACATCCAGGTTCATCTTGTTTTTGTCATCTGAACACAAGTGCTAAATGTTGCAGCATATTGAGACACTTGCACATGAGCCAATGGGTGGCTCCCACATGGTTTGATTATATAAAGGGCCTGTTCAGCACCCAGGCACTGTGTTACCGGCTGAGCCAATGATGAGGCCGCAGCGGTTCTGGGTTGCTGACCTCGCGAAACTGGCACAGGAACAAACAACCGGGCTTTATTTTAGTTAGCGTTCACACACTCCTCCAGCTCCTTTCAGCCAGCTGAGGCCTGGGTGTAGGTGCAGAGGAATGTTTATTCACCAGGCTGAGGGAGGGGTCACATATGCATTTATGTTTGCAAATGACATAAACTGTTGTAAATTACTAATTATATTGATTCATAAGCATGTTTATATTTGAACTTTAGATGTCAGCAAAGGATTTTAACCTTTATGCAACTTGCATTTGAACATATCAGTGCAGAACCAAAGTGTGCAGCTTCCGAGAATCTACAATGCTGCTGAGGTTTCAGTCATGAGTGCCAGCTGCCGATGGCTCAGTGCTTTTTGGCAGTGCTTTCATATACACTCATGCTTATCCAGCAATCACCAGAGCAAATGCTAATATTTGGATTTAGCTTAAGATGAAACAGTCGATGCAAACATAGATCGGCTACCATTATCTCTGAACTGCACTGACGGTTAATTTAACTTAACTTGATTTAATTAAAAAACTCACACATTGACTTTCTGGCTTTGCCGGCTGACACAAATTCAGAACCTGTTCCATAGAATGAGTGTTCTGCACACTAGTTACATGCCATGAGATTGAGAATGTTCTTCTGTGTATAATATCACCTGTTTTCTCTTTCAGTTTAGAAAATTAATGGGCAAGCAATAAGACATACTTTTTAAATTATCAATATTTATTGCAATACACCATTACATTTGTTGTGATTTTAATACTGATTGAAGCCAAACATAGTAAATTCAGTGTATATTCTGTAGGCCCAAGCGTGTGAGAGTAACGAGAGGAAAGACATGCTTATGTTTGAATATATTTCCAAAGTGCTTTCCACTTATACATATGTCACTAAAATAACGTTCTCCTACTCCTCTCCAGGCCATTAGTATTTAACACAAGTGTAATGCTTATAGTTAAGTTTCAACTTTATTCATTTGGTGTGCAGAAAACAGTGGAGGTTAGTTTAGCAGCATAAATTAACCCTTGAACTGTCCAAAACACCGTCAGAATGCCGCCAGGCCTTAATCTCTTTATCTTGGGCATCTCTCCACATTTGAGCTGCAGATAACCTGGGCTGTGTTTACCACTAATCCTAATCCATCTGGCACTAAACTACACAATATTGCCCAGGTGGAAACTGCACCAGATGGGTGGATAACTGCTCTAGGCTGCTGGAACTGATATGTCTGGCATTCTGGCCAAAAGCTATCAGGCACAAGACCTGCTAACAGGTCAAGTAAAAATAAAGGTGGGGAAGTGTTCCTCAAAGAGACTACATTATATTTCATTGTGGCATCAGTGCTTGACGACAGCAATATTGACTAGCTTTCATGTGTGAAAATGGAGTACAAAGATTCAGGGCATCCTCAGCCTTTCTTTGTGGCTCTTCCGTAGAGGCTTTTCCTACAAGATCACAGAATTACTACTCGAGTAAAGATGAGACAATATCACAAATGATTGTCTTTATACGCGTTTCTTTTGTTCTACTGTGATTCATGAAACGATTTTGAGTACCTGTGGCCAAATCTGAAGCTCATACGGAAATAATGCCTGGTGAAATCAAATAACATACAAATAACAAATACTACCTGTCGTGCGCACTCACACAGGTTTTAGGGTTTACCTTAAAAGCCCATTATAACTGGCTATTGTGTGGAGATTAGCAAACCTGCTAAGAACATTACTGCAGGAAGGCAAGGACAGGCGACAGTGACACAACGTTAGGTGGACCATCCCAGGAAGCAAACCGGGCAATGTCAGCATGGCTCAGTATGCCGTTTGCAGGTGTATTATGTCTTTGACTAAACATTTAAAGGATCAGATTAAGCTTCAAGAAGCCCATGGCTATGCAGAGTTCAGTTATCCTGGAAGCACGGCAGCTAGGGAAAGCATGTGAAGGGAAAGGAAGTGCTTTGACCCCTGTCCCCTGTGTACTATGTAGGTCAGTCCAACATAAGACACAGACACCGAAACCCTGGCGTAGGCAAGAGCAAATATTATAAGGTTCATAACAAGTGAGTTATTCAGAGTAGTTTGCAGCTGTTCATAAAAGTACATAAAAAAATTAATGTCTGTAAATCATATTGAAATGTTTGTGCACACAATTTTACACTGGGGTCACATTCATACATGTTCCACATGCTATTGTTATTATCATTGTTGCTGTTGTTTTTGTTATTGTTATGTAATTAGTGTCTTTATATACCATGTGACGTGAATGACACTGGGCATAATCATTTTTAGATGTATTTTTTAATAGATAAATCTGTAAATGTGATTTTGTCCCAGTTTTTACTTCAGCTACATCATCATACAAAAAAAAAATAGGAAAAGAACAAGAAAAGAAAAACCATCAATGTTTCCTCCAGTACCTTACAGTGTATTCTTTTCTTTTCTGCAGCAAAGAGAACCCCAAACAAGCTACAAGAATCACATCAAGTAAGTAACAAATCTGCCTTGACACGAGGCTTGATTCAATCACACATGCCAAGGTAACGTTGATCCTGATGTGTTGGATAGATTGTCCTGACAAAATCACTTCTTTCTTCATGTGGACACTTTTTGTTCTACATTGTTAAAGGCAGACAGATTGGGAGATGTGGAGCGAGTGTGAGCCATACACCTCGGTGGAAAGTGTGGCTATATTTAGGTGCAGAACAAAATATGCAGGTGTTCCTTTAAGTTATATAGTCTCAAAACATATGTTTCTTAAACAACATGTTCACTGTGTCTAAGCATCGAACAATAGGGCCTTTACTGTGACTCACTGTGACTCACTGTGATGACGCAAAACAACTGGAAATAGATAGTAGCCTGAGCACAGAGGTACGCTAGGGATCTTGTTGGTGTTTAATATGTATGCTGACATTATCTGCAATGATGCAGTAATGCTTGTGCATGCCTACAGGTCGGGATGGCGGATACGGCTTGGAGAGTGAAGAGATCATTTTGACGCCTGAAGATGAAAACCCACTCAGGAGGATACTGCAGGTATGCATTACGTTTATCCTTCACTTTCTCAACCACCTAACGTCACCGAGCATAATCACTTAGCCATAATGTATGACCTTGATTGTGGGAATATTGTCTCACATTCACCATGAAAACATCCTCGCCACTACCGTCGACTCATAGTCAGTGAAACGGTATGCTGCATCGCCTGATTGATCGATGTGTGTTAACTGTTTCCTGGTAGCGGTCTCTCCAAAGGCATTTTGCAAATTGTCATTTCATTTAGAAAACTCCTAACAAAACTCAACAGTAACAACCCATCAACTATTGGCACTGCCACTTTACATGCTTTCTAAAACAGTTGTGGATTAGCCTGAATTCCCTCCACTGAGATGTAGCCTCTGAGAAAAGAGATTAAAGCGCTATGGAGGGCAGTTTCTGTCTGCACATGCGGGGATGCGGCTCTAACAGCTGCCACACTGTGACATAATAAAAAGGTAGATCGCCCTCTGGAGGACAGTCAACGAATGTAAACCTGCCATTGCTGCTGCTCACTTTGGTTGCCAACTAGCTACAGCTTGTTTATTCATCCTTTGCTCACTTCCTTCATTGACACGTTTGCACAGCCTTTCAACTGGCATCAGCCAGGGATGTCTCACAGCAAGAGGAAGCTGCTCCAGTCTCTGATGGGGCCTTATGGTCCATTAAGCGTGTCTTACAATGGGAAGACCTGCATTTTGTTCAAGGCAAAGCGCCTGGCAATCCGCTACAAGAATCATACCTTTATTGACCTGACTGAGAAGGTCTTCAACTCCAACTCACCCGTCGACACTAAGGGCTCCATCTGTACCAAGGAGAAAGCTACGTAAGTTAAGCCATCGTACACGTTCAAAAGTACATCCTCAAGAGAGCTACTGTAATATAAATCACTGTAATGGTTTAATATTTTCCGCATCAAGCGTGACATTTTAATATCGATGTTCTCATGTTGCCACAGGCTTTCATTAAAGTTTGGAGATGTAGAGGACTTACGAGGTCTAGTCATCAGGTAAAGTGCTCATTTTTACTTCGGAGACATGAGTACAGATGTATTTGTGAGTGTAACTAAAGTGCTGCATTACCTTTACGGCCAGGCTTCAGATGTCGAACACGTTTTATGAGGCAGCTGGTCAAAACTGGTTCACACTGGACAGCGTTCACATCCACTACAACTGGACCCAGGAGGCTACGTTCAACGCTAGTGAGGTCTACGCTCCTGCCACGTCCTCCTACCATTGCCAGCACGTCAGCAGCCTGCACAAATATGACACCCTGCTAGTGCCCAGCTCCCACACTGACACGTCTGCCAACTGGCACATCACTTTCACTGATTTTCAGGTACGCTGTTGCACCAGTGGCACAACTGCCACTATAAAATTCTTGTAGCAGTGATATAACATTATTGTTATATCATAGTCTTCCCTCCATGTTTCCCATGTGTTAGCATATGTCTTTAATTTGCCAGTGGTTTCTTTTTGTATTTCGCATATTTGGCTGCAATTCACTCTGTTTGATTAGCATTTGGACGACTGTCAGTCTATACACTGACTGTTCAGCCATGTGCTACAAATCCATTTGACCAGTGTTTCCGGGCCTGGTAATCCAGTCGTCTTCTTTGGTTTAGCCTGATCTCATCTTTCTGCCTTCTCACTGTGTTCCTCCAGATCCAGGCCTTCAATGTGAAGTCAGACAAGTTTGCATCAGCCAGCGACTGTGCCACTTTTCTGACGCCGGCCATCCTGATGGGTTTGGTGACATCGTTGATCCTGCTTCTTGTCCTAGCCTATGCTCTGCACATGGTGGTACACCTCAAGCACATCGACCGCTATGAGGAGCACAAAGCCACCGTCTACTTCCCCCGTAGTCCGGAGGCCGAATTGCCTGATAAAAACAGCCTGTGAAGGATAAAAGAGAAGCTGGAGGATGACGAAGAAGGGAGAGGGCTGAGAAGCAAGTCTGAGGGGAGTACAAGAGTGATAAAGTATCCTCCACAGAATATTTGTTCAACAAAATGACAACTTTGCCTGTTTATAAGAAAACATTTCAAGTCTTAACTACACACAGCCTGTGGTCTGATACTTTTTCTTCTTTCCTCATTGACTTGCATCTTGGTGTTCATAATTTGAATAAGGCCTTTGGATGTTTGAGTCTCTCCCCAAGAAATGGTTCAGGATCTAAATGCCAAAGGTTAGGGACAGACCCGGGGCTGTGAAGAGTAACAGTATATACAGGCCTTTACCCCAGTCAGCCACAAAAGTCTAGTACCTGTAGCTAATACAGCTAACATCAGATGCTCCTGATTATACATACGGTATGTACTACATGGATCATGTGTCTAATTTCAAGCTTCTAATACACATAGCATTCCAGCATTCATTACAGATTTCTTTGTGTAATACAGCTGCAAGAAATATATCGTTCAAACAGCCACTTTTAGAGGTGAAATAGCCGTATTAGCTGCATGCCATAAAACGCTGGTCTATCAGACTAGCAACAGTGTTTCCTAATAAAAGGGAGAGCCGTGCATGAGTTGCATCTAAAAAAAAAAATCAGATGTCACAACTTATAAGGAGCTTGAAAAGCTTTCAACAGCACGGTAAGGGAACTATTAGGAAGCACTGGTCTAGCACCTGGCTGGAGTGAATGGACCAGTACTACTGGCCCTTCTGAGCCTCTGGCATCTCTAAAGCCAACCCTGAACAACAAGACTGCTGCTTGGAACTTAACTGTGGCACCACTCTTTGCAGACCAGCAAGACAAGAGGGGTTCTACAAACTAGCACAACAATGGTTAGTTGTGAAAGCACTAACAACAAACTATCAAAGACTATACAAGGAACTATGCTGCACAAGACTGCCCATCGAAGGGCATGGCAGGAATGCGGCTCTTGCAATGAATTGACTCCCTGAGAGTCGAGCATTTGGACACGGGAGGACGTGTGTCCTTCACACACACCACTGGGTTTCACCGCCAAAGTGAAGCTACAAAGGAATTGCCATAAGATATGGTGCGAAAGGGTGAGACAGTGTGTAAATGAAAGTTAACTGTTGTCATTATGTACAAAACAAAAACATACATGTACAGACATGTCACTCTACAAAGGTCTTTTTTTATATATACAATGTAATCATGAACCGCTATTAGATACAGGATGGCTATGCTAATCCTCATAACCGAAAGGACATACAAAGCTGTAGGTAATTTAAGATCTCTATAGAATCATAGCTGTTTACTATCTTTAATTATTGCACAGCTAATAAGAATAGATGCTACAGCTTTGTGCTATGAGGATTGGTCAAATATCCACACATACAATTTTTTTCTACAAAGTATTAACACATTACATCGTCTATCTATTTGTTTTAAGCTGAGCAAAACAATGTAAGGTCCAGATTCAACCAATTACAGTACGGCTCCCAACCATAGGACGATACTACGGAACGCCATCCACCCACTGGAATTTAGAGATAGCATTATTATGCCGGACGCCACACTCGCAGCAGTGACAGCATCAGTAAGTCATTACTTCTGATTAAAACACAGCATGACAGTAAATAGACATCTTAACATTCGACACAGTTCTGTCAACCTGTAGCAGTGTGAAATGTGTTCTTTGGTCATAAATGTAACCTACAGAGTTATGAAATGAGAGGATGATATTTATCTACAGACCACCTGATGTAAGATGAACAATAAATGATATTCAGATGAAAAGCGGTGCAGTGTTTATGGTTATAGTCAGTGATGGACAGCCTAAAGTTCACACTGCGTTTTTAAGTCTACTGGTGATGATCAAACTTATTTTGACTGCAAATCTTTTGTTATGTTTAAGTGTTACTTTGCCCACAGATTTCCAACCCAGCTCTGTCTCCCCTCCTTACAGTCTCTTCTATCTTATCTCTGATCTCAAATGTTGGCACAGTTCACCCCCCAACTGCTGCCCAATCGGATATATTCATACATCCTCTGAGGAGGTCCTAACCTGAGCCACCAGCATTGATTGCAGCTGGTTTATTTGAAGCAGCAGGTAAGGCCTTACATAACATGTGAAAACACTCAGCAGCTACATTTAAAGTGTTTGCACCATCATTCTGCATCATGAAGACCAGCTAGAATGGATTCAATTTAAAAAAATGCTGTATTAATGCAGTATTAAAAGTCACTTGCATAACAAATAATGTATTGCTCACAATAGTCAAATATCGTGATATTCTCCTTATCGGAGAGACCATTTGACATTTATTTTCAATTTTCATTGAATGGTAACTCATTTCTTGGAACTGTCCATAAAAGCATGCTTTTGTTAACTGCCCAAAAATATTTGATAGGGATAATTATGGTATTTAAATACAGAAGAAACACAATAGGAATACTTGAATACAACAACCATATAACAAGAGAGAGGCCTGCTATGCAAGAACAATTTCCTTTCCAATAAATGCAGATTTAGTCATAATTACATACATAATTAAATTAGAATAGCATATAAGGGCCTCTTATTTACCAGATCTATACTCCTGAGGCTCACTTTGACTGGTTTAATGAAGAAAAGAGACAGCATTTGGTTTCTTGTGACCTAAAATCCAGGCCTATTTTGATCCTGAGGTTCCTCACCTTTTCATATCCAGCGCATATCATTTTTTTGTCCTAAAAATAGTGTAGCTTCACATAAAATGCTCTAGATGTCAGTGTCTGCTTGATTTTCCCTTGACTCCCTCTTTTTGAGAACTCCAATAAACTCATTCTAATGTGAAAGGCATAATAAATACATAATTCTAATATTTCCTTTGCTTTGGCAAAGAAATAAAATAAAAATGCCATTCATTTTGTAACATGAATAAATTAATTACACTGAAGTCATTTTGTAGAACAACTTTCCCAGAGAAATAAAGCCGACTCACCGTTGGACAGCTTTGAACGACACCGGCAAAGATCCTTTGTGCTGACAATGAGTCGGGAGATTTTTAGTTGACCAAACTACCCGCTCAGTTCTTTTCTGACACGTGGATAGAAGAGTTGTGTTTAGTGTTTGTTAATCTCTCCCTGTGCATAAAACCAGAGTGAGGATCCTCAGCGTGTTCCAAGCTGGGTATTGGACTTTGTGGCTACAGCCTGTGCAGAGACAGATAGGCCTGCCTGTTTTATATGTAAAGCTTCCAGCCAGAAAGCACAGGCCCAGAGGGGACTGCACACAACTGCTTTGTTGCAGTTAAACTAACTGTGATAGGGTCCCACTGACTAAGCTGCTTTGCATTCTGGGAGCACAAGAGATAGGAAAGGACGCTAAGAATGGTAGGTGGGTAAAGCCGGAATTCATGTTGATAAACTTTTGGGCATCAACGTCGGTTAGGGGTTAGGGTTAGAGACCAAATACAGTCACCACCCTCCTGCAGCAGGACACTGTCCCTTCATGAACAGGAAGTGAGATGTGTGTGTCATGGACTGCCAACCCCAGAGAAGCTGCTAACCCGGATGGGGTTCCTGGGGATGTACTGTGCCGATCATATGACTGAGATCTTCACTGCAGTCTTCAACTGATCCCTGTCACAGGCCATCATTCCCTCCTACCACCATGAGCCCCATCCCCAAGGAGTCAGCTGCTGATAGCCCGAATGATTGCAGACCTGATGCACTTTACGCCTGTGATCATGAAGTGCTTCAAGGTTGATCGAACACCACATCAGAGACACGCCTCAACATGCATTCGGATCCCCAATTCACTTATAGAGCAAACTACTCTACTGAGGACACCAGCGTCACAGTAGCTCTCCTCACGGCGCTGAGTCACCTGGAACACCAGGGGAGCTGTGTGAGGATGCTATTTATAGGCTAGAATAGCATATTCAACACTGTAATCCCAGACACGTTAGCTGACAAGCTCTCCCGCCTCGGACTCTCCACTTCCAGCTCTCCCGCCTCGGGACTCTGCAGATATTTAAAATACCTCCTGTCTGATCACCCACAAACGATCAGAATCGGCCATCACACTCATCCCTGGCTCCCGACATGCTTTTGTACTCTCTTTACACACATGACTGCACACCAACCTATCTCTCAAATGCAACATCATCAATTTCACTGACGACACCACCACGGCTTTGCCCCGACAAATCACTGATTTTGTGTAATGGAGCACTTTTCGAGCGTTATGACTCGGTGAGATGACTATAAATTCAACATTGCAGCGAAACACAGCTTCATACTTCCCACACAGTCACAGCGATTGGCCTCATTTTAGCCTCTTGGGCATGTTATCATTGCAAATGAGTTTGTTATCAACAAGACAGTCTAGAGCAAACACATAAACAGTGAAATAGAGGAGTTCTCACAGTGGCTCGTTTAATTCATTATAACGTCTGTTGTTTACTGAATAATGTTTGTCTTCTTTTGGGTTTTGCCTACAAATGGAGTGTTGCAGAGATAAATATGTGTTATTATAAAAGGTTGAATACAAATAGGTGTTATACAGTCATGCCAAGTGCTTGAGCTGCATTTCAGGATGAGATGAAACATTGATCAACACTAATAATGCATGCACAGTGTTTTGCCAATTTGATTTGCAGCTGTTGAGCTGCAAATCAACAAACCAACACAGGGACACAAGGCTGGAAGGCAGAGGTGTGCTATCTGGTTCTGCTCAGTCTCATTGTAATTTCCTGTAACGCGGGGCATGGCCCTGGTTCTCTCAGCAAACAGTTTGTCTTTGAAGAATAATTTGAAAATATACATTTTAATAAGATGCACTGAGGCACTGCCAACAAGACCGAAGATAAAAAGGTAAAAAGGACATTTCATATCTGAAATGAACTGTTGGTGGGAGGGAGGGGGGGGGGGGGGGGATAACAGAGTCAGAGAATAAATGGGGGGAGTAGAAGACTTGTAATAGCAATGTTTTTTTAAATTGAAGTGCCCGGAGAATGTAAAATGGAATGCACGCTGTAGGCAAATCAGCGGCGAACATGTTGGGAATGTCGACCACTTTAGCGCCATTTTTAATCTTCTTCGCAAAATAATGCAAACATTGCAGGCGTCTTCATCTTCAGCCTATTATTCCTCCACATAATGAAGCCACCTCTTCTATCAAGTCTTTGCTTTCAGGCAACCACTAACTTGAGTCATTTTATATTTGTTTGATGATAGAAAAATAAAATTAACAAGTTCACTCACTAATACAAAAGTCCCACCACACACACAAATTATGCATTGGATTTTGGCACTTTGTTATTGCCAAGGATTCTCATTTGGCCATTACATTTTCTGTTTCTCTCTCTTTTCTCTTTCAATATATCATTTCTTTCCCTCTTTCTGATTCTTCTGCTTCTTGTTATAATAAGATACTTTTTGAATTACTGAAATGTGTGTATGCGTAACACAAAGCATTACAAAGCACAATTCCTTTTGCTTGACCACCTTGCTTCCCTTCTGAAAACAACCCCAGTGTGAGGACATGGTGAAAGGTGTCAGGTTTGACATGCTTTGACCTTTAGGAGACCAGCTGTGCAGAAATGACATTTTAAACGAGGATTTCTCCACTTTTCTTCACAGTTTTTACAAGGTGAAAAATGTACACAATCCCAAGCGACCCCTTTCGAAAATGTTTTTAGAAACTGTACGCATACACACATGAGAAGTTAGATGAAAAGCCCTGTAAAACAATATGTGCTAACTAATCCTATGTGGTTATTAGTGAACACTGTGACAGAGCTGATAAGAAAACCTGGCTTTTGGAATTGCTCACAGTGTGGAAAGCCATGCTGATTGAAAACCAGGAGGACATTCATGATTTCCAACATGACACATTCTGAACACCAGCTTAAACGGCCTGACAAATCCCCCCCTCGCTCCCTGCTTTTGTCACTGTGCTCCAGTTGATTTTCATTTTCGACCCTCTCTTTCCGTATCACCTCATTTAAGCGTTAATATTTATATGGATTCTTCTTGTCTCTGTGTCTTACTTTGACCTGTGCTTTCCAGTTGAGTTCTTTATTTTTATATATTCCGGTATATTATTAAACCTTATCCCCTTTCTTTTGCTTATTGCATCTCATCTCTGTCCTTTCTTACCCAGGAGCTTCATTGTTTGGATATAAGACCTAATCACTTTGCTGATTGAGGCTTTTGGTGATCGGGAAGTATATTAGAGTACAATATACACTGCTCAAAAGAATAAAGGGAACACCTAAACAGCTCAATCACGTCTGTGAAATCAACCTGCGCACACACACACACACACACTGATTCTCATTTTGACTTGTCTCGAGGAATTTCCACTGACGTTGAAGGAGCCTGTAATGTGATTATTATTTTGAATATGATTCCAATATCAGACATCCGTGGAATAATCATTTTGATTGAGATGGCTTATGTTTGCTATTTTCTCTCAATGCATTCCACAAACTTTCAACTGGAATATTTGATTCATTGATATCTAGGATGTGTTATTTTTGTTCATGATCACGTTGATTGTTAAACAGGCATCCTTCAGCATAGTTTCAGCGAAAGGTGCAATGACTGTATAAATATACAAGCAGCTTTGTTTCGCAACACAAATTAACCTGATGGTGTTTCTTGGTTTCATGATGCTCTTTGTTGAGAGTGGGTCCCTATGGACGCAGTTCTCTGGGCTATAATGGTTATTGCAGTCCTCTAACAGCTCATTTCTCCCTCATAAATGGCTGTGTTCTCATTTTGTGCACTGTAAAATGTTTCATAATAATTTAGCATTAATTGTCAGCAGCTTCACCAGCAAATGTGCATTTTAGAAATAAACATTCTTGTAAATCGAAAACACAGTCAGTAAATTACTATATATTAAAGTATGCTAACTACAGTAGAGTGTCATCCTCTAATTCATATGATGAATTTTACTGTAATATAACAGATGAGAGAATTTGGCACTTTATTATGAACTGTATTTCCAGGCCAACATGAGGACTGATCATTATAAGAAATAACTGTTTATGGTGCATTGAAAGGCATTAACAGGACATCATTGTTTATGTAAAAAATAAAAATAAAAATGCAACTTTAGGTCATATTGGAACCTTTGTTCTCTGGGGTTTTAGTTAGAGAGAGAGAGAATGAGAGAGCAGGGGTGGTTTGGGGGAAAGGTGCCAGGGAGAGGGAGCTGATTATTCCAGGTGTTTTTAGTGTTGAACTGATTGCTCTCTTTCCCCCAAGCTGGATCAGGCTGGAGACATGCGGCACATCTGAACTGTGGAAGGTGAAAGCTTTTATTTGTGTTTATCTGAATGTAAAAAATAAAGTATTTTGACAGCAGCAATAGCAAGACAACAAAGTTGCTATACAAACAATTTAAAAAACCCTCTTTGATTAGCAATTTCAGTGTCACAAAATTGTTAAGGGGGTTATTTTATGAGCTCCCGAAATATAACTTTTTAGACACAAAAAAAGGACAGCCGTGCCACGAGCAGGTGGAGATCTTATGAAATTACTTGAATAAATATCAGCTTAGCCCACTTGTTCTGATGAGTGAAACGTAGATTGTTGTGTAACTTGCTATGTCCGTGCCACTTTCACAACCAGTTCCACGTCACTGCTGCACAGTGCATTCTGTTGACATGCTTCTATGCAACATGAGTGACTTGCCATCTAACAGGAGGCCTGGCACGCCCTCTTTTATGTCACTCGCACACACACACTGAGACACGCACACTTTATTTCCTCCTCTTCCTCTGTCTTTACGCAGCACTTTGGAAGTAATTGCTACCTCACTAAACTGCTCAGACAACGGACTGGATGATCTGAAATAAAAGCTTCAGGTTATTGGAGCTCCCGTGATGGAGTCGATGATGATGATTGGCGTCATTCCACGACATTAACAGCATCCTCAGCGTGTCCTCCTCGGATCCTGAGCGTGAGCGAGGAGGAGAGAAAGTGTGAGCGCGAACCGGGATAGAGGGGAAGGAGCGAGAGGAGGCGAAAGGCATCACTCAAGAGGAGGAGGCGTCGTTTGATGATCTCCTCTCCTGCGCGTGAGGTCGGCCAAACGAAGCGAAGGAGCGGACTTCACCTGCCGGAGGGAGTCGAGCTCGACTTGCTGCCGCGCGGCGGAGTCGCGTGCGCCGCACCGCACCGCACCGCACCGCACCGCACCGCACCGGTCTGCGGGGGCCACACCGCGGCACTTTGGATAAGTCGCACAGCTCGGGATCCTGTCGTTCACCCGCGCACCCCCCCGTGACAAGAAGTGCTGAACTCGTCGGTATGAATTATTGAGCCGGTCACTATGAATTACTTTTAATTTTTATTTTAGTCCCCCCCCCTTGATTCTGGAATGGGGAACCCCCGCCCCCCACGGTGGTGACAACAAGCCCAAAAGTCGCGCTGTTTGTGTAAGGAGGTTATTTTAAGCAGGATGCCGGCAGGTCGGTGCTGCGTGATCCCCGGAGCGCGGTTTACGTCCCTGTTCATACTTGTGTCAACTCTAAACACGAGGGTGACTGATGTTGGAGGAACCCACCAAAGCATCCCTCCTTCCGTGTAAGTGGATGGATGTGTGCGTGTGTGTGTGCGCGCGCTGTGATTATTATTTTGATTGTTCTTTTCATCCGTGCTGTGTGTGCGTGCGCGCGTGTGTGTTCTTTCTGCAGAGTGAAGCTTTGGGCTTCAGCGTTTGGTGGGGAGCTGAAGTCCATCTCTGCGAAGTATTCCGGCTCCCAGCTGCTGCAGAAGGTGAGTGCGGCGCCAGCTTGGATCCACGGAGCTCTTTTACTGGGAGTTCAGCAGATTGTTATTGTCCAGACTTTGTCTTTAAAATAAATACATATATTATTACATCAGTAATTAAAATGTAACATTTTTTTTTTTTTTTTTTTTAAGTGGCTTCAATAGCCTTGAAATCCGATTTTTCCTCTGGTGAATCTTTTACACCATTCCAGCAAACATAATGACACTCAATATTACCCTTTTAAGAAAATGACGACTGCTGAGTAATTTTTCGAGTCGAGGGATATTTTTCTCTTCATCTCTTAAACACCAGGACTTGTGCATTTCATCCATGCACAAGCTTATTCTGAGCGTGTGCCTTTTTGAATGAGAGTTGAATGTTAAAGCCGAGCACTTTTGACTTCACACACATTTCTATAGACCCTTTGTGTGCATTTATACTATAAGGTCTGCTCCTATCCCTCTTCCACTCTGCTTTGTGGTATTATTGTGTGATAGAGTGGGATGGAATGTACATTTTTCCATAATGGAGGGTCAGTTGCTGAAGCATGAGTCAAACCTGGCTAATGGACAGCTGGTGCATAAAGGGCCGTGATGAAGCTACCCTCTTAGCGGGTGCCCAGACACAGTGTTGTGCCTGAGGCCAGCAGTTCCGGGTCCTATAGTGAAGCCCTACTGCAGCGTTTGTGTGGCTGGCAGAGATATTGTGTTATGCTCACCCAGGACCCGTGTCTGTCACTTACACGTGCACTGTATGAGAACATACACCCACAAGCACAAAAGCGTGCTCATGACCACACACTGCATATTCACGTGCGCAGTCGCATAGACACGCATGGAGCTTATGCCATGGATTTCATCAGCCGCTGAGAAGGCAGAGGAGTGGTGTTATCTTTTTGACAGGATATAAAAAAAAAAATGTTCCCGGTTCTCATCTTTTTTTTCAGCCTCCAAAAAGGAGATAACCCTCCCACAGAGTGACGACCTCTTTATGAAATGCAAATGAAGGCCACAGGGTTAATTGAGCAAAGAAAAGACTGGTGACCTATTTGTGGGAAAAGTGCATTTATTTGCTCCCAACTGGCATGTTGCTGGGATGCACGTTATTATCAGATGGACGGGATGTGTCGGTAAACATGCATCTATACTCACGAGCTGTAGCAACATGCCGGTCGGTTAGTTCTGTATGCAGTGTCTCCTTTGTGCTCTTTTCCAGAAAACCTGAGGAGGAACACCGTTCCCCCACGGGCACATAGCCTTTTAAATAGGCAGAAAGAATGATGGATGTACACTGTTGCACATGGAAAGGAGAATGTTGCTGAAAAGAAAAGGCTGTGTGTGTGTGTGCGTGCGTGCGTGCGTGCATGTATTTGTTTCCTCTGGGCAGGGGACAGATGGAATGAGTCTCTCTTCAGTTATCTCTCTGACCCATGCTTAACAAAACTCCCTTAGAAATAACCACACCTCTGCATAAGCCTCTCTCTCCCTTTATTTTATACACTCAGACATAGACGACATAAAGTTACTGTAGAGATTTAAAATGGTACCGGATACTTAAAATGTTTAGAAGCTGCCTCATGAACATATCTAACATAATTCTTTGTTAAACAACAAAAGAGTGCTCGTTAGGTTTTATACAAGACAATCTTTGTTTCCTCTCTTGCATCTATTGTGGCTGTTCCAAATTGTGTTCCAAGTTAAGTCTTCAATTTTACATTCGAGACTTAATTTGCAATACACTATTTAATTCTGTTTTGTGAGTGGCAGCCATAAGAAGCTTAATTTAATATTTTCAAAGATAATTCATTACGATGCTTTCAGGTATGATGCCGATAGCTTTGCAAGATCAAATGGGAACCAGATTTTCATCTCAAATATTAAAGGGCATGCATGAAATAATACTAAGTTGTAAAACATGCAGAACTTATACAGATTTGAATGTTATAAATATTGACTAAATTCAGCAGATTTGCTTGCTGTTTACAGAGACAAAATGTAAAATATATATATTTTTAATCCTGTTGGCTCACATTTGGCCTTTTTCTACCTCCCCTTTCTCCTGCCTCTCCCCTCCCTCGCCACAGCCTACTTCCTGTGTCCATTGGAAAAAGCTCTTGTTTCAAGGTTATACCAGTCACGGTGTGTGTGTCTGTACGAGCATTTAGAAGTGGTTGTGTGTGCACTTTTGTGTTTGTGTCCTTGGAAAAAAAACCCAGACATGATCTTTATTTTGTTACACAAATCAAAAGTTGGCATCTGCAGTCTTCTCGTCAGTCTATGTAAAAATGAAAAAGTGTGGACACACTCTCACACCCACGAAGGCAGGAGAGTTCTGCTTGAGACACTTTAAACATCTCCCAATGATAGTTCGAATCAGCTCTGTGTTTTACCCTCTTTACGGCTATTCTGTTGAAATCTTTAATTTCATGTATCATTGAGCAACCTGTCTATATGAGCCAGTCTGGCTGGGATGTGTGTGTGTGTGTGTGTGTGTGTGTGTGTGTGTGTGTGTGTCTGTTGTTGTTGGGACATTATGCAAGCCGGAAATGCCTCAGAGGCACTTGATGATGGAAGATACAAGGCAAAAAATGATCATTGTGAGGGTTCGCCACTGCAGCTTTCTGGGGCGTTATCCTTGTGTGCCTTATTTCTTATTGTAAGCAGTGAGGATGAGGAACAGGCAGTAGACTCGTGTGGCAGAAATGTGTTTTTGTTAAGTTTACATATCGACTTAAAGCTTGCACGCACACACACACACTCTCTGACTCGCTCACACACAGAGGCACATGCACAGAAAAAGAGCGGTGGAAGATTGGAAGGTTTAATGATGTGTGACAAGAGTGTGCTGAAATCGATTTTCCTGGGTTGGGAAAAATGTGTGTGTCTGGGTGCATGTGCATGTATGATATAGAGTGGTACTATACGCTGCTCCTTGACATGCTGAAAAAAAAAATGCACAAGTTCTCCAATGAAGTGGAAAAAGCTTACACAAAGCCATGAATAATGCCAGGGCATATGCTTTCCAAGGAATTGTGTACCATCGTTTAATGTCGTACAAATAATATTAAGCTTGAAACAAAACACAAACTAAAAAGCAAACTACTCTATTACTACTAACTCATAAATAAGAAAATATTTTTGAGCAGGAACACCTCAAGTATTGTTCATTTCTTCCTTTGCATATTTCTGCAGTGTATTTGTGTGTATATTTATATGCATACCCAACAAATGCTGTGCACCCTAGGACACTTACTTTTTAACCCTCTCTTTGCCTTTATGCCCTACGGATGACGTGTGAGTGTGTGGAAGCTGAGGGGGGTGCTATGTGTGATGGTGCCATTCTGCTGTCAAGGGTTGGTGAAGACGGAGGCGTTCCAGTGTAACAGCGTGTCAGTGGTGGGGAGACGGCGGCAGATTAGATTTAGCTTTGGGAAAATTGAATAGCTGTCAGGTTTGGTTCAGCATGGCTTGAGATGAGGTGAGAGAAGGGGGGAGCGTAGGGCTGTGTACTGATGACTGTCCGTCTTTCCTTAACCTCCCTTAACCCTCCCATCTCTTCTTCTGTCTCTCGTTCCCGCCCTCTCGTTTTGTCATTGACCAAAAGCACGGTCTTGCTAAAGGTGTGTGCATTTTTGTGTGTTTTGGCGTGTGTGCCCAAGGAAAGGCGGAATGTCACGCCACCGAGTTAATAACAGTGTTAGCAAGCGGTAATACAGCTTATGCTTCCGACCCATCGCATTGTATGGTAGTGGGCCAGCTTTAGCCAACACAGCCGCTTGCTCATACTGTAATTAGTGCTTTGTTGGTGAGAACAGCGTTAGAAAAGCCTCTGTGAATCAAACACCGGGTGCCTTGACTGTGGAGGGCTCGGGAGCAGGGGGTGAGGCTCTTTGCTACCAGATTAAAGAACTTAAAGTCTTAAAGAGCACAACCGTTCATGCTGTGTTTGTGGCCTTTAGAAAATGAAGTGTCTTTTGTTGATGAGGATGATTCATCTCTTGGAATCACCTTCCAAATCCCTGAATAAATTCATTTTCCAGTGTGAAAACGGCTTGATTTAGTATTAAATCAAGGAAAAGGAAGTTGATTTTTCTTGTCAGTTGTTAAAGTTTTGCTGCAGATGCACACATACATGTACATTCATGTGCCTTGTGTGTTCGAATGATGAATGGGAACACCGAAGATAAATATCCACTGTCATTTGTCATCAGCTCCTGGTCTGGCCCAACCTCAGTCGGCCTGCAGATACAGCGCCTCTTACTGTGGCTTTACACCGGACTCCAGCAGACATGCATAAATCTACAACAATGCGTGCACACCCATTCTCACACAGTTCGGTAATCATGACAGATTGTTCGCTTGGTGTGCTCTGGACCAATTTGCATGCAGAGAATAAAACATTATCCTAGTTGGTAAAGGGGCGGGGTCTTATCCTAGTAAGTATGTTAATGTGTGCAGCATTGTGTGAAGGACTGTCTGTGACTTGCTGGTGTCCAGATCAATCATCTATGCCAGTTGTTTGGGTCCATCCTGTGTGCTGTAGGTAAGAATAGGAGAAAGGACATCAAACCATTACAGCTGCTCCATCAATCACAATAACCTCCCTGCATGTCTCGTATCTAGAAGCTCAGCTAATTAGCATATGCTATGCTCCGAAATATAAATGAACTCGTATCCCCAAACTTTCGTTTGTCTCTCACTTTATCTTTTTAATACCTTTAAACTCTCTGTCAACTCTTCTCCCTATCAACATTTCACCCATGTGTTTTGGCACCCTTTTTTCTCTACTTTCTTCTTCTCCCTCCATCCCTGCACTTTAATAATGGATGGGATGTAGCCATGGCACTAAAGAAGTCTTCAGTCTCTGCTTTTGTAGCATGTTCCATCAGCAATATCTTGTTCGACTGCACGTCATGAAAATTGATTGAGCCATTCATATTATCCCCCTCAAACCTCCCCCCCAAAAATCTAGAAAAGTACTCGGAGACCACAAGCAGCTCATTCTCCTCGTAATTTGATTTGCACCATCCACGTGGTGATCCGGATCATCTTTAAAAAGTTCCAAATTCTTCTTGGTATCTTTATACACCAACAAGACTTGTAAAATGTATTTAAGCAAATGTTGACGGCAATGATTTTAAAAATAAGTACAAATACACACCCATAAGTCAAAAAAAAGTTGAATCTCCCATTTTAGATCTCTATTTCCAAGGACAAATAACTTTTAGGCACCCACTACAATGCTTTGCTCTCACCTAATACATTAGTGCCGGCTGCTCCTAGAATCAATTTCCAACTGTGAGAATGCACTAAGCAGAATAGGGAAGTTGCGAGCCACATCATACATAATTTCATATGAGGACATCAAACACGCTCTGGGTGTTGAAATGATTATTGTTTCAATGAATTAATGCTGTGAATAAAAAGATGTCATGGAGATTGTAGAGAGTGTGAGAAAAGCTGCAGATGTACGCTCTAGCTGGCATCTGTGATGTCGCCTTTAGCCCTGTGGGAGTGTTGCGTGTGTGTATGTGTGTTTGTAGGTGGGGGGGTACACCATTAATGGCAATGCATGTGAGGACAATGAAAGATGGTGGTCATTAGGGATGGCAGGGATTTGGCACCCACTCTCAGGGGCAATGGTGCATACCCAACAAACGGCGTGCACCCTAGGACAAACTCTTGAGCATCACTATCAGCGAGGCCATGAGTACACTGGTATTCATGTACAGCTGTTATTCTACTGTTCTTCTCGATAGCCCTCAGGCAGCTGTTAACACTCTGTCATTTCAGAAGCACTTATACACGCACACACTCACTCAGGGGGCTGTGAGTCTCTGACTTGTGTAGAGCACCAAAATGTAAGCGTGTAAGTGGTTAGCATGGCGAGATAAAAAAAAAAAAGCGCAACTTTGAATATATGGGGTAAATTCTGTTGTAAGCGCTACAGGTCCCTAAGTACGGGATGAAAACTTACTGCATCACAACTCTGTTTTCATTTCCCAGAGTTAATGGCAGCTTCTGATCCACAGTTTATCGTCTCAGGAGAAGAAAAGTGCAAAAAGGACTATTAATCAAAATGTAGATTGATGAACTGACACCTGAAGACGAGCGATGCACTCTCTCTGAGGCTGTGTTTTCAATTCATATGGTAATTTTCTGACATACACACACATGAACCATGAAACAATGTGCTGCCATTTCTAATAGGTGTGTCCATTTTCTCCGTTTACAGGCTGGTTAAAGGCTTAATGGCAGCAGTGGCGCCTGGGTCTGATTTAGTAGAATGAACTAAATCATGATCGTCAGAGAGAGATAATCATTGTCTTGTTTTTAAACACTTTGTACTTATGAGGACGCTGATCTGTCACACACGGATTGTCTGGACCGGTTCCCAGTTTGCTGCAGGAAAGCAATTTTCATTTCATGAACACACAGGACATATTCACATGCGATGCAGTTAGCTGAAGTTTTGAAAGCATCATTTCAAATCATTTGAGGTAAATAGACGGACAACACAGCCTGGCGAGCAGGCGAGCAGCAGTTTTCAGTCTCTGACCTTGCCTCTAAATGTATGGGAGATATTTGTGGCCACAGTGCAACCTTTCCCTGCTCACTTCTTCCGGTCTATTTCCTACCCGTAACTGCAAGATTGAGTGGTCTGTGTTTGTGTGTGCGTGCGTGCGCACACATGGTCCCAGACGCCTCCCCGTTCATTTACTCTGCATTGATCTAACTTTCAGACATCTTTGTGTTATGATCAATACTATATTCAGCCCCACTGATATATTGCATTATAGCGAATGAAGTCGCGATGAAGGTGTGGCCGGTGAGGCGAGAAGAGTTTTATCCGTGTTTGAAGATGTCTTGTTTTTATGTCTGTGTGATTAGCATTTACAGTGTTTGATTTACATTTTGCCTCTCCTGTGTATGTGTGTGTGTCTGTGTTACGATCCTGGGGGAGTGCTGCTGTGCCACCAGATACAGGACTGAGACCCACATGCTTTTGAGGCGAGGAGGACAAGCGTGAAATTAATTGTTCCACTTCATCTCCATCCAGCACTCGTCTTTTGAGGGAACAATTTGTCGGCTGGCATGCAAGAAAGAGTATAAAAGCAGGAGGGTGCAGCAGCGCGTTGGCGCTCCGAGGAGATCCCGTGATCCAGCAGTGACTTCCTGCTTTGGATTTGGGCTGACACTCATGACCCTAAAACACATCACTCAAAGTGCAATTGTTTCAGTCTCTCCACCTCACTCTGTTTTTGTTCCACATGTCTGCACACCTATACACACTCAGACACACAGTGGTGGTCCAGTGACATTATTACAGGAAGCAGAATTAAACTACATAATGCATGTCTCTGCTTCACCTTCTCTCTTGTCCTCTCTCTCTCTCCCCTCCCACTCCCCGAGCCATGTTGGATGTAATTACAAACATGGCTTCGGGGGAATCAGTGGGCCTTTGATATGAAATGATGACACGTTTGTTCTGCTGAATGTGTTTTAGCACCTGAAAACACACACAAACATCATTCGATGGAGAGCGCTCCATCCAGAGATAAAGTGCTCTTATATTTAGTGGCTTTTTGTTCCAGGATTTTAGTTGAATAATCCAGGAAGATCCGTGTCAGATGTAATTAAAATTCTTCCGATTTGTATTAATATAGTATTTTAAAAATACACAATATTCTCCATGTGTCGTGAGCAAATTAAAGTATAAAAGTATCAAACATTCATGCACTTGCATGTCCAAAAATACAAATACATGTGCCACATACTTAAGTCTATTACGCAGTGTCCGTAACGCAGTAAGAATTGTGACTGTCATTTTCTTGGCAACATAAATTGTATTATGAGTATAATCACACTAATCAACTAGAAAAGTAAAGCAGGTCAATCCCTTCATAATTGGATTTACACATCCACATGATGATCTGGATGGATTGCAAAGCTCCATTTACTGCGATGTTCCAGAAAGGTTCCTGGTAAAATTACCAACATTTCCTGAAGATTTCATCAAGATCCGTCCAGAAACTTTTGAGTTATCTTGCTAACAGACAAACAGTCAAACAAACCAACACAGGCGAAAACATAATCTTGTCAGTGGAGTGAATTAATGTGGTGGTAAAATGTTTTAATTCTCTCTCTCTCGTCCCTGAGTTTATCCAATCAAACTCATCAATCTGTATTCAGGCAAGAACGCACACAAACAGACTAACTAGTCCATAGACAGGAATCATCTGAGCAACTAACAAGCAAAATCGATAGCACTGTTTAAAATGTTGCCCTTTTCCCATCTTGTCAATGTAATTCAGATATATGCTGAAGAACATAATTCATAAGCCTGTGTCAGTGCACATGCTTTCTATAATATGAAGAGTAATCCTTTATTGTCAATGGATGCAACACACAATGAAATTGCATACACAATTTAAATGTATATATATTTATTGTGTGTTTGTGTGCATATTTCTTTTGCGTGTGTGTGTGTGTATTTGTACATACTGATGATTGTTTTCATGGGTGCCCCAGAGGTGCCTATATGATTAAGTGTCCTCTAGCATGCTCTTGCTATGGACAACATTTTACGAGCTGCCCTTGAGGGCACCCATCCATCATGCAAAACACGATAAAGTACCACTGGAGATCCTCTTCCAGTGGACAAAAATGGGATGAACTGTTTCAACTTAAATATATCACAACATTCAGTGTTGCATGCAGAGATATAAACATATTTTAGTGGCAAGCATGGAACAGAGAATGCATTGCACTAAATAAATACTTAATTAAGCTCAAGTCCAGTCAATATTTTAGGTTGTCAGAAATCTGCCTGATGAAATAACCAGCATTGCAACCAGCATTTTTTTCTCAGCGCAGCAGATGATGAGCAACTAGGCCAGTGTATTAAAATATTTTTTTTAGTGTAATTGTAATACTATTTAGACCTTAACGTCTGGATTATCTGAACACTGCAGCAGTTCAAGCACGATTTTACCACCTACAGTCGCAACATTGGAAATGTAAGGGTGTCGCAACAACTCTGCAGATAAAACAGGTGTCTGAATCTGACTCATGTCTTTGTGTTTGTATTCAATTTTCTGATATTCTGCTGTCATGTCAGCCATTGAAGCTGGTAATGCAAAAAAAATTGTGGTTTGGATGTATGCCGGTTAATTTTTCTGAGCTGATGTAATGCGAATAGAACAGCTTTAGGCTAAGTAGGGCTGGTCTGCTCTGCTCAGCCTGGCTGAACACAACACTCACAGCCTGTGGTCAACTGGACCCATTTAGTGTCTTACTGACCACACAGACAGGATCATAAACACATTAACACTTCGGCTAAGGCGGTGGGCACTTTGCACTTTCGTCATTCATTGGTGAAGAGTAATATTTGTTGGCTCTGGTTCCGTTTTATGGGCAAATGTTTCGTGGAACTGTGGACACATTCGTTTCTAACCCTAACCCTAAAGAGAGCAATGCTTGGCTACGACTGCATTCTTGAAGCAACCTATTCATATTTATAATTAGCAAAGGAAGTGGGTGCAATAGAGAAGAGAGATGAAAGAGAAAAGCAGGAGACACATAACGGAGGGAGTGAAGAAGAGGAAGCTCTAGCCAGCGAGGCAACAAATGAAGAGGAGGATGAAGCAGTCTGGTGAAGAAACCAGTTGAGCCAGTTCAGGTTTGTGCCTGACAGGTTTCCTGATAAATTTGACAGCCCACCACCACCATCCAAGAACCGGTCCTTTTTTCAGCTATCAGCCAGTCACTTTGATTGGTTGCAGATGGTGATACTTCAGGGTGCAATTGGTTTGCGGTGCTGCTGGTGAGGGGCAGGCTTGCTTGTAAAAATATAAATCCTTTTTGTTGGTTCTGATGCAACTTTCTTTCTTTCTCTCTCCTACCATATGTGTGACGGAAGCATTTTTGGATTGCTGAACCATGGCTTTGAAGGGAATTTTGATACTCTCAACTGTTTTGTCATGACTTGCAAATGAATTTGGCAGCAACTGTGCCACTTCGGCTGCCTTTCAAAGATGCGCAAGGCCATTCAGTGTTATGGCTGTGAACAGACTGCTGATGCTATGATACAGAGATAAGCGTGAAACAGTGAGCGTCTCCTTTTATGAGCCTCATTTTATTCATCTTTCCATAGATGCTTACTGTCAGCAGCTCGTTGTGCCTCCTGCTGCCCTCCGTCCAGATTCGCTTACAGTGTTATCAGAATTGCTTTCAGAAATCTCTTCTTAGTTCTTCTACAAATTATTTTCCAAGTATTTCCTTCTTACATGATTATCTGGGCATCAAAACATATATAATTATATAATTAGTTTATTGTGCTTAAAGCTGCAATCAATTGACTTTGACGTGAATGCAAAATCACCCATTTGAGCCTTATTCCATATACTTGTTCTCGCATACAGGTCTGCAAATCCAGATTACATTTCACACAACCCTCCGTCCTACTTTTAATTTTATCTCTCCGTGCTCTTTCTGTTCATCCATCATCCTATTCTACTACTCTGTCTAGTTTTTGCCCTCTTTGTTTCTTCAACCTACCTGTATTTACTGTACAGTGTTTCCTCTCCTATCACTTCCTTTTCCTCTTCTTCTATGTTTTTTTTAAACCATTTTATACTATCTCTCCTTCCCCTCTTTGGTTGCTGAACTTTTTGCAGTGGCATTGCACTATAAACCAACTTTTGTGTGTGTGTGTGTGTGTGTGTGCATGGCATGTGTGGAGAGGGAATTAGTGAGACTTAATGTCACTGTCCTCGTTTAAGGAGCTGGTTAAGTTAAGCACCCTACTATTGCTTTCACAGTAATGTGATTTAGTGCAGCACAGATATGGAGGGCAGCAGTGTGACACTGATTCCAAGTGGCTGGAAAATGTGAAGGTAGGGTATAATATTCTTGGCCCAGATGATTGGTTTCGTTTATTTGCAGATTAGTTTGGGTAAGCAACTTCTACTGAGTTGTAATTCACTTTTTTGAAACTGAAATTGTATTTTGCAGAAATGTTACTGGTCCATGTTGAATGTTATAATTGGATTCGTACAGAACTACCGCTGCAGATTGTGGCTAGTCTATTCACAGTTTTGAACGTCTGCTCTCATCCTGAAATAGAAAAGCCTTCTTCCCTTGCAGTTCTTTATGATTTTAATTGATCTAAAAGTAGTTTAGGCTGATGGGAGTTTTAAAGTGAACTTCATTTTTAAATGTGTACAATTTGCTTTTTATATATTGTACACCGCCAAAAATTGTTTTCTTACTGATTAAAAGTAAGGTATGTTTTTAATTTCATGATTACAAGTAGTTCCAATCTTGCATTACCTAAGACATGAAAATTAATGTTGGTGTGAGCCCATGCTGCAGGGTACAGACATGCATTTTGACATTACATGTACAGCAAAAGAAAATGTTCTGGAATTGAGTTGCTAAGCAACGTGCATTTTTATTAACATTTTTCAGAAGTACAAAGAGCTTGAGCGGGCAGTGCGGGTGGAGGAGATTGATGGACTGCGGCTGGTAAAGAGGCTGGCAGAGGACATGGAGGAGATGTTTCATAAGAAAGCCCTGGCAATGAAGGTACTGTGCTTCATCCATCACACTAAATTTAAACCTCTCTAAAAGTCAAAATGACTCCCTTAAATGTAAATGCAACCTGATTAAAACTCATACCTTATGTATTATAGTTGTAACCTATAGATTTATGGGTATTGGAGTACATTAACGACTACCTAAAAAAAAGAATTTAACTGCCTTTCAGTTGTATGTGATATATAGATTTCTAGAAAAACATAAAGCGCTGGTCTGAGCGCAGTGAAATAATCAGTCGAAGACATACACACATAACGTAGCATGAATGCACTAATCCACATCTGTACATAAACACGTAAATACTACTGTATAAGAATGAGCACATGCATTTTTGGAGCATTTTAGGATGTGTCCACAGTGCATGGATTCTCCAGCTGCATCTTTAGCTCCAGGTGATAGATACTATCAGGACAACACGGTGTTGTTGACAGAAATTGGATTTCTCCCTGAGAGTCTGATCCAAGAATGTGAGCTGACAGCAAAGAGAAAAGACCACATATAGTTACGAATCATTTCCATTTTTCAGATTTGCTTGTGCAGATAATTATTCATAACTGTGACGCATTTAAATGCTCAGATTGCGTAGATATGACTGTTTCAGAGTGTTGCATCCACTGTGGAAGCATTCAAATGTCCACCTGTCCACACAACAGTCTTCACTGAGCTTGACGGAAGAAAAAAAAATGGTTCATGCTAATATGAGTCATCTGGCATTTTGAAAATATGACTGCTAGTCAATGATTACTTGCTTGAAAACAAGTTTCAATTAATTTTGTTGCACAAATATCTCCTGAATTAAAAGCTAACCGTTTTAATCAGCTTTCTAATACAAGGAACATTTTTCTTTGACGAAACGCTGTAAGAAATAATAATAAATGTATGTAACTATTTTTGTTTTTTCATTCCATGAAGCAAGTCTTTTCAAAACGTGTCAAGTGTCAGATTATTTTCCACGTTAACAAACATGTTTTTTTTGGGGGGATAAGATGTATTGCATTTGATGCATTTAAGATTTTCCATTTCTGTCATAGTGTGTTAAACCCTGGAGATATGAGAATGTCTTAAGACACCTGCCCAGATGCTGGATGCCTGATTACTGTAAATCCAGGGGGCTGTGTATGCTAGTGCTTGTTCACAGTGTATGTGTGTGTGTATTAAAATTATGGGGGTTGATGAGAGGATTACAGAAAACTGGTCACAGGGATGATGGAATTTGCTCAATTGTAAAAGATTATAGATGTTTGAGAGAGAGAGAACAAATATTACAGGAAAGTAGTTGGAGGAAAGTGGAAGACTGACTTAAAATGTTTGCATCTATTGGACATTTAGCTCTAATCACCTGCCATGATCAGTTCACACCTCCAAATCACATTGGATTTGTTCAAAGCAGCAGTGTTGAACAGTCCTTTTCCTCCTCCTCCATCTTTCTCCAGTTACTCTGCTCATGCCGTCTGTAGCCCTGCAGTTGAACCATCTCTCACCACTTCATCTACCCCACCCCCCACCCCCCCACCCAACAAAACATCTTCCCCTCTGTGCTGCTCCAGTGCTTGAATTTCAGAGCAGGCCCTTGTCCATCCGCATTGGTTTTATCCAACCATCTCTATTTCCTTTCCCCCTCTTTATCACTCGCCACCAGCTGCTGGGAGACGACATCCTCTGTGAAACGTGTCACCTGTAAATACCCGTGTATATCATGCCATTCTTTTGAATGGATTCGAGAAGGGTTGCGGTTAGGCTTTTATATCCAGAGAGAAAGAGATAATGTGGAAGAGACACAAAGGTTAATTTAAAACAATTCAGCTTCATGCAGAGTGAATGTAATTGCCTTTAGAATTGGATGTGCTCGCCTCTCTATCCTCTCTCCCATATCGTTCTCCACATTGTTGTGGCATACACAGCCTCTTCTCTGTCTGAGAGACAATGAAACTTTCGACAAGAGTAAGGTTTTTTTTTTAGTAGTGTCTGACAATTGAAATGGCAGAAGCAACTCCACCATTATAGATCAGTTTGAAAAAGACAACTCAAACAAAGTTTAAACTAAACTCTGGCAAAGGGTATTGTGTGTGTGTGTGTCCATGATTGTGGTTTGCATGCATGTAGTGTTTGTTCAGCAAAAATAATTGCTAACAATTTCTTTTAAATATAGTTTTGACTTTGTTTAATATTATCATCATGTCGCAGAAATTAACCTCCTCCAGCTTGTCTGCCGGCTCAAATTTGTGGCGACAACACTCGGCGAACGTCTTATCGCAGTTTAAAGGCACGATGCTATTGTAATGGCTTCTTTGAAGTCAAGCATGGCTGTGTTTCATGTGGCACACGCTCTTCAAAGCAGAGTGGCTGCCTTGCTGCAAGGGATATTTCTCCTATAATGGCACTGGTCTCTGCATGCGCGAACCTGCTGATCACATTTACCCGTTTCAACTATGCCTCTGCAGTCGTCAACACTATTGCCAGAGTAGAGCAGGGAAAGTCCTCATTATTTTTTTTTATTATTATTATTTTTTTTATCAAGGTACAGGGGGGGCATTAATGACATTTTTTCACCAGCAAAAAAACTTCTATGAACCTTACATTTTAATTTTGCTGACATGCAGACTGAATTTCAAATTGAGAAGTTGTTTTGTGGACATTTTGAGACATTTGCTGCATCAGTTTCTTTACTCAAGATATGTTTTTCTCCCTAAGAGGTAAACTAAGCAGCAACAAACATCATGATTACCTGATACTGCAGACACTGAACTCCATTGAGAGCTGAACTCCAGAAATTGTTCATTTATATTTCTGTAATGATGTGGTCCAGCTCTGCAATCTAGTCCTGCTCATTTTCCCCCATCTGCCCGTGTCACTTACGCACCCCACTGTCACACCGAGCTCACAGCACTGAGCTCCTCATTTCATCAGCTGTCCTCAAACTCAGATCCTTTCCAAGTGTCTCTGTCTGTTTCCGTCTAACAAGCCAGAGCCAGCCATTATATTTTAAGACTGAAATGTCCCCGTCCATGTCCTTCATCCGCATCATTTTTTCTGTCCAAAAGAATTCAAAGCGATTTCTTTTTCACCAGAGAGATGACACGGGGATGTGGACAGGTGGCATGAGAATGAGAAATATGCTAATTGTTAAGACAAAATATTAGTAAAATGTAGTCCAAGCAGAAAATGAAAGTGAAAAGGTTGCAAAGACATTGACAATATAAAGAGTTGAGAGATGGTGGGTTTGGGTTCAGAAATTCTTATTTCTTTCATATTCCCTGTCATACTTCAGAACTACTAAGAGCTTGTAAAGTATTGATGACTGGTCTTTCCCTTTCTCCTACCCTTTCCCTGTGTAACTCTCCATCATGCTCTCTACTTGGCTTCTACCCAATATGAACGTGCAAAACTGATGAGTCAAAGTGTCACAACGCGCTTTTCCCTTTTGTCGATTCTGCAACTCTTCCAAGTCTTCTTTGACACGATTAATTGCTGTCCTCTGTACTATTGATTCAAGCCAGTCCTACTCATACCCATCTTGGGTCTTGATGAGAGAGGGGTGTCGTGGGACAAAGTCCCTTGGAGCTGTCCTGATCCAGTAGGACAGGGCTTAGCTCATTTATCTTTACAAATTATATCAGAAACAAGTCATTCAACATCATCAGTGCACTACATGTGTGCTTTATTTATTAATTATTAATTGGCAACTCTACTGCTTTCAGGATAAAATGTTCTGCTATATTTGACTGTATCTTTGAGAGTATCTTTTGAAAATCTGTTTAGAACTGTTAACTGTTCGGAGAACATTCAGATTCAGACCCCTACCTTCTCATCCCATTGGTGTTGGGCTTAGATCGGTCTAGTAATACATTTAATGAGGAAAAATGCATAAAACCGAAACGGTACGCAAGTGGACCAAACCGAACGTGCAGAACCGAAAAGATTCAATACATCCGCGTGAACTGTTACACCCCTAAGCGAGACTAAATGCACTGCAAAAAAAAAAAAAAAAGAATCCAAGACTTCACATACAAGTAAAAAATACCCACCATCCTCTCTGTTTTGATGACAGCTGTTGTTAATGAAGCTGAGCTACTTATGACAGGCTGCTCTGACTTTCACAGCTTTAGTGTTACATTCATAATGGATGCACATTTGTTCAGGTCAGTGGCTTCAAACACCAGGAAACCTCCGGCGCAGCCTGTTCAGCACAAGACCAATAAGCCAATCAAGCTGACGGCGAAATGAAGGGAATCACTGTTGAACTTTTGAATGTGTAAACAAGCCGAATCCTTTGGCAGGCAAATCATAATCACAGGATGTCAGATAATAAAAGGGTTTAGATCACTGCAAATGTCAGAGGAATGGTCAAGGGGGTGGGGGGACAGGTAGAAAGATGATTAATTGGAATATTATTATTACGGTGTATTGCATTCAGTTCAGTTGAAAGAGGCCTTTTGCATTATACAAATAAACTCATGAAGTGTGATTTCTGTTTAGAATAAACAAAGTAGGCTATAAACTATATAAAGTAATGGCAGGGCTGCTCTTTAGGGATGAACTCGAATCTAGCAAAATCCTAGAAACTGATGAATTTTCCCGCCACAAAAAGCATGCACAATGCAGCTTGCCCACACGATGCATCGACTCCTGCGGTTGGGTTTACCTGAAAAATAAAAAAGAGAATTGGGATTAAATGGAATCAGACATGAAACGGACCACTGTGGTTCTGATTGACCTGTGGCGAGTACAGGTATTTAAACTCTTCTGAGGTTTTTCACACATCCTGCACCCATCCGATGACGGATGAAGAATGAAGTGTTTGGAAGAATCGTCTTGGTTGAGAGGTGAAACAGAAGACCATTTGCTTCAGATTCAACCTTCAAAGATTGCATCAGGAATCCTTACTCAAGTATTGATGTCAGAATCAAATTTTTTTTTGTAGCCTGATCAAATCTAATTCAGTCATACAGTCTCGATAGCCCCGTATATTCAGCTTTTACTCTGCCAGCTACCATGAAGGATTGTGAATGCGTAATGCAGTGTGTGTGTGTGTTTCTGGATTAGAGTGTATGCATTTTTGAGGACACAATGGGGCCATCGCCTTTGACTGTGTCAGTTTAATTATTGCTGTCATTTCATGTTGAGCCTGAGCAATGACTTCACGGGAAAAAAAGGTGATTTTCTCTTTTTTAAACAGCATCTTCTTACACTTTGGCAGCAACACCTTTTTGATAAGAAAGACATGACAGGCCAATATACATTGGTCTACAACCATAGCAACACAACAAAGACAAACACACAACTTGGAGTGTTCAATCTGGTGATCTGGTGAAATTTAAATTCACATGCATTGTCGCTGCATCTCTAATAAAAAAACACAATCACTAATACAATGCAAGTAATCTTTTCACACTTGCGCTCACAACTTTTCTTTGTGGTAAAAATACACTGCAAGACTAATCTGCAAGAATAGATTTTCTGCAGGTGGAAATCAAGTGCTTGACAGTTCAATAATGTGCAGTGGAGAGTAAATGCCGATTGACCATGTCTATTATGTTAGACTGTATTTAAGGCAGTCGTTTGTCGAGCTACTCATTTCACAATTCAGATATTAAATATATATCCATCCATACATAAAGGCACGTACATACTCTTGAGCTTTCAGAACCAGCATACTTTCATATTATCTTCACATGTACCTGCTGAGAAAAAACATTCACACCACACTGTGCGACATCACCCCCTCATAAATGCTGAAATGTCTGTTACTATTGACGCTGGCTTCACGGGCACCGTCTAACATTTTGCAGGGAGCATCGGGCTAAGCATCGAGACCTTCAGAGGATATTGTTTTTCCCATTCCTCTTTCATCCTCACTTTATTCCACTTATCTTACATCACTTTGTACCTATGGTATGCTTTATTGTGGCTTATTTGAGCCTCTCAAGGAAAGAGAGAGGGCACAAAGGAAACAGGAACATCCATACACTTGATATCAGTGATCAGAGGGAGCCAAGCAAAGAATATACAGGGGCCAGGTGCGTTGCTATGGTGCAGGCTTTAGATTATCGTGTTTGCTTCCCGCTACAGCCTGCCTGCGCACACAACAGCAGCAATGCGACAGACACACACACACACACACAACCTCGCACATAGCGCAGCTGAAATAAGCTTGCTGATTGCAGTAGTTTTAGGAGTTAGGCTATTTCAATGGAAATGCAGAATGGAAGTGCATTACCAAAACTCCGAGACAACCAAGACCAGCTGTGAATGAGAAAACCGATGCAGTATGAGAACACACCAAGCACATCACAGTTGTGAGTAGGATGACTTGATTGTGCGTGTGTGAGAGATGGGCTGCGATTGGAGGTTTAGGCGATAATCAGGGCCCGGAGTCCTTCCATCAGATCCTTCATCTCTAGCCTGAAATGCTGCTGTTTGCAAGACATTATTACTTTCACAATTCACGATTGGCTTGGCATCAGAGAGCAGACGGACATCCACGTATTTCCACATCTATCACAACTCCCCTCTTCTCCTGCTTATCAGCAATCACTGTGTATGTTCATTCATTCATCTTATTGACCCTTTCTTGACCGGCCCTGGGATTTACTGGAGCCTAACCCATCTGTCTACGGGCGAGAGGCGGGGTACACCCTGGATGAGCAGCCAGGTTATCATAGGGCCACGCATAGGCAAACAATCAATGATGCACACACTCACACACCTACGGACAATTTAGTATGACCAATTCACCTAAGTTGCATGTTTTTGGTGGTGGGGGGAAGCCAGATAACCCGGAGGGAACATACAAACTCCACACCACTAAGATGAATTGCGCCACCATGTCGCTCCAGTCTGCGTATAAGGCTTAAATTGTTTGCGGCTTATGATGGTTTGAATGAGATGATGCTGACAGAAAAAGAACAAAAAAACAGATGCACAGGCTCATGGATGGCTGAGTCCCCCAACAGGCACATGAAGCTAACGGTAGCAGCCAGCAGGTGATGAGTGTGTGTCTATGTATTGGAGTGTTCTCAGCAATGAAGACTGCCAGAAGTAAGGCAAAAATAGTCATGCATGATTCCACTGGTTTTTTTTAATGCTCTTCCGCATTCACTTTAATATTAAAACTAATGCATTTCTTCTTTCCTCTTCCTGTCCTTCTCTAGAGACTGGTAGAGGCAGCAGAGGAAGCTCATCTACAGCACGAGGATGATCCAAACTTACAGGTGTGTGCAAACAGGTATTAAGGCCTAGCAGTCAACACAGTTAATCCCTGTGTTTGTAAGATTTAGTCTAAACAATTGCTGTTAGTTGTCTGCTATCATGAGGGAAGCGCTCTTGAAAACCCGAATATTTGTTTTGGTTACGCTTTGCCGAACTTCAATGTGGCAGTGCAAGTTTGAAAGTCATAAATATGAATGTATCTCACTCAAGCTATGTCTGGCCCTTAGATATCATTATTATTTATGGGAACTTAATATATTATAGTCCTTGGTCTCAGATGCCCCCCAGTATCAGGGTTGTGCTTACGGATCCGTTGTAAAGTTAACTAAAGGTTAATATACATGTGGAACGCATCTTGTATATTTTGTTACGGGTAAAGCAATCTTTCATGTTTTTATTTAAAATTGACTTTTTGAGCCTCAAAAATAAATTGTGCATTTATAAAAATATATTTTTAAATCACTTCCAAATTCTATTCAAAGTTAAAATTATTCCATGGGTGTTCCACCCTCAGTTCTGCAGACTAGGGCAAATGCATTCAGCTAATCATATCTGCATGCACACCCCCAAACCCAGCCTCTGCTCTCATGGTTCTGCCTCAAATCCATTTGAGCAGCTTTAATTTTTAGAGTGCAGCTTTCTATAGTGTGTGTGCGGGTGTGTGTGTGTGTGTGTGTGTGAGAGAGAGGAAATGCACTTGTGATGCTTTTGAGTTTGCTGCAGATCTCAGAACAGAGTTTATTAAAGTAGGAGGAGCGACAGCAGAAACTTGGGTTTAAAGGCGGAAATATGATGCTAAGCTGACTGGGTAGAACTTTTTGCTAAACTACTTATGGAGTCTGGAGTGTATGTTCTGTGTGCCTGTGGCAGTGTATATGTGTTTACTCCGTCAGCTCTTAAAAGCATTACAGGAAATGCCCACAAGGTCCTGCTGTCACGGGCCATTAAGAAGGATCAATCACTAAATTCTACCACTGACTGCTGTCCAGCTCTGCCTCCCACCGCACCCGTTTCCTTTCCGTTTTTGATTCCACATTCCCTCTAAAATGTTGAAGGGATGTTCTCAGCATCAAAGCGGAGCACATTTTAGTATACTGTTTTTAGCTTTTTGAATTTGTGTACATTTTAATATTCAACACAAATAACAAGAGCTGTTTATTGGCAAATCAATAATTCTCAATAATTGGGATGTAAATATGTTTTTAATGCTGGTTGTATAACTAACTTCCTGCAATTTAATCTTTAGAATCTTTGATTGATCTACTGACGATGCTAAATCTGTAGCAGAGAATCTGACATATCATCTGACCTTGACTTTATCACTTGAAATACATTTAAATTATAAGATACAGTCTGTATTTTAACATTTTTTTACCACATCACTGAGCATGCCCTTTATGACTTATGATTTTAAAGTGTTTTATTGTCGTCACGTCATTATAATTGGTCTTACATTAACGTTATCAACTTCCATACATTTTGTTTTTCCATTGTTTGATAATTCGGTTATTTACTGGTGATCCATCTACTTTATGCCAGATAAACTTCATTAAATACAAGCTCTTTATTTGGTTATATTGATTTCTTAAGTGGGCGGCACGGTGACATATCGGGTGGCTGTCATCTCAGTAAGAAGGTTCCGGGTTCGATCCCTATCTGTGCAGACTGCAGAGTTCATCTGCTCTCCCTGTGTCTGCGTGGGCTTTCTCCCAGTTCTCCGGTTTTCTCCCACCTCCAAAAACATACAAATTAGGTGAATTGGTCACTCCAAAATTGTGCGTGTATGTGCCTGAGTGGGTTGTCTGTCCCTGTGTGGCCCTCCGATGCGCTGGCGACGTGTCCAGGGTGTGCCCAGCCTCTCCCCGTAGTGAGCTTCAGCAGCACCCGTCACCCAAAAGGCGGATAAAGCGGCTGTAGAAGAGATCGTCTCATCTTCAAGAAAATTGATAGATTGATCAACTACTTTGTGGGGATATAATGTGTTTTTATCTGAACTTTAGCTTAGAAATATTAGCAGTCTTATTTTTTTATTATTTATTTTATTTTATTGAAAAGATTCATTATTTCTGCTATTTGAAAATCCTATTTACTCCACCAGCACAAACAGCCACAGCTGATTGCAGCAGCTCACGCTGTGCTTGAACACCTTTCTGGAAAATCTCTCTATCACCAGTTGCAGCAACAGGTACAGCCAGCAGAGAAAATAAATTGTAGCATTTTATAGCAGAATTACTACGTGTGAGTAGTGAGTCTGTGAGTGTAGATGTGCGTGTGTGCCTCCATCTACTCATTTTCAGCTGACATCAAAGACATTGGCAAGAGACCAGGCTATAGTGACATTAAAACAGACCTTCACATGTCAGACAAACGAGTACAAAACAACAGTGGGTTGGTCCCTGCAGAGTAACGTGCACGTTTGTGCTGTATATATGTATCTGTCTGTACACACACACACCAATTTGTGTTTCTTCAGAACATCATCACTCGATGATGCTCTCCTGTCATGGTGAGTGTCACATGTTGCTCGAGGGGCAGTACCATTGTGTGCCTTCACAGCAGCGCTTTATGCCAGTAATTCCTTGGAGCCGCCGAGATGAGTCCAGCTAAGAGAGTGTCGCTTTTTCCAGCGTTAATGACAGTCATAGAACAGATAGTGATCGATGCAGAGCATATAATGTAGTGTCGTGCTTTACAATGCTGGGATGGAGTGATGCCACTATCATGCCTTTATCTCAAGACAAGAGGATCTATTTTCACCAGTAACATTAAGCGTATGAAATGAAATGAAACAAAAGGAGAGGAAGGAAAGGAAAGGAACTGGAAATAAGATAACGAGAAGCAGGAATGCGGACAAAAATTATTCTGATCTCAAATTTTTTTTTTTTTTATTGTAATACAAAATTGACGTAGAATATTAAGACATGCATGTGTGTGTTTGAACGGCTCTGATGGTGGCATTTCTAATAATTATAATCGTGGTTTTTACTGCTTGACGTGGTAAATAGGTGGTAATTATCACCATTTGTGCTAAAAATTCCCCATCTAGGCTTTAGGGTGAAACCTCCATCACTATGCGGGTGTTTATTATAAAATATTTGTTGTTGTTGTTGTTGATTTTTTTCTTTGCTATTGGATGCATGTTTGGCTGGCAGCGGTTTGATAGGAATTCCCTTATCTATCCTTTCCAGAGCTCTTCTGCCCCCATGTGAAATTGGCACGGTAATCTGCTGCGATTTTCCTCCCTGGCTCCTTACATTCTGAAAATAGGAAAGCAGAGAGCAGTCTCCCATGCCCTATGCAGCCAATTAAATCCTTCTAGAGGTTGGTAACAAGCAGCCAATTGCCAAGCCTGATGTTGACTGAACATATAGACCCAGTCTAGAGGGTCGAGTATGAGAGAAGCGCGGGGGATGCAAATGACAGGGTGAACTGGAGAACATTGATTTGCTGTGACGATCCCTCACGGGACAAGCCGAAAGTCCATTAGTAGTACCGGTAGTTACATTCAAATATTTACTGTGCATATTTATATAGCCGATTATTTGCTTTTTATACCATCATTTCGCTAAAACATCCACTTTGACACAAGATGGAACTCATTGCTGAAGTTAAAGGTCACAACTCCTGTTAGCTCATGTCTGTCCCATTGACTTAAAAACCCTGGCCCTCCTGGAAGGACTTCTTTCTACAACTGGCTGTGACTTCAAGCTTACGAAACATGTTTTTGGTCATAACTGAAGAATTCATATGGAACGAAATACAGTGATGACAATTTATTTCTAAAGAGGTCTTACGGGAACTTGACTAACAGTTTTTGTCTGTTATTTAACACCTTCGTTCAGTAACAGAATGGGTCACTATGACAATGTTTCACAGAAAATTAGAATTATATACAATTTGCTGTGACCTTCATAGTAACACAACAGAAGAGACGCAGACATATGGAATCAATAATGCATACAACCAACTTATCCTCTCCTCTCCTCTGCCTGTGCCACACTCAGTGAGTGGGCTCTGAACATTTGCAATCTCTCAACATAATGCACTGCAGTGTTAAAGATCAGGTTGTTAACACCATGACCAGGGACTGCATTAGTGGCACTAGGAACTCCTTCACTCTAATGCTTGGGTTCCATAATTGACTCACCCACACACACCCACCCACCCACCCCCACACACGCACGCAGCTTCAGCTGATGCTCAAGAGCAGCCACAGATGCACTCAAATTCATAAACTCGACTGTTTGCCCCGGCCTCCATTCACACTCCCACACTCCCTCCCACATATTTGAAACTTAAAAAGCTGATTTGTGCAATTTTAATCAAAGTAAACCCACATGCTGTGTATTAAAAACCCCCGAAAAAAAACAAAACGTAGTAAACACATTAACTGCTTTTTTTAACTCTTTTTTTTAACCTTTATATTCTCTACACTTTCCGCCGTATCTGTATTGAATGAAGTCAAGCTGACCTGTAGGAAAAGTCCAGGACCGTTGAACCGGATGAGGAAAAACGCCATAAAACCCAGGGACAAAAAAAGGGAGACACCTCTGGGATCCCTCTCCACAGGACGGGTGCATCAGTCTGGCTGCAGTAATGAAGAGACAGCGGTCCTTATTGTGAATGCAAAGTAGTCGGCTGCTTTCGCAGGGCAACGGGCCTTCTTGCATGTTGCGAGGCTATCCTTGGCTAGTAACAGTGATTCTTTTATGGATGAGTGCAATTTACTCTCTGGTCTACAAACTTGTAGTTTCATTTTGAGAGTTTGTTTCCGAAAATAACACAACAAAACTCAAGTAACTAAAATGTCCTCTTCAAAGTGGACTAATTGACATTCTGTTTGTCCAGCGTACTGGGAAAAAAAATAGATACCATGCTGAATGGAGAAAATGGCTTGTATCCAAAGCATCGTAAAGGTCAATGTCAATCACTTTTTCCCAATTTCTGGGGTCAAAACCCAAATGTGTGTTGAATTCTGATGGCTGGCACTGACATAGCTGAATACCGACTGAAGAACCCCCTTCTGCTGTTGCATGTATGCTTTTTATTAAATCTTACTATGAGCGTGTGCATTTTTTTAAATTCATATTTTCTTTTTTTTTTTTTATAAACCTTCACACTAAAAGTCGAGAGGTTTTTCCTTCGAAAACACATTTGAAGTTTTGTGTACCAACACAATGGCTGAGAAAGACAGGTGCGCAGAAAAACGGGTAAATGTTGGCAGAAATCTGCAATGCTGTGCTCGCTCACCTTGAAATGGCAACGTTTCCCTTGATTAGAAGCTAATACGCGTAATCAGGAGTGATTAATTACAATGATAGGCACTACGTTCACTTGCCTAATTGATGGCCTTATCTGTGGTTTGCACCACGCTCAAGGGATGCTTGGATAGGAAACAGGGCGGTGGTGGGAAGATTTCTGCATTAATGAATGACGGTGACTTGTTGAGAGCCGGTTAGTGAGATATGTAGAAGAAAAGAGAGTGTTGAACAGTATAAATATCTACTATATGCTTTTCCCCTGAGCCACTTCACCCTGGGATCTGCAGTATTTAAAACTCCAGAGAGTATATGTCACCTCATGACATGAACACATGCTCTGAGGATTTGTATTGGACTCTTGAGAATAGTGATCCAGTCTCCTCAGAGGCCCTTTTTTCAGCTGCTGCTGCCTTCTTTTTCATTATGAAAGGGATCAATGCAGCCTTGAACCCTGCGTTCACGTCCGCTCGCATGCGCCCGAGCCGTTGCTGCCGCCACTGTGACTGACATTAAGAGCAGTAAAATACATTTAAGCGATGACATGAAGGTTGAGCTACATCAGCCATTACTTGACGGTGCATTATCCTGACTAAAACGGCGTCAAAGATAACACAATAGATTGTCTTTGAAAGTCAAACTCGGTAAGGTGAGTTGACATCAGGTCTGGATTGTAGAATGCGATGAAATTGGTTTGAAATGAGAAAGGACTACTAACAAATAAGTGGAAAGTGCACCATCTTACAAGTAGGCCATGGTAATAAAAATGACTGCACTGCACCTGTGCTTCTGCAGTGAAGCACTTACACGTGTCGTTTCAACCCTGAACTGCAGATGATGAATATATGAAGGTAGGTGACCCCTTAAAAAACGTGTGATACGCATCAACCTGATGTTCCAATTTAATATCAGTTCTTTTCATAAGCTGTCAATTTATGTGTAAACATAAAAATATTTACAAGTGCTGTAATTTTCATCATGTTGAATCGTCCCTTTCCCCACTTGAGTAACTTTGTCTGTTTAATGCGACTGCTTCTGTATTGACCGCAGTATTTTTTTAGGTTGTTCTCCCGTGTGATATCTCAGACTTCAGTGCCTTTTTGGATGCAGGCAACCACATGCTCTATATTTATACAGCTTTATGATTTATTAATAGTCTCCCCACTATGCGCAATGCTAAAAATAAGGTGGTGGCAGAGCATTGCATGCAGCATCTGACTAGGAGGGGGGAGTCTTGGTGCTGAGGAGAAAGTTGTTGAGGTAGGACTTTTTTATGTAATAACGTGCGTGTCTGGGAAGATCCGAGGCTTCAGTTTATCTGGGTGAGATGTCTGACTCTCAATGCATTCACAGATTGACTGCATGGGATCACATCACTGTCTCTCCTTTTATCTCCTCTGATCACCAGTACGAGTACTTCAATGCAGTGTTGATCAATGAGGTGGATGAGGTGGGGGACAGCGTGGAGCTGGGAGGGGAATTCGTCCTGCAGCCCAACGACCACTTTAACAACCTTTCAGTCAATCTGAGTCTGAGTGTGGTACAGGTGCCCACCAACATGTACAACAAAGGTATGTTCGCTGACACTGATTTATGACTGAGGTGTCAAATATAAATGTGTTTCTAAAGCAAATCAATCATTTGAATAATTGAAGCCCCGATCTGTAAATGAGGAAGAGCGAGTCCATCTGCTAGTATGTGTGCTGATGCGCAGCGATTTACATTTGTGCCAGGAGAAGGATTTGAGTTCATTAATTGTAACTCTTTGGATCATCCCTACCACACACCGACTTAATTAACAGCTAAATAATCAGATATTCGACTCATTAAACGACCATTCAAGTCCAACCAATGAAGTCACAGCCTTGTGCAAAGCTCGGTGGACAAGGGCGAATGGCATGTCTGCTTAACCCGACTACCAAAGGCAAAGAAATTATAAAGAGAGAGAGTTGGAGAGGGAAAGAGAGGGATGAAGTAAATGAGAGAAAAGTAGGTTAAGTCAGACTGAGGGAAAGTCATCACAATGTATTAATGAGAGAGAGAGAGAGCGAGAGAGAGAGACTACTTTCTTTCTGCGTTTGCTGAAGCATTGACCTGATATTTTCAGTAATTTACTTTCAGCAAAGAAGTTAGCATTAGCACCGTGCTAAATGACACACAAGCGGTGGGATGACGAATCTTACAGACAATAATTAACAACTTTGCAAAGCCATATGTAAACCAACAAAGAACTGTGCAGGCTGTGTTAAGTATGTCGGATGCACCTGTGCAGCTGAACGGATCAAGTCGATTTGTAGCCAGAGCTGAATGCGGCCCGCTATTGTTTCCGAAAAGAATTGCTTTTGCTTTTGCTTTCACATTGCATGGCAGCCAAGTCTTTATTGTTGCGTGAGCCAAATGTTATGCCGCTGAAGAGCCGTAAGCTATTTAAATGGTTTGGTGGCAGTGGTGATGGATTATAGGAAGAATGCACCGTGTCAAACATTGATCTTCTAAATTTGCATTGCAACCAAAAGAACACCCAGACCATCATATCTCGGGCGGGGGGAATGCATGGCAGGAACATGTCTGGTGGATGCACTGAAGCAGCATGCAGTCTATATGCTCTAATGTCCATGCACTTACCTTTACATTCTTTGACACGTGCTCCTCCCCGTTTCTCCCCACGCGTCTTCATTCCTGTTAAAACCTTCCTTCCTCATCCTCACATTTATTGACTACGATTAAATTGATTTCAGCCTGGTTGTTGGTCTAGTTGATGCATTTGTTAACACGCATCACATATTTCTTAACATTTTATTGTCATGATAAGTACTTTTTCTAATTTTAATGTCTCAAGTACACACGTTCTCCTGTGAATGCATGGCACTCACAGGAGTTGATGGCACTGAACGGAGGAGTGCGTTATGCGACTTTAAATGACAGTTAAGGGGGAGAATAGAATTTAGACACTCAAACTGCCTCAGCAGTGACTGTATTGTTGTGTAAATGGAGCCTGGATCAGATCCAGCCTCCTCTCTACTCGACTCTGTCGAGGAGGATGGGCGTTTACTATCAAGAGCTGTTCTGTGCTCGCTTCCAGAAGACTAATTCAATCATGGCTTATTGGCATGACTGTTGACAGCAGAACAATATTACCAGCAAAGGAGATGATGGGAAATCTGTTATCTCCTTTTCTTTCTCTCTGTCCATTAGGTGCTTGTCTGTCTGAGTGTCTCCCAGTAATTTTCTGCCTGTCTATCTGTCTGCCTTCCTGGCTTTCTTTTTTTTTTCAACCTCTCTGAATGCTTTTGTGTATGTGTCCTGCTGGTATGACAGTGTGTGCTGGTGTGTTCGTCCTTTTCCGCTTCCATCCCCCCCCCCCTGTTTCCTTGCCAGTCTGCTTGCTTACAAGTTATATTCAGGACTATTGCCTCTTTAAAAAAGATGGGCCATATTCCATGGAAAATTGAGAATTTTCTATTTTTTGAGACAAAACGAAGAATTTTATGAGGAAAAATTTAATATCTGATTAATAAAAACAGGCTTCAAAAAAATCTGCCTTGCGATGGATAAGCTTGATTTAATTTAATAATCTCAGAGAAAATTCAGTTGGCTGTATGTATGTGTCAAATGTAATATATTCTGAGGATGAACAGTCTACTGTATCCTCTCTACCCGCATCTTTTCGCTCTATTTGGCACTTTTCCTGTATCTCTGTGATAAGAGGTAGCAATAAAGTCGGATAATATATGAATGATTGAGCAAGCTCTTTTCCAACTTCTTTGACTTTCAAGGTGACATTTTACTTACTTATGTTTTATTATTTTGCTTGTCTTTGACTGCCCTTCCTCTTGCCCCCATAACTTAGACTCTGCTATTGTTAATGGAGTATACTGGTCTGAGGCCTTGAATAAAGTCTTCGTGGATAACTTTGAGCGAGATCCATCACTCATATGGCAATACTTCGGCAGTGCCAAAGGCTTTTTCAGGCAGTACCCAGGTAAGTGTTTTTATTTCTGTGTAATTGTGTGTTTGATAGTAATTAAGTCACTGCTCCTCGAAATGCAAATCTAGGGGTATTCGAAAAACTTTGGTAACTGACAGCCAGAGACTGTAGGGTAACGGGGTGAGAGAGAGGAGGGCGGAGATATGATAGAAGAAGAGCACGGGGGCTAAAAGAGACAGGTGAGAGAGTCTGTGCCGATTAGATAGCGGGTGAAGACGGTGGGCAAAATTACCATTTTAAGGTGAAGTGGAATGAAAGGGATGTAACATAATTAACAACAGAAGCCTCTTGAATAAAGTTGGTGAATATATTCTCTATGCAAAAGAAAATATGAGCAATTTAGTCGAAAGGCTTCTTCTCTCATCATAGTCTCAATCTATTTGATATGCGGCTCTCACTAGTTTTTTGACCTGAATTCATTCATATTTAAAGACAAAAATGTTTTTTCCCTTTTTATTCCTAAATGTCCAACAACATCAGAAAGTCCCAAAAATGGTATAAATCTTTACCTACGTTGTAGTGGGGTAAAAACATTTTATGCTGCATCTGTGTTCTGCATGTGCAAACATCAATAAATCCCATATCTGAATAGCCAGATAAAATCACACATATTTGACAAATGTATTTTTGGCGAAGTTACAGAAAAAACCCTCTTTTTATAACTGGCCAAGGAAGTTTTTTTGAAACAGATGTTTGCTGTTTTACTGCTAACACAGGAAAAGCAATGTGCTTTACTAGAAAGCCTGAGAGGCTCAAAGAACAGATTTCTCGTTTTTTTTCTGTCCCTGCCAAGATAACGGTTTGTTTTCCTTTTCTTTACTAATTATGCAGCTCCAGGACAGTCACATTATCTTGTTTTTCTTTGACCTCTAAAGCTAACTCTCTATCCTCAAGGGATCAAGTGGAAGCCAGATGAACACGGTGTCATAGCGTTCGACTGTCGTAACCGAAAGTGGTACATTCAGGCTGCGACCTCTCCGAAAGACGTCATCATCCTGGTGGATGTCAGCGGCAGCATGAAAGGTCTCAGGATGACCATAGCCAGACAGACGGTCTCCTCTATACTGGACACTCTCGGAGATGACGACTTTTTCAACATTATTGCTGTAAGACAGATGTGGAGGGAGTACATGGACGAATCCACTGTCGTTTTAAATAGTCGCACACAATTCCACAGGTCCGCATTTAAATACTCGAACGAATCTCTCCTCTCACGCTCACAACCAATTAGCAGAGAGCTGACGGAAAATTTGAATTGCAAAGGAGACAGTTGTGATCGGATTCCACCGCAGGCACCCAAACCATTGTTATCGCATTCATGTGTGATGGAGTGTGCACGGTGTGTGTGTGTGTGTGTGCATGACCATGCACTTGCACATGTGTGTGTGTCTGAAGCTATTCCACATCAAAACACTTTGCCAACCCCGTTCTCCTTCTCTATAGAACAAAGTCTTTCTTATCAGTTGATATCCTAATCATGCTATTTTGAAAATCATTCTTTGATAAATAAAATAAGACTGAGTAGGATTTTGATGATTTTAGAAGTGCTGTGTTTTAGAAGCTTTAGAAGGATGTTGCTATTACTTCATCAAATCTGTGATGCTTTTCGTGTTGAGGGTCACACTTATAGGAATTCATCCTTAGAACATATAATAATAATAATAATATGGTGTGAGTGTGCTCTTATATTTGTTTGTGTGTATATTATGCATACATTCTTCTTCGTGTGTTCGATTATGTTTTTGTTTTCAGTACAACGAGGAACTGCATTATGTGGAGCCATGCTTAAATGGAACTCTGGTTCAAGCGGATATCACCAACAAAGATGTAAGTCATTCTGTCTTCTTGTGGTAACGGCCTCCTTATTTTCAACGGTCTCCTGTCTCCGTACAGACGTCTAACATTATGAGGCTTGCGCCACATCACCATCTCACATAACTTGGGAATGACCATGTTGTTAACTTCAGCTCAAATGCAGACCAACACTTCCTCCTCTACTCATGCTTAAAACCGTAAGCATAGAACAGTCGTAGAAGCCTCTTTACTTTGTGTGCGTGTGCGTGACATGTTTTGCCCACAAATAATTAAGCCAGCTGGTGTTAAGTGCTCTGATTTCCGGATGGCAGGAGAAGGGTTCGGACTGACCTGGGTGACTGGTGTCCTTACAGGAACAGATGATTTTATACCTCAAAGTTGGCTCACATTGATTGCATACTACTGTCAACATTAACAAAAAAAAACTAAAAAAAGAAGTCCCTTGTGTCTCTGGAGGGAGTTGTGTAAAATCAGATACATTTCCATACATGATGCAACTTAGGGAAACTTTGGTTGGGTATGAAGAAAGTTTGAAAATGAGAAAAATTAACAATGGAAAGGGATGAGAGCATCTATAAGATGAAAATCGCTTCTTGAGACTAAAGTCATAATAACAAATATAAATCTCTGATCAATAAGTTAGTGGTCAAATGGATTGAAATGCTATAATGTGTTTATGAGACTGACAATGATAAATTGGTAAAGAACTTCATTAAATTATGATTTTTATATTCCAAAGGTAAAGGTGACATAGCTGTTACCAAAAAACAAATTATATGTTTGTGTTTAAAAATACTAATTGGACAGTGTATACAAGATATTTCAAGACATAACTATGTCAGGATTCATGCCTTTATTGTGACATCTTCATAAAAAAAACAAAAAAAAACATTATCTCTGGATTTCCATTCCTCTTCATTCCATCTTTACAAAATTATTTGTCAATGCAATTAAATTCAGTGACCTCCGTCTTGTCCTGGTCAATCCTTCAAGATACAAATTGTTAAAGGCTACTTTTCATGCACTATGCACAATTATGCATGTGTTCAAATCTGTTCCTGCGCCTGTTGGTGTTCAAGTTAATTTATGTTTATTTCTAAGTAAACTAATGCATATGGATTAGCATTATGTGATTAATTCCAGATGGTAGTTTAATGCTGTGAGTCAGCCAGCTAAGAGGGGAAGGCATTCTGTGCCAGTTGATAAGGCTAATGTGTTTCACTTTAGCTGGAGGCAGGAAGTGACTGTCGTACTGTGGGCTTAAACTTACTTATCCGTCTCTCCAGAATCAGTTATTTAATACCCAAACTTCAACTAGGTCATGAATACCTGCTTCAAGACACCATTTATTCACGTGACCTTGTAAAAGTTATTTGTCTAATCAGAAATCTATGCTCTCCAGTTATTGCTCACATTAGTCCCAGGTTAGTGTTTGAAGAAAAACTCTTGCGCTTTTCAATATCCCTTGCTCAACAGTTGTTGGGCAGCCTTAAGAAAGATTCATCCTCCGACTATATTTTGATGCCATGTCAGTGATGCAGCCTTGGATAATCAGGTGTATTTTGTCAACCCAGTTGACCCAACCATGCTTGATAATACCTTCCCTCTTGATTATGTGCCCCCTCCCCTAGTGGCTCTCTCTCTCTCTGCAGCCTGGATGATGCTTTTGTTGGCCTTCTTTCCTTGGCCTGATTTACTCAGAGGAATTAACTCTTTACCCAGAGGCTGCCTTCCAAATCCTCCTGCCTTATTTCACAAGGTCTTGGTACACTTTACACTTTTTCCCTGTTGTAGACCTCATTCGTGGGCTTTCGGTGAGTTCCACCATGATCATTTAATTGTTATACTTTGACCCAATGACCATGTGTGTTCCAAGCAGTGCAGATATTCTTTTGGCTGGATTGGATGATAGTGGCCGCTGTTGATGTTAAAGGCTGTGGCTCTCTGCCACTCCCCGAAGGGCCATGCACCCAGTGATAGTGTCCAAATCCCTGGACTTTTTTTGGGCAGCTGTTAAAGGAGGTGTTCCAGGGATCCTCTTCCAGAACATATAAGGCATCAGGGTATCGCGTTTTTTTTGTCCCAGACGTGCATGCTATTGTTGGACTATGGATTTAATAAACAAATTAAAAATGCATTCCATATGTTGGATCAGGCGATCTTGTTCACCTGGTCCAAGCTCCGCGAGCATCCCCACCATCCTGTTTAAAAGCAGGATATCAGTCGCTCTGTAGTGTATTTCAATCTTGCAGAATTCGTTTTTTTAATTTGCAAACTTCCAAATCTATTCTCCCTGTTTGTAGAAATTCTATATGAAACATCAGAGCTCGACACATTTCAGCATACATTGTTTTTACTACTGATTAGCTGAATTCTAAAAAAAATGCTATTAAATCCAACTGTTGCTGGTTTAATATTGAAGCTGGTCAATCCTATTCACTTCATCACACAGTATTTTATGCAGTCAAATCAACGTTTCTTTCCGGCTCTTCTTTTAATGTGTTGACATATATAAGCTTCAAGTTGCAATTGAAGATGTTTTCTTATGTTGTGCCAGTGGTCAGGCTTCATTAAGCTGACTGCTGTGATCCTGAGTATGAAATAAGCTTGCAGAATTTGAAGGATTTCACTGTACTTTTTAGAGCCTAGAGGCACAGCACAAATGATTGGGCACATTCAACATTGCTTGTGAACACACACATCTCTGGATCCGCCACTTATGTTTACTGCTGCAACAGGAATTGAATATAGCAAGCTGTGCAGAGTCAGTTTACTTCAATCTTAACTTGAATATACACACACATAGGGGAAAACATTTTTGTGCTCCAGGGTACAATAAGTTGTTGAAACTAATTTACCTTTTAATCCTTATCACAAAAATGTTTTGTCTTTATGCAAAATGAGGTTGTTGTGAGGGATGCTGTTGTTGTTGTTTTAGTGCATATTTATTGTGTTGTGTTGCTCATGGTATATGAGTGTGTGTGTCTGGATTGCACATTTCGCCCCAAGTGAGAAAACTTTCAAATGGCCTTACACTGCTTGGGTTTCCTACTGTCTTAAATATTTTCCTCCCACCAGTAAGTAGCAAAGCGCTGGAGTAACGTCAGAGCATTGCAAAGTGTAAGACATGGAGGACGACGTGGTTCGGAACCTTTGCCATATTCCCGAACCCCTAAAAGAGAGAGACGCGATAATTGCTGATATGTGATTCTCCTGTTTTAACAAATTTCAACAAAAATGTCTGAAATATCCACAACTGTACCAAAGAATGGATAATGGACTGCATGCTGTCCATCTGTATGATTTGATTTGTATTCTGGGATGTTGCCAATAACAAAACATGGATGAGACTTGTATGGATTCCAACAGGCATAAACTCACCATTAACTGCCGCAAAGAAAACGTACTCTGGCATTATCAGCTCTATGAACAGACACACATACTGTATGAGCACGCACACACCAGTCAGAATGTTTGCCATCTTATTGGACATAGATAATTTAGTAATTTCTGCAAGGTAAAAAAAATAATCAAAAACTTGCTCAAGACTCCATTACCGTGTTGCAATGGTTCATATTCAGCAGCGGAGTGTTATCTTTGTTATTTCCTATCCACAAATGAAATCAGTACCTTTACATTTCTATCTTTTTACCATATCAATCCCCGTATTTTATTTCTTCCAACATCTTTTCCTTCCCAGCATTTCCGGGAGCATCTCGACAAGCTCTTCGCTCAAGGCATTGGCATGTTAGACATCGCTCTGACGGAGGCTTTCAATCTCCTCAGTGAGGTAAGCAATATTGCGATGGCACCACTCACATTGCTCATATACGTACACATGAAAGAGACAGTTTAGCACATGAAATAAAAATTAGTGCAGCGTATGTCTATATATATATATGGTCATATAAGAAAGAAAGAAGAGGCAGCAGTGGCTGAGTCAAATTACTGACAGCTCCTCACTGGGAACAATCAATTACTTACATGTCTGGAAAAACTGCACAAATAATTGTTTTCTCTAGCTAAATACTGTATGTTTAACATGTATGCGTCCTTAAACTTCTTACTATACCAGAGTTTGAATTTTGGTTTCCTTCGCCATGTTACCGCCCCTCTCTGTCTCTTTACCTCCAGTTCAATGGGACTGGGAGGGGCAGCGAGTGCAGCCAGGCCATCATGTTGGTGACCGACGGAGCGGTGGACACGTATGATGCCATCTTTGCCAAATACAACTGGCCAGAGAGGAAGGTAGTATATGAAATACACGAATACACACACACCATCACCGTCCAATTGTAGTTGCAAGACTATTGAAATGTGAAGTCAAATGAACTCGACATTCCAATTTGCTATATTCAGAAGTTCAAGAACCTGCAACCTGATAGGCTAATGGAGGATGAGCAGTGGACTAATGCTCCCCTGGGATATGAGTGACTTCTTTAACAGTTCAATCATAAAGCAGGGAGGTAGATCCATTTGATCTCTTAGAGTCTCTCTCAAATCATCTATCAACAGAAGGACAGGGACAAAGGATATTTTTATAACGATGGCAAATTGATTACAAGTTATGCACACCAGAAATGCAATTTCTAAAAACAAAAACACTCCGGAGGGCACAAAGTCAAAGAGAAGCAGGATCATACTAAAACAAAGTGCATCAGTGTTTGACAAGCAGTATTGAACAGGCCCAGTATGGGGTCCTTTCAGAGGGCTTTCAAACAGATTTAAGTACAGCCCTGTCTCTTGAAGACTGAACTGTCTTCCTGTTGTCCTGCAAAGTAATTGTGGTGCTCCTCTGTCAGACCATGACATCGACGAAGATGGTGATTTTATTCTGCTCAAAAAAAAGCCCAAATCATAACCATAGTGGTTATGATTTGGGCATTTTTAGACTGTTTGATGATTCCTGTTTGCATCTACATCTCCATCACACTCCTGCCTCGAGGCTGAACAGCAATGAGCAGGGAAAGAACACGACTGTTAGATAGTTTAATTTAGAAGAAACCCCACTGATAATAGAAGTGTGTCCGGTCTGTCACTCTCTCCTGTCTCTCTTTCTCTCTCCACTGCTACTGGTTTTTAATGCCGTCCTTCAAAACCACATCACTACTGTACAGCATGACATGGAGAATATAAGCATGCATAATGTTGAATGCAAATGGTTCTGATATCTCCACTTTGATGACATTTCTTCCAAAAAGATAGAGAAAGCATTTACTGATGAAAAGCCTGAAATACTGGCAAAGAAGCCAAACGCATTCACGAACTTCTTGTATGTTCAACTGGTGGTTTTCAGGGAGGTACTTCTACCGTTTAAAAAAATCATTATTGTGGAGGTAAGTCATGCTTTAGAAAATGTTTTTCATATGATCACAAGAAAGTCTTAATTGAAGAGCATCACAGTTGCTAAACAGAATTAAGTACACAAAAGCTGACCATATTGTATTATTTGCAATACTCGAATTTTCTCGGGACAAAAACTTAGGACTTGGCGATTTTTTTTTTATTCCATAATAAGTAATTATTCTGATTGTGATTGTGTAGTCACATAATGGGCTGAAACATGTACTTGTGTTACCCTTCTACACGAATGCATGCATTTTTGTTTACACAGATCCATTGCACCTTGTCAATAATTATTCTTAGTCCGTGTTGTGTAAAATTTGTGCAGTCAAGTAAGGTGAAGTTTGCATGCTGTGGCTAAAGCACCTACTGGTTTTTATCGCCGCTGAACTTGACTCAGCTGTAAGTCTCCTCCATATTTCATAACTGGTCCGCTGCAGTCTGAGCTCCGGCTTGGCTCCTTTGCCTCCCTTTGAGAGATGTACATACTGTACACTAACCAAAACTCATTATACTTGACAATAGAAAAAGAACATCCAACAATTACTTCAATTTATATGTCCATCTACACAGTGCAGTAACAGAGAGAGAGTGAGAGAGAGAGAGAGAGAGAGAGAGAGAGAGAGAGACCCCTGCCGTCAGGATGGACGGCGGCAGTGAAAAATGCAGACATGGGAGCTATGGCAGCTGTGGCCCCCAGAGGCTTACATCTGGTCCAATCTGGCAACCTGTTCTTCACACACACATCCAAACACACACCTGCCAACTATACCTGCTGCTCGAGCCAACTGAGCACTGCAGGGCAAAATGGGTTTGGCAGCAGAGAGTTTAGGAGATTGTCTGTATTGAGCACCTGAAGCTTACGCTTGTATGCTTGGTGGTAGGGCTGCACAGACGATCGTGCCGACACTGTGGTTGTCCCATGTGCAATAAACATGGGATGTTTTGGATTTGTTTTGTTAGATGACGCTAGCATTTTTTTAATATATTATGATATGTATTGCATTCTTGCTGCTCGACTGAACAGTTAGCTCTCTCTCTCTCGATATAGGGGAAACACCCTGACAATATATCCACTATAATTACAGATTCTTGATAAATATATCTTATTTAAAAAATATCTGTCTATCAATCCTTTTTTGTTTTGTTTCAGGAGCTGATTAAAATGAATAATTTAAACTATAAATTTGTTTTCATACTTTCAGTCCGTAATCAACGCCATTAAACAAGGAGAACGGGTCTGCTAATCACTGGCAGATAACGAACGAGCCTTCTGCCTGGCTTTTGCAGTGTTATCTTCTTCACTATATGGTGATGTGAACCCTATCAAAATGTGATTAAAATGACTGACGGGAGCTATCTGTTTTTTTCTGTGCAGGTCCGCATATTCCCTTACCTGATTGGTCGAGAGTCAGCCTTTGCAGATAACCTGAAATGGATGGCATGCGCTAATAAAGGTGGGACCTTACAACATGTGAGGAGATTTTTCTCCTCATAATCTGTTTTTGCAAAAGAAAGTTACTGCATGCTGCTGTCAGCCTGGCAAAAGCGATTACATTACGCAGCTCATGATTTGTTTTGGGCGTTAAGCATGTGTGTCTGTGTGCGTGCTTGTAGTCGTGTGTTTGTCAGTGCTCATCAGTTTAAACACGTGTGTGAGACGGCATGCAGCTGGTGCCAGTTGCAGAGGCCAGACACGTCACATTACATCATCTTCTAATCCTTAAATCCAAACTATGTTGGTGATGCACCACTTTCAGAGCGACGTTGTGTGTAGTCATGGTTGTCTCAGCGTCTACAACGCTTTCCTTTAGGTTCTATATTTAGCAAAGAAGATTTATATTTGGTAAAGAATACAGTCAGGCACCATTTCCTTGGGCTGCCGTAGACGAAGAAGTCAACTCTCAGGTCACACAAAAGGGTGTGTTTATGCACATTCTGTATTGTGTACGGGTACATCCATAGTTTTGCTTGGGAGTAACATCAGAGAACTTGTGTGTCAGCTCGAGTGGTCAACCAGCTATGATGTCACCGCTGTGTGAGTGTGTGTAGGTGGTTATGGTTGTGAACATACTGTAGAACAGTTTTCTCTCGGCTGACCTGACTGCAGCTGAAAGTATAGTTTTATGCATGCACTTTCAGGAGCAGTTTTTGTCTGCCTTATCATTAACGGCTGTTACATCAAACTCGCTCCCAACTGCCTCTGACTATATTGTAAGTCAGAGCTCAGATAGTGCTGCTAAAATAACTACATGTCTATCGGGGTTTATTGCCTCAAAGTCTTACGGTTCTACTCCTCACAGGCAAGCCCACATGAGATTGACGAGATCTGTGCCATTGCTATAACATGCAAAGCAGAGATGGAGACAAAAAATACACTTTAATACATCATGGATGAAGGTTATCATTCATTGTCAATCACTGTCGTAGCAAAAAGAGTTGTGCCTTCAGCAATACTCCTGCCCCCTCTCTTGTTTGTCCCCCAACGCCTGCTTGCTGTGACCAGTGACCAAACAAATGAAAAATGACACCCTGTGACATTTACAACAGCATACAGTATCTTTTTGCGTGTTGATAAAATAAGGAGGTATATTGATTGATTTAATGCCACAGACTTGTTAGGTTCATACTTCGGGGCAGCACTGAGTGTATTTCTTCTCAAGTATCACCTGACCAAGGTCTTTTTAAAAATATATTATGTATATATATATATTAATGCCCTCGTCGAGTCCCTGCTTCGGCCGTCCTCTCCTGTGTGTATGACGTGTGTACCATGTCACAAAAGCAGGGAGTTTTCATTTTTCTCTCCCCAGCTCATCTCACTGGCCCCGGTGGCTCAGCCCGAAGGACGCCCTCAGCCTTCCTGAGGGGGGGGTAGTCATTCTTCACCCACCACTGTGATGAACGATGCCGTTAGAATGAGGCAGCTCACTTTGTGCGCGTCGCAAATCTGTATGTGCACTTTGTCATTTGACTGTCTGCTGGAAAAATGGCTGCATCCGAATGTCTTTGAGGATGAGAAGTCTGATCCGTCAAGGTTCACTTCCAGGTCCATATCAAGGGAACGAACACGCTGGTGGCTTTTTGTTATTTTAATGTTTCTGTGTTAAAATATATATGTTTTTGCTGTATTTATAGATTGAACACATTCTCAGTTATTTGATGGCTGTATAGCATCCCTTATCTACGGTATATCTAACGCTGTTTTCTACCCGTAGAGTAAAGGTTGTTGCCGGGAACAGCAACACCAAAAATCTGTTTCCTCCAGCTTTGATTTTCCCCTTGACTGCCTCACCGTAATCGAGGTTGTTTGCTGCTTTTTACAGATGGGTGGCAAAGTTCTCTCTCTCTTTCCTTATTATGTCGCTTCTTGTCCTCCCTCTCCCTGTTTTACCGTGTCCTTTTTTCCCCTCCGCTATCCCTCCCATGCTGAGTTAACAGTATATTCCCTCCTGCACATGCACATTAACATTATAATGGCAGCATTACCATAGTAGGAAATGGCATCATATTTGGTTCAACTGAGATAGCTTTTTTTGTGCATTTACATATCACCCCCCCCCCCCCCCCCCAACACACACACACACACACACCCCTGCTGGTTTGCTCTCATTTGTGGATCAGTGCAGGGAATGCTTTGGCTGTAATTTGCACATTTCCAAGTTTTCATCTGCTTCATCAAGCAAATATCTTCTGCCTTCTCCACTGTGTTCCAAATGTCCTGTCTTTGCTTTTGTACCAAGACAAATAAAACGGGAGCGATGGCTTAGAAAAGTTGATTTCACATCTGGCATGTGAAATACTTCTGGAGACATAGAGAAAGATACTGTACATCTGATCTCATCATATCTGCCTTCCTCTCTCTGTGCAACAGGCTACTTCACTCAGATTTCCACATTGGCAGATGTGCAAGAGAATGTGATGGAGTACCTCCACGTTCTGAGTCGACCCAAGGTGATTGACCAGGAGCATGACACTGTCTGGACTGAGGCCTACATCGATAGCACTGTGAGTTTACCCTGCCGCTTCATTACGTATTTGACTCTGGCCTGGACAGATCGACTAAAATATTATGCAATAAAGCCAGAGGACTACTTAATCCATAGCACATTTTGTCTAAGGAGCACTTGTATGTTCAGGATCTGATGTTCTGGAAAATCAGAAGGCGAAGCCTTTAGAACAGGCGTAATGTTTGTAGATGTCAGACTGAATGTGTGTGTACGTGTGCTTGGGGAGCAGATGGAGCCATTAAGTGAATGAGCCTCCTGTGTGTGTGTGTGGGTGTGACGCAGCATCAATAGAGGCTGTGGCACATTGGTCTGGAGTCTCTCAACCTCAACACCTGCAGTATTACGAAATGATGATGAGTGAACAATGACTCGGCACACTCAGGCGATCACATCCATACCGTAGCTAAACGTCTTTGATTTTCTGGTTGAAACATTCTCATCTTAAAACACAATAATGCCTCGGCTACAGTAATGGGTGCGTGAGATGCACATTGTGATGTTCACATATGTGCAAAGCTTGTCCTTTTTCATCTTCTTTTTTTTAATTTAATGATCGAACAGCAGATAGATGTCCTCCAATATTTCTGAATAGATTAATTCAGAAAGTTGACAACAATACATTCATGGTATGTCTGCAGAGTTTGGGCAGAAATATCTGCAGGCTATATTCTCAAAATATTGTGTACATAAGGAAGTGTACTATGTTTCTGACATATTTATTATATCCCTTGGCCTCCTTTTGTCATCATTAAGCCCAACCATCACACTGAAAGTACATTGATCAACAGTGACTCAACAATAAGACCTCAGTGCTCTTACCTCTGCTGTGACCCCCCATAAAGCTGCTTATGACACAGTTGTTGTTTTTATTGTTGTTACCCGGTGATGCTGGTACTCCATTCAGTGGAAACTGCTCTGAAAGGCTCTCTGGCACTTATCCACAAATGCGTTGACCCTTTCTCTTTTCCCCCTCCGTCTTAATCTGTTCTCTTTAGCTCCCCCAAGCACAGAAGGTAATACAAAAAAAACCCTTAAAAAAACATTCTGGTTTCAGGTCACCATCGCATTGTGCTGTGTTGAGGCCTGGTGTGTTCATGTGCAGTTCATGTGCATGTGCTTTTCAGTCACTGATCTCTACAAGATGATGTGTGATTTGGGTGAAATAGCCACCATACGGACCCACAGCAAAATTCTTGTGTTACGCATCACTCACTTTCCTTATTTAAGCCATGCATCTCAGTTGTCATCAGTTCAGTTGATGGTTCTCTTTTGCACGCCTGACCGAGCACACATCTGCGCACATGCTCGTTCCTCATTGGTGATGTTCTGTGCGTTGTGCCTTGCCAGTTTCTCTGGCACTGGCATAGTGATCATCTGAGTGAAAGTGAGGCTGCATTTTGTTCTTTTCCCTGTTTGATACGAGGTTGAATACAAAATTGCCCGTGTTATTTGTTCTGGTAGAATTCTTCAGAATGAGCTGTTTTGTCAGATTCTGGGTGGAAATCCGATAGGTATAGTGGGAACGATCTGTTCTGAATCCATTTTTAGTCTTTTTTTTGTGTGTTTTATGAATCGCATGTGGGTTGAGATAAGAAGCTCTATATTCATAAAAAAAAAGGATGATGACAGAACACAAGGATGCTTTTGTCTGCCATCAGCATAGGCCTGGCACAGAGCAGGCCAATTAGACAGCTGGCAGGCCATATGCCTGGCATAGTGCTGTTAGTGTGATTGACCCAATCTTATAGACATTGAAGTGACTCAGCAGAAAATTAAAATAGATATCACATCGTCAGATTTGATCATTGGGATTAGAACGTTATATGCACTTCTTCTTTTTTCTCTTTTGTTTTGCATGTCAACCCCCCCAGCTCATGCCTGGTTGCTTGAAGCGCATAGACACACCAGTTGCCTGAAAATTAAACAGTGACAGACAGTCAGAGAGACAGTCAGACAGACAGACAGAGACTGTGCATTGCCATAAGGTCTGATACGACTTGGTTCAGTGTTAGCAAACTGAGGAGTCTGATGTTTATTTTCCGGACCTGATGGGTATCATCTTTCCAGATTCGTTCCCTCGCCTCCTCTCTCTTCCTCAGTGCTCCTCAATAGCCGAGCACATTTGCCCTTTCTTCCTCTGTATCACTTTGCATCTCTCTCTCTCTCTCTCTCTCCAGCCTCCACACCCCCATGCCCACCTATGCGCTCCCTTCGTCTCCTCAGTCTCCATCTTCTCTCTCTCCCATCCTTTGTCTACTAGCTTCATCCATCATTCTCTGTCACATTTGGCTGAGCTTCCTACTTTGTCAGATGAACTGATACTGTAGCACAGTGATGATGGGAGGGAAGGAGCTGGGTGGCAGAGAGGGGGGCATTTGAGGCCATGTATAGCGAGGGTGAGATTAAGAATGCAAGAAATTTCAAGAAAATAAGAATTGTTGAAAGTTAGGAAATTATATAAACTTGGAACTGGGAGACAAATGGGAAGGCTGGGCTGTTGATGTTTTGATTTTGAATTGAAGCAGTAAAGCAGTAATTCATGACAGATTAACTCCGATATGATCGTGATTACTGAAGTAATTTAGATGTTTTAGATATCTGCTAAGGAACCTTTTTCTAGGTTCTACACCAGCTCCATTGTGTCCATGCTCTGTTCCCCCAGGAGCCTCCAGGCGGCTTTGGGTTCATAGTTTGCACACAAAAATCATTATTAAATGTGGTCTCCAAGGACATTAGAGTGTCCTCATCCACCATAACACAACGTGTCAAAGCAACCTAGATTATGAGGGGTGTGTATCTGAAGCCCTCAGAGGGGTGGAAGTGCCCGGGTATTTGTGTCAGTGGGGAGCAAGTGTATTAGAGCCCAAAGAGGTTTGACCCACAGCAGGGGAAAAGGCTTTCACACCTCATTTGCTGATACCCAGACACAGGCTATGGTGATGTAATTTTTGCCCAAGTGTGCATTTCGTCCTGACCTTGCAACCAGAAGTTACAAGGTTTGACAAGATAAGTGAAATTGTACTGTAGATCCAGAGCACTCCCATCGGTGCTCGTGTTGTAGGACACTCATTTAGAAATCAAGGAAGTATTTTCCTCTACAGGGTTAGGATAATAAAGGTAAAAGGTGTTTCCTCTCCTGGTAGAAGATGTGACAATCTTCTCTTAGTGTGCTGTTGACCTTTAATATAACGTATACTTGCTGGATGCCTTTGTTTCATGTATGCAGCTCCTGGTATCGCCATAATCTTTGTATGTATTGACCTTCACAATTTTACAAGTATACAAAAAAAATAAAACTTCTCAGATGTTTTTTTGAAAGGCATATGTATTTGATTTGGCTCCCCCCAAATAAATTATCTCCATATGTTTGTAGGCTGTTGATATATGATCCAATACCTGAGCTTGGAAATGGATTTAGTATTTTTAGATGAGGCTCTGCTCATATTTCCTGTCCTTTGATCGATCCTATTCTCCGGCAGCAAGGCCGTCCATTGTTACAGCAGCTGCGTTTAGGAATTTTATTTTTGTTTTGTTCTCTCTTTAATGTCTGGTACTGCATCCTGGTTTGCAATTACCAGCTGTCTGACCTCAAGTGACCAATTCCCCTTTTTCTTCAGCATCTGAGGGAGACAGAATGGATTCTAGCACTTTCATTTTAGCACCCATGTTTGCTAGAGGCGTGTTGAGAAACTCGATTACCGGTAGTTAAATGGATTAAGTCTCAAAGAAAAAGACTACAGTGAGATATCATGTGCAACGTGATTTCTGATTTTTCCTACTACCCAATAATTTAAAAGAATTGTGTGTTTTGTACTGGATCTGATTTTGCACTTAATGGTTCGATGCACTGACTTGAACACAAATTTGCGCGAGTGACTGATATTTCAACTTTCCTGCATGGACATGGTGGAACCATATATTGCTGAGTCTTTTAATAACGGTGTCAAGCTTTCCTCTCTGAATGATCATCATTAGGCACAGACAGCCGCTGGAAAGATAAATATCATAATTATTCCAGAAGTCTTTCGGGAGGGGAAATACCCACATCCCAACTAGAGGCGCTGCCTTTGGATACGCTTATTCTACGAGAGATCAAAGGCTGGCTGGGATTGAACACATTTTAAGGCAAATAATAAACATGAATAAAACATGTCATGGAGGTTTTGTAGGTCACTCAAGACGAGGTCTGCTGCCAATTCCAATCAGGCTCACTATTAAAGAAATAGCTCGAGCGCCGGGTGTCACTAAACGAGATGATTCACTTAATGCGCCTGATGTCACACTTCTGCTGTATATTGTTTCATCATCAGCTTCCCTCACCTACTCCTTGCTCTCTTGTCCTTTTCTCATTCTCTCCCTCTGACATGCTGTCTTTCACTTTCATGGATTGCTCAGTTGGAGGACGGTCGATGTCCCGTGCTAATGACCACGGTGGCAATGCCAGTCTTCAGCACCAAGAACGAGACGGTAAACTTCACATATTTTAATGGCTGCAGGGCCAATTTCAAGTTCGGCACAATTGACGTTATGCCTCGCAAACTCGTTTTCCCCACCACGTTTGCAGTTTAATTGAAAATCTGTGAAATGACTTGCTGAATAACTCACAAGGAATTAGGTTTTCTGATAACGGACACAAATTATAAAATAATTGCTAATTAACTGAGGATTATTTGTATTTGACAGACACTAATTTCACTGTGATTGCAGTTTCTGAAGTTAGGATACTGTAGAGAATCACTAATTAGATCACAAATGTTAGATTGTCTTTTATAATGCAATTAAAGGCTAAAAATACAGCTTAAAAATATTTTGAATTTGCTTTCAGAGAAACCGTGGGATCTTACTCGGGGTCGTTGGGACGGACGTGCCTGTCTCTGAGCTGCTGAAGACCATCCCCAAATATAAGGTACTGCTGATGCTGATTATTCACGGCTCTTTCCAAGTCAATAATAACAGGAAAATTGCACATTGTGTGTAAAATTGTTTCCTCAGAATGTACCCCCCCCCCCCCCCCCTCCAAATATGCCCTGTGCTAATACTTTTTACTTGATGATCTGAAGCAATTGATTTGGTTAGAGGTTTGACAAAGACCTTGATTGGCCCAGATGTTTACAAACCGGGGACAAATTTGTCTTGCATCTCTTAGATGTGTGTGTGTGTGTATTTTCTTAGTTGGGCATTCATGGCTACGCCTTTGCAATCACCAACAATGGGTACATCCTCACCCATCCTGATCTACGTCCACTTGTGAGTATTACTTCCAGCAGCTTTCAAATGTTCCGGAACAAGTAAACTGAGTATGAACGTTATTTTCATAAGAGATTGGAGTTCAAATGTATTAAACCATTTTACATGAGGCAGAGAAATACCAGTTACAGAGTTCATGTTAAGCGAATTACTGATTTCATTTTTGAACTGAGGTACTGACTGACACACACACAAAAATAAATCTGTGTATTTGTGTGGGTGCTCCGTGTGTCATGCGATGCAGGCTTGTCGGCTTGTATGCAGATGAGGAGAGTGTGTTCCAGGTCTCCAGTGTGCTGTGAATAGACAGAGGTGCAGCTTCTGAATGGCTGTGATTAGCTCTATTGTACTCACTCAGTCCTCTCACGAGAGAATGAGGGGAACGAGTGCAGGGGGGAGGGAAGGGGAGATGGAGGAGTGGAGGAGAGCAGGCAACCTGCTTTAACTCGGACCAAGGAGTTGGGTGACAAAGTGATTTGATGCTGGGTGAAAATGGACAGATGTGTAGAATGAACGGAGTGCAGCTTATATACCGTCATTGTTTTAATCGATTGGCTGGACCTCTTGTAAACTCGCAGTTTGTTTAATTTTGTTGTATTATGTTTAAGATTGTCTTTGTTTTATTTTGTTAAAATATATCCCGATTAAATGTAATGTAAATGTCAAAAACATAACCTCCTTGGCGGAGGTAATTATTACTCGGTTTTGACTAAACAATTTGTCCACATCACCTTAGATGAATTTGTAGTGTTTCATTTTTCTTTATATCTCTATCTGTGCTTTTGCATTCACTGTGTGCATCCAGTATGGAGATGGAAAGAAGCGAAGGAAACCTAACTACAGCAGTGTAGATCTGTCCGAGTTGGAATGGGAGGATAAGGACGATACGGTTGGTCACCTTTTGTCATTCTTCATCAAGGATCATCATTCTGCGCAATAATTACAAATATGATGTTTGAGTTTTGCTATGATCTTTCTACTGCTAGCTGAGAAATGCCATGGTGAACAGGAAGACAGGAACCTTCTCCATGGAGGTGAAAAAGAGTGTTGACAAGGGGGTGAGTATTTTATGCACAATATGCACAATAACAGACCATCAGTTGCATTTATGAGGGTCCCAGATGTTGTCCCACAGACTAAACTCTGCATGGTGGGGGGGTTGAGCTCGGCAGAGTGATGAACGTGGTTGACTTGGTAATGGTGTTTTGTTTCAGATTTAGTTTGCTCTGCTTTCCTGAGTGTGTGTGTGGGTGTGTGTGTTTGTGTGTGAACACTTTATCTCCACCAAACACATGTTGCTGAATGCTGGAGAGACATCGGACTAATGATCCTCTATTACTACTTGGTTATTTTGGAGGGGCGTTGTGGTGTGCCTGTGTGTGTGTATGGGCACACTGAAATGTATAAATACGCAGCTTCACAATCTTTATTGAGAAAAAAAGAAAAGAAAAAAGCATCTACAGAATAACAGGTCACGCAACAACGAGCCAACTCCAGCCTGCTCTCCCTGAGGACCACTAGATGGAGCCAGACTGCAGGGAATCACATCAGACAGCTGCTATTTCTCTGTAGCGGATAACGGAACAGACAAATCTCTCATTTCAGAAACGTGTACTGGAGTTGCATAATGATTACTACTACACAGACATCAAAGGGACTCCTTTCAGGTACGAAAACTTGAGATGGAGCACATCCGTAGTCGTCTTTGCACAACAAACGACATTCACAAATGACTTGTGTATTTATTATTATTATTAGTCTCGGAGTTGCTCTTTCAAGAGGCCATGGGAAATTCTCCTTCAGTGGGAATGTCACAGTGGAGGAAGGTAAGAAATCCTCTCTTTCCCTTTCTCTTCTAAGCTCCACACACACACACAGATTAGCATCCAGTTGTTCTTTCTTGTGTATTGTGTGTATCTATCATGATCAGGCGTGACCTGTCCTGCCTTGTTGTGTGTCTCGTGTGAGGAGTTTAGTAATGATGCCAGGTGATCATAGAGATGTAGATCAGGTCAGGTCTGGATGTTGTCCAGTGTTTAAGTTCTGAGGCTCGCTGGATGTCTTTCGATCTGTAATCAGGAAAATTACACAGATCCTATATTAATTTGTATATTTGCTATACAGTCACTTTTATAAACAATAAATGTGGAAAAGTAAAATATTAATAATAAAAATAATAATTAATGTTCAAATATTAGTCTGGGTGGGGCAATACGGCCAAATATCAATGTATTTTATCAAAATAACATGTGACACACACACACACACACACACACACACACACACACACTCACCATCAATATGGTAAAAAGTACGACACACCTATGCAATCACTGAAGAAATATTTAACTTCCTGTCCAATTGTGGTTCTCAAGTTGATTATTGTAACATAAATAAGTGTGGGTGTGTGTATGTGTGTGTGTGTTTGTATGCCTACGTTAATGTCTAGCTTCATATTCATGTGGTGGCATTAGGGGGTTTGTGTTTGCTCCCGTGTCTTTCTTTAAACATCCTCCAGAGCCCACTGAGCATGACTTGGCTCTTCCTGATCTAATCAGTCTTGTCACGTTTATTCAAAACTCTCCCTTTTATATTTATTTCAAAATGTGTGCATTCAGGGTGTAGATGTCTATCAAAATTATTATGTGTTTTTGCTCATTTATTTTGAGATGTATAACCTAGTTCTGTTTCAGGGCTTCATGACTTGGTGCATCCTGACGTGGCGCTGGCAGATGAATGGTGAGCATATTTAAACTACTATTGGCTTAATTTCTGACATGTCATTATCATCCTTTATTCAAATGACAGTGTGATTGGATTATATTCAAATTAACTGCGTAATTATGACAAAACAAAACTATAATGTTATTATAGTCCATTAGTTATATAATAAGAGCTTTTGGAATTGCAGGACTTTGACTTGATGGTTTGTGTCACTCGATGACTTGTGGTCACAAAGTCTGGGAACCAATCTCTAAACAAATTTAAGTAAATGCTTTTCAAGTTAATGTTTATAGATGGGAAAAGCGTCTTTGTTTTCTTCACATTTAATTCAACATAGATGCTTTGGAACACAAAAGTAAATGAAAACAACAACCAGATTATATGACAGAGGTTGAGTCGTGATTACAATCACATTCATCATGTTTTTTTTTAACAACCTGACACCACTTATGGCTTTGTTGCATGTGTTTGCAACCAATGCCCCTGTTGCCCCTTCCTTCTCTGCCTTGCAGGACATATTGTAACACAGACGAGCACCCAGAGCACCGATACCTGTCCCAGATAGAGGCAATCAAATCCTACCTCAGTGGACATGAGCCAAGCCTTCAATGTCAGTTATCGAAACTCATCTGCAATCCTTCCATTTCTCTCATCTGTAAATATTTCAATCGGTCATTGTTCAAGTGTGATAGTACGAGAGGGCATTAAGTATATATTTTCTTTATCAGGCGACAAAGAGCTCATTCAGGAGGTTCTCTTTGATGCGGTGGTGACTGCCCCTCTGGAGGCCTACTGGACGAGCCTCGTACTCAATAAATCCGAGTATGCCACTTCCTCTGCTCCTCTTTTTCCATATTTATATTTGCAATGTTACATATTCAACAGGAATTATGCAGTCAAAGGTCTCTGAAATGGTAATCCTGGTGCCAAAGCCACAGACTACTAAATCTTTAATGCTTCCGTTCTTTTAAATTATGGTAATTACAAACTCACAGCTATGGACTAATGCAGGTTTCTGTATGTGTCTGTTTTCTATGCAGGAACTCTGACAAAGGGGTGGAGATAGCCTACTTGGGCACAAGAATGGGCCTGTCCAGAATTAATCTGTTTGTGGTGCCTGACAAACTCACAAACCAGTAAATAAGCTGTGTCTGTCTATTTGTATATTGATGTTTGGGGAGTGTATCTTCTGCATCAGGCTCACCTTTGTTTTCTATCTGCTTCAAGGGACTTCCTGACAGCTGAGGACAAGGAAGGGGTGTTCAACGCTGATCACTTCCCCCTGTGGTACAAAAGAGCAGCAGAACAAGTTCCTGGGACTTTTGTCTACTCTCTGCCTTTCAACACAGGTTAGTTGTAAATGTCAGTTGTCAATAAGATAAAAAACAAATCCTCCCAACAAAGCCAAATGTTTAGGAAGAAGTGAGTTATTCTTTCCTTTCTTTTTAGCCTTACACAGAAGTCATTATTAGTGGGATATCAGGAAATGTACCACAAATTGTGTGGAATTTTACTTAAAATAAAGCATGTGATGGGTATGAGATGAAATCAGTAAAACCTATAAGGTCATTCCAAACACATTTTACATAATGCATAAATAAAACTCTGAAGACCTTTTTTTTCCAAATTTCCTCCATCCCTTCTTTTCCTGCTTCACTCATATTTGGTCTTTTCTCCCACTATGCATCTCTACCTCCCCTTACCCTCTTATTCATGCTGGGCTGTGTTCTTGTGGACAGGACTGATTGCTGTGGGTTGAAACAAGATATGTTAGGAAGAGGTTCAGCCCTTTCCATAGTGACTTGGCCAGAACACACACACACACACACACACACACAACAGACTAAGGCACACACAGGCACCTCACTCACACAGTTTAACTACGTCTCTAAGAAATGGTTTTTATTCCAAAAGGGAGACTATTTTCTCATCTGTCCTCAGCCTCAGACATTCCGCATGTGCCAGCTAATGCAAGTGATCTGAAAGCCTCTTATTTACTTGTCGGACTTACCTTGGATGCACTCTCCCTCTCAGGACAATGTCAGTTAGCTGTAGCCATGGAATAATACTCTGTGGTATTAATGTTCACTGTTTCGCGCTCCAATCACCCTGTGGTCAGTTCAGAACTAATATACAGAATCACGATATGACTCTAACGTGAACTCTGTGCGTGTGTCTGTGCATGTTCCGATCATGCGATCTTTCATGTGTGTGGCTTAGGATCAGAAAATAAGAGCGTTGTGTTGGCCAGCACTGCCATTCAACTTCTGGATGAGAGGAAATCGCCCATAGCTGCGGGTAAGTTGGGGACACAAGCAGCTTTCTCTTTCTCACACGTCTGTATTGCAACACTTTTTTTTCCTACAGAGAAAGACTGTTTTCTTGGTCGACAGTTGTCTAGCCTACCTCATTTCCTTCATTTTTGAGTTGAAATATTCACAGCCCACATACTCTGACTGTGTTGCTTTTCTTGTCTGTGCTCTGGCCCCTGCATGAACACATGGTATGAAGAAGGCTAGAGCACAACACAGTCATTTGCATGTAAGAGTATTTATGCCGAAATATATTAATAGAATCCACTTCCCCGCCCCCCTCTTATTCAAGACATATTGTGGCCTGGAGGTTTTCACTGTGGATCTCACGGCGCATGTCTCTGACTCAGAAGCCCCACAATGTCACACCTGTGTAATGCAACTTGGTTTAGTCAGTCAATTAATGGCATGGATGTTACTGTGTTTGCCACACATTTGATTTAGGAGGGAAGTAAATCCAGATTAAATGGAGGGAATGGGCAAAAAGAAGGAAGGCAGAGAAATGGATGTATGGTTTCACATTTGTTAAGTTGTGATTAACTATAATTTATTACACACCTCCCCCAACAGGCACAAGATGACGTCGTTATTTTATCTGTCATGCAACTAATACAACACAGATGAGGACGACAACTTTGAATTGAGGTATAAGAAATTCACAGGAATAATTTGGAATAGTTTTATTTAAAAATCAATCTTTATTAGAGCTTTGTAAACATTGATCAAATAACAAATATACAAAGATAAAATAGAAATGGTAGATCATTTGTTAGTGGTATATAATATGTATAGCATCATAATCCTTTCCACTTCCCAACATATGTGGCATTGCATTAAAAAAATGTCCCATGATGATTATCTATGTAATATTTAATGTCAACAAAACGAGAGCCTTTTAAGCCGTAGAGGAATCAAAGACGGAGATCTGGACGGACAAACAAGAAACTGAAGGAGAAACAAAAAAATCTTTTGGGAATGCAATAACAAAAGGGCACAGGAAGGGAAAATTACTTCACGGTGCCTGAATGTGTTGACATGAAAGCAGTGCATTGTGGGTACACTTGGCCTTGGGGAAACCATTGGAGCAGAAGGGCAGAGATGGGAGTGTATGTGCAACGCCACTGCACACATGCATACAGTGTGCATCGGGTTTCTGGCACATGGGGACACGAGCAGCCCACAATTTATACCAGCCACAATTATTTGACCCTGTTCACTTTTGTCTTTAAAATATAATTTCATCCGTTCCTGTTATGAAGCGATCCAAATCACTTGTGAGTAGGAAGGGTCATCTTGTTTTACATTCACACTGATGACGATGATTCTTGTCAGATCAGTGTGGGCCTGTAAGGATGATTTTATGTACGGGAGGAGAGCTGTAAGCTAGAATGCAAATTTATTGCGGGCCGGTCGGGGCCAGTTTTCACTGCCCTGTGGTCCACTGAGCTGTAGAGTTGTGAATGCTTTAAACCCGCTAACCTAATAGGACAGGCTGATGACGTCACGGGCTGCAGACCCTGCAGACATTGCTTGAATCACAATGTTTTCACATGTGTACAAGTGTGTGTACCAGCGTGCTCTTTTGGGGTTTGTTTTTGTGCTCACAAGAGGCACGTTCAATGAGTCTGCTGCCATCATATACAGAGCCTTAAAATTCCGGTCAGGTGTTCAGACCGAAGGCATATATTCATGTGCCTCCACACCATTGTGAGTTAGACAAAATTGACCACCGATGGCATATTATGGATATGTAGGGAATAACAGGTGCTCATATAGTGTACACAACAAGTTCTCTGTTTGCTTGTCGTAGAAGCTAAAATCATTGACTGAATGTTTCCCATTTTATTTCACATATAATAAAATTCTAAGAGACAGAAAACTGATTTTCCAGTGGCCTGATATTGTATTATGTAACACCTGTATATAAGTATATAAATGGCACAAACACAAACATGATATTCAAATTCCTCTTTCACAAGCAGCAGAATATTCATGTCACGTACAAGCCACAGTATTTTCATGGTAATATGTGTGTTTCACCATTTGTTCTTAATGGATTCGTCACCATATTTCTGATTTTGACATTGTAATTTTAAAAATGGAAATTATGAAAAAAAAAGTGGTTAAATATAAAGAATGATATTTAATAAGTAAGAGACCCCTCATTCGAAGATAAAGGTCTGCCTTTCGGGGTGCATACCTTCTGAAATTTGTTGCCAGTATACATACAGCACTTGACACTTTAAGTGTTCCCCATTATTTAATATAATACATACTAAAGGACACGATCACCATTATGTGACCAGCATTAACTCACAAACAAGATTTTACTCATCTTAAAAAATGAATATCTAATAGTTTGTGTCTGTGTAGGTGCGTGCAGCAGGTTGATAAATCAGACTTGCAAACCTGTAGAGTATCAGAAAAACCACAAGACAGAGCCCGGAGTTTGTTTTTGTTTTCATTTTTGTTTGTTTCATTATTGCTTCAACGAATTCCTCATCTTCATTTCAGTCATTCAAAAATATCCTTTAAGAAGACATAGATCCACCTCAAAACTCATTATTAGGCACAAACAATCTTTAAATATGTGCACACACTATTACACAACACACAAGCTCACTTAAACACAAAATGAACACTGATAGAAGTCTTTTTCTCAAACATTCACGAAAACAAGGCAAACAAAACTAGAGTTAACAGACAGCTGCTGCTTACTAAGAGTTATCAACATTATCTTAGAATCAGACTGAAAAATGACAAATGACCAGAAGACAAACGCCAAAATCTATTTTTAAATATTGAAGCTTTACTATTATACCAAGAAATACACAGTTATAAATATATAACAATTTATTCATATCGTTCATAGGTAGTTTTCAGACAAAATATAATGTATTTATTTTGGATTCTTTGGCCTGCCCCTCAGACTCCAATATGATATTCTTCTCATCAGTGCATAGTCAAATACATGTAAAGTGTAGCTACCCAAGTCTCAGTAAGGAGGTGAGCATACACACAGACCTGAACATAAATAATCTTTCATTCATTTTTTTTCTCACAAACATACATTTACTATCACACACACACAGGACCAAGAGAGGATCGGGTTAAAGGGTTGAGGCCCAGGTTTTAAAGCCAGGGTTCGTGTTCCTATCTCCTAGGCGATGGCGTTCTCCAGCGGCTCCTTCCCATCTGCTGTGGCATGATCTGCCCTCTTCGCTGCTGCCAACTCCTCGTTTTTCTTGAGCTCTCGTTGATATTTGGCCATGATGGCAGCGTAGGCGCATCCGTACACTGCTGCAGCCAGCATCATTAGACACACAATCCCACACACTACTCCGGTGATGATCACTGTGGCAATTGCGTGGCGCAAGTTGACAGGGCGCTGCTTCTGCTTAGTTTCACATTCCGGCAGGCTCCCTCCAGCTCCTCCTCCAGCTCCTCCTCCACCGCCTCCTCCTGCCCCACCGCTAAAACTCTCCGTCATTCCCATGGGGACATGTAGCGCATGGCTGGAGGGATGAGCATGGTTACCATGGGTGTGGCCTCTCAATAACCTCTCAGACTCCAGGTGGTGTATGTTAGCAAACAGGTAATGGTAGCTTGTGGTCATGCAGGCGTGGAAAAGCTGGTAGGGGACTTTCTGCAGGTCTCTATCCCTCATTTCTTCTGGTTGTGTGCAAATCACCTCATCCACCATTCCACCTTGAGATCAGAGTAAGATCAGAGATTGTTGAGATGAGACAAAATGAGGGCCAGGAAGGAAGAAGGAGATGCTCTTACCATTTCCTTGTTGGAAGCCCAATACAGATGAAGATATAATCATCATAGCTGATGCTTACCCAACCTAATAGATAAACAGATAAATGTGTGCTACTCTGGGATGTAAATGTGTTTGTTCGACCTCATGAGTTACTGTGATAGAATTGAGACTTCAGTCACTGCAGCCAATGATCTGAGTTTGTTGGAAAAGACAGTGAGTCAAGACTGTATCAGATTCTCTCTCTGTCTTGCAAATCTTTTTTTTATTTGTGCATTCACATCAAGTGTGCTTGTTCACGCACTTCCTCTGTATCTGCCTGGTTAACCACTAGCTTTCTATTAAGCACACATCCTTGGATCTTGGTCCATTGTTCTGTCTTGCAGTAATTAGAATTTTAAGCCTTTTAAGACAAAGCTTTGTTACCATAGGCATGTAGGCGTGCAAGCAAACTCCAAGTGAGCCCAGTTTTCAACATGCAATGGTTTTCTTGTCACCTAATGCATGCTAAGTTTGTCCTAGCATGGAAAATACCACACTCTACACATTAACCTTTAAACATTGCTTTTACTTTCTCTGGCTGGAAAGATCACCACTAAGATTATAGGACACTTCTTTGCTAAGTTTAAGGTCAAATCAGCAGTGACGCTAAATAGAACTGTAAATCATCTCTGTATCATCTAATATCATTGGATGCAGATGCAACACAGTCTACTGCAGAGCTCCTAAAGCAACCTTGCATCCTTTTACAGCTACGCACCAAGAAACACACAAGCACACGGGCAAGTAGGAACAACATGTTAAAAACAAATCAGGCATTTCCCAGCTAAGGCCCAGATCTACAGTACCAGTGGTCTCACCTTTAAAGAGGTAGGTCTCCATCCAGAGTTTGAGGTTTATGAGCTGGCAGTCACACCTCCAGGGGTTTCCTCGTAATGCAAGACTGTCCAGGTAGGTCAGGGCTTCCAACAGGGAGCGATCCAATCGTGTTAGCCTATTGTGCGCTAGCCCAAGGTGGCTAAGGTTCTTCAAACTGTCTCCCATTGTAGTAGGGAAACCCCACAGGCTGAAGGCAGAGACACGGCAGGAAGACAAGTCAAGATGCATCGTAAAGGCTAAACAATAGCAAATCTGATTGTTGCTGCTTCCTAGTGGCCTATTCCTGGATGTTTGCAGCTGAGAGGTAATGTTGGGTCATGTAAGTTTGTCCGTTGCGCTAAAGGCCTATACAGAGACGCTGGATCCAGGATGTGTTCACTTGTATGCATGTATTTATTTGACACAAAGTTGAAAAAGTCACTTTCAAACCTCATACACATCCACAGACACACCTACTCCCAAGCTATACTCATGTTCACCGAACTGGGCAGCAGACACACACATGCATACAGTGCTCACCATAAAGGCTACCTGTCTTTAATACTGATCTACTCCAGGTGTGCCACCTAACCTGTTATGTGAGAAGTCAAGATGTGAAAGCGTGTGGATAGATCCAAACAAACGCTTGTCAAGCTCTCTCAGGCTGTTGTTGGCTAGGCTGAGGCGCTGCAGAGTCCGGAGGCCCAGCAGAGCCGTCGGTGAAACAGATGTTATAGAGTTATTGGACAGGTCCAGGATACGGACGAGAGGTACTTCTCGAAAAGCCATTGACCCGAGCCCTCTGATCCGGTTATCTTGTAGATACAGTTCTTGCGTGTCTGGATGCAGTCTTCGGGGGATGTCATATAGACCTTTTCCACGACAATCCACTACTCTGGTGTTGGTGTTGCAGCTACACTCCTTTGGACAACCCTGCGATAACGACAGGATGGAAAAGAGGGTGCACACCAGTAACGCTGTGGAGACAGTGGACACAATATCAAGTTAAAGTCACTTTCACATCAGAGCTGATTGGTCCGCTTTAAACGGACCAGAGTTCGTTTCCTCAGATAGTCCGCTTCGTTTGGGCAGGTGTGAAAGTTCATTCGAACTCTGTTGCAGACCAAACAATCGAGCTCTGGTCCACCTGAAAATGTGGGTCATGGTTTGCTTGCAAGTGAACCCTGGTTCTGTTTGTATGTGGTGTGAAAGCTCACTGGACGAAGCACAGGACCCAACGTACGTAGTAAGGTTATACAAAGTGCAACTAGGGTAGAAAGTACAACACGCACTCCAAAACAAAACAAACACGGGAGAGGGAGGGATTTCTCCTTCTATTTTGCCCCTTTCAACCACATGATTCTCAGAAAGTAAGGTGGGCTTTAATACTCGGTTTGAAAGCAGATCCGCAACAAGTGATAAATGCAACAATGTTGCGACTTTCAGATCGATCGATCGAGATTTTGCTCAGATAGCACTTCTTTCCTCCCGCCCTCCCTTAGACAGTGAACTTTGGTGAGATACTGAAGCCCCATAACCCCTCACCCACACTCCACCCACATGTAAATCCATACACAGCATATCCTGGTGTCTGATAACCTTTGAGATGACTTCATGTCCATTTCTTGTGGCGCATTACAGCGGTATTTATAGCTCTTGCTGGACTGGCTTGAGCTTGATGAAATGAATCTCAGACCCAGGCCTGGACATGCAACTAGCTCACGTCTTAGAATCGTAGATCTTGTAGACATAAATTAGCTCATCTAAGTCCAAATCCATAATCACAACAGCTCAAATCTCCTTTTGAGCAGGGCAGCAGCCCTTTAGCTAATTGCATTTTTTTTCCTCAAATTGGAATGATTACAATTTCTCCTGTGTCAGGTGTTACATTTAATGAGGATATTTGCCTTCGCATGTGGCATCACTGCAATTTATTTCCAGTCATGTTAGGAGACACTACACAGCTATTAACTAAAATAACCAAGCAATGATGATTTGAAAGAGAAGATCTCTTTTTATTAATTTCTTTGGTCACAAAACACTTCGTTGATGTTTAGCTTGCTCTCGTCCACCTAAATGCATCTGTGTATGCAAGATTAGATTAAATCACACGTGTTTACACATTTGTGCAGTGCTCATAACATGCACACATACATGGACGCGCATAAACAGCATCAGCTCAGTGGAGCGTTGTAAGAGTAGCCCTAGAATGAGGTCAACACATGAGAACGGTTCTTTGCTCTGATATGTCCCTCCAGGTACACACAGACTTCACAATTACATAAATACACAGCCCACAACTCATGCCACTTTATTTCAGTTTGATAGTAATGCTTCTACAACAGAAAACACTTCTAGGCAGTGGTGATGAGCAACCATGACCATAAACGTGTGAATATCTTGTTGATGAGATTCCGAGTAACGGAGTGCCTACCTCTCATATCTGCCAGTCGTCCTTGGGCTGTTTGCCTTCAATCTTCTTTTAGCTCCCTTTATGGATTCTATTGGATGTCATTGGTTGATTATCCATTAACCATAATTGAGGTTGAGATTAGCTGTCCTGTCCTCTCACCTGTGTAAGATCAAGTGGTTAAAATGTAATTTAAAAGGCAGAGATCAGCAGCAGAAACCTCGGTTACCCTCAGGATCACCAAAGCCGACGACATGGGCTTGAAACCCCCATAAGAGCCGATATTTGTGCCGAGCTTGCTGCCAGCCAGTCTGGGAATCACTGGAGTAAATGAGCTCCCCTCTCTCTCGCTCTCTCTCTCTCTCTCTCTTTCTCTCTCTCTCTCTCTCTCTATCTGTAGCTCTACCATTGTCTCTCAATCTCTTTCTGCACACTTTGCACTGTTTTCATGCTGATTTCTGCCTTCGTTTTCTGCTCGCTCCCTTCACAAGCTTCATTAGATTGTATTTTTGCGCCTCTAAATCAGCACTGTGAACCCTCCCTGTGGTATCTGGATATCGAGGGAGTGGACAGGTGCACCTCTTAAAATCAAAATGTAAACACGAGCTGATATTCTTAACACCTCTTATTGCTCCTACAATGGCCATACAAGACAGAATTAGACCTCTGTGTCTGCTGAAGTACTTCAGCACACTGGGAACACAGTTGGAAGATGCCTGCTGCTGTGGCACACACCGACGATATTATATGTGAGGCATGGGCAGAAGGGCTGGCAGAACACGCCTCCAGCACAGCAACACAAAATGCACACATACACACACACACACATCAGGATATTAAGCTGTTGCAGCAAATTTACAGGGATTTGTTATAAATGGATTGACTGTTGAGCTTATATAAAAACATGGGGGTTGCTTCAAGGGGAACGGGGAAAAAGAACAAAAGAGGAGACAGGAAGAGACGGATGATGAAATCAGTTTTAACAATGAATATGATTAAGCTTACTAGCCGACCTTGACTTACCCTCACATTTTCTCCCTTGTCAATCCATGTTTATATCCTTTCTCCTGCTGGAGGGGATGACAATTATTTTCTTTCTTTCATGTTATGAAATGTATAGTTGCATTTGCTAAAACATTGATGTATGATTCAGTGGCTTAAAATATTAGGCAAAATGGATTGTCAAAACATGCCTTGCTATTCCCTCATTGCAGATATAGTAGATTATTACCGTGCATATATCCTGTGAGACATTTCATAAAGACTTTAGGGTGCATTTCAAAGATGCTTTTCCATCATTTGCATATTTTATTTCCAAATTCAACTAGCTAATTAGTTCTCACTGCATTCTGCAACACTTTGGGAAAGATTATACATCTAAGCATGAAAATGGTTAGCTTTATTACGCACGTATTCATATTGAATGTCTTATACATGCTGTGAACCAGCCTCTATCTTGTGTACCATTTTCTGGGTATGAATAAAGTTAAAATATAATATTTGTGTCTTATAACTCTGTTTTGGAGTAGAATTGCTATTCGTCAGTCTCTGTTTTGAGTATTGTCATACAGATTGCTGGCGACTTTCATAATAGCATCCTGTCCTGCTCAGTAATGTTTCTTAAGATCTTGAATCAATTCACCATTAAACTGAGCAGCACCTGTGTAATTCACTACAGGTGATCCTCACTTACCGGCGTACTCATTTAATGACGGCGAGGAGCGGCGACGGGCTTTCTGAAATGTAAATGTGTTTTGCGATAAGAAATCGCTGTTACGACGGGTGGGATACACTGGCAGTGGAGTTTTGAGTGCGTATGTGCACAGGTACAGTATGAATGGCCTACACGTATGCAAATATAAGAAAAAAAAAATCATTCATCATATCCGCTTTATCTGCCGTCCGGGTCACGGGTGTTGCTGGAGCCTAATCCAGCGAGAGGCGGGATATAAACCGGACGCGTCATCAGGTAATTACGGGATCTTTTAGCGACGGAACATAACTGTCGCTAAGCGATGACCACCTGTACTAAACTTTTGCATCGTTGCACCCCAAACAACAATGTTATTTGCTTGTGAGATTTGATATGTGTTTTTGATGTGGCTTGGATGTGAATTTTTGTGCTCATACTTATATATAAACCAGTACACACCCTTGCTACAGTACATACAAGAGACCATGCTAATTAATATGTATGTTTATACAAATCCGTATTGGAACTCCAAATTCCTATAGGATTTGAACCACTTGTCATCCCTCCCTGCCTGTGGTTACACTGATGGGAGATTGGTGATGGGGAGGATTTGGAGATGATTTTGTATCTCTTCATCTTTGGATTTATAAACCCAGCTCAGGATATAAACGGCCCCAAGTTCTTAAATCCTACCAGTGAAAATGAAATTTCCCCTCATAGTATAGAAACTTCAGAAATGTTACAGACACAAATTTTGGCTTTTGTATTTTGTTTTGTATTGTTTGGGACATACTTCCAGATAGCACCTTTAACTTTTAGTAAATTTTCACACAACAAAACCTATTTAATGGTCATATTGCATTTTACCATATTCTTAAATAGCTGTGCCATTTTTCACATGTAAACATATTTGATATATTGTTTTAGTCATATGAATGTCTGATATCATGTTTCAGAGAAGCTTTTGTTTTAGATATATTTAATCTTCCATTTATGTAATGTTTTTTTTAATTATGTGCAAATATTGCAGTTTCTGTGTGACAGCCAAATTAGACTTCTTTATTTTTGTTCCTTCTATGTTAATATTTCCATTATTTTTACATCTTCTTCTAAAGCGGATGCGCCTGTATCCATTTTATTGGCTTCAAGATCTACATTCTCGCTGGTTTTATACCATGTGTGTTTCCACTGCTGTTGCCCAGCATCTTAAATTAGCCGCTACTCCTGGGTTTTCCATGTGGGTGTAGAAATGGTGGGCTGCTGAAAGGATCTGGCAAAGCTTATGATGGGATAATCTGCACCTGTTCCTCTGGGCAAGGGCTAAAACAGGCCACAGCAGCCCCTATCCATACTTAAACAATTACTCAATCACTCTAAAAAAAACAAAAAAAGTGCAAACCGATGGAATATGTCTCACTGATGATGGTCTCTTCACAGTCTGACATGTACTGATGCTGTCTGTGTTTCTCTTTTTCATGCAGTCTACCTGCAGATTCACTGATTGTTTTTTTTCTTGATAATACAGTATTATAGAATGATACAATCATGCAAATGTCCCTCTGGTGAAGCAGCGGATTAGGCAGTAAATCAATGTCAGAGTACTATACTCCCACCAACTAGCATGCAACTTTAACATATTAAAATTAATACTTATCCTAAAATACAATTCACTATGAGGCAGTAACAGTACAGTATTGTGTGTATGTATAAGGTGACATATAAGAAGAATTATTATATTAAATATCTACATGGCATATTGCATTAAATTATCAATTTAAAAACTGGCACAACAATGACGTCATTACCTTCAGTGCTAGTTCAACAGCAGAAGGAATTGCTGAGTACAGAATGTGGGCTACCTGCTGTAGAAATGCCTTTCCCGCACCGTGTGTGTGTGTGTGGTGTTAGGATCTGATCATGCCACTTTTAAATCTATAAATCGCACGCTTCTCAGTTAAGTTGCATTTCATTTATTGTAAATATTTTGCTATCTGTCATTATGTCTGCCTCACTGTAGTTCAATCTGCTATATATGTCAATCTGTAATATACATATATAGCTCTAAATTGTGGCTCCTGGAAAGACTTACAGACCCCAAAAGCACAGCAAAAAACCCCACGGAGAGAAAGCATGGATCCTCTGAGTCTTGGTAGCAGGAGGAGAGGAGGACTAAGGAAAGAGGAACTGAGATAAAGCCTGTGGTGAACTTGGCAATCTTTCCTCAGCAAAATCTGAAAAAGCTGAGAAGTTGCGATGTCAGTGACAGTTTTATTCCAAGCAAGGAATTCCAGTTCAATTTGGAAGAGGCTTATGGAAGTCAGAGCAGGGAACAACAGGGAGGCAGTCTGAGGGATGAGATATGTTTCATGTGGGATCAGAAAGAGAGGTTTCCTTTAGATTCATGTGAAACTACAGCATGTGTGTGGTTAGCAACATATTTAGGCATGTGTGTAGAAGATAGCACATCATTATATGCACCATACACATACACTTTGCCTTCTAGAAAAATAGGATGACACATGTATGATGCAGGGTGTAATTGCCTTAATGGCCCTTTTTTTACCAGCAGGGTTTTGCTTCAACTTAAATGGATAAGTTCCCGCATTTGGGGATGATGAAAGATGCACTTTGACTCTGTGTAATAATCTCTCTTGCCTGTGGGATGACTTCTGCGTTAAACACAGTGTACTTTCATTGGGCCACACGGAATGCGCACACATCCCAATGTTAATGGCTGTGCTGTTGTTCCTTCAGCTGTGGGCATTCAGATGAAACTGGAGTTCTTTCAGAAGAAATTCTGGACCGCCAGCAGACAGGTATACATCCGTCATGAAAGGAAAAGTTCAAAACATTGCACCCTTTAATGTCTAAAAACAGTAACTTGATGCACTTTTTCAGAAAAAAAAGAATATTTCTGTATTTATCTGTTACTTTATACTTTGTGTGTGTGTGTGTGTGTGTGCCCATACAATTATAAAGACAAACTAGATAGGCGCTCGGGCCTAAAAACATTTTATATATTTATTTTCTTTCATTTTTTACAGTGTGCAGCATTAGATGGGAAATGCTCCATAAGCTGCGATGATGAGGTTGGTCAGCTCCTTTTTGTCGATCAAACAGTCCATAATTAGGTCAGTTTTATTTCTTACAATTGTTTTCAATTTAACAGGACATTAACTGCTACCTCATTGATAACAACGGCTTCATTCTGGTAGCAGAGGACTACACACTGGTAAGTCATTAACACACATACATAGAGCCAGATGGGGCAAGATATTCCATAATACAGTAGTAAAATTTGAAGTACAAACAAACATAAGAAAATAGTCATATTTGATTTAAGGGTAACTTTCAGGACACTCAAGGTCATCTTACAGATACCACAATAAAAAAGAAAAATATATCAGGAAAATAGTAAGAGCATATGCAATAAAACCTAAAAAAATCAACACAAGGTCAACAGCTATGATCACACAGAATGGACAAGTTTTAAAATGTGTGATTTTAGGTAGGATTTGAAAGTGGGAAGAAAATCTATTTCACGGATGGTTTGTGGGAGAGAGCTCCAGAGACGAGGGGCTGAACGACTAACAATCTCTGGACCCGCATAGATGATAGAGAAACACGGCGGAGGAAGAGTGAAGAGTTCAGGAGGATGTGTCGGAGGAAGGAGGGTAGAGAGTTGCCTATTGTAATGCGCGTTGTTGCTTAGACTGCTCACAGGGAGACATCATGCTGCCCTCTCCTCGGCTTAGTCGTCACCAGACATGCTGTCACTCTGGTTTTGACTCATTTAGAAGCCAGTCCAAGGGCAGCCACTGCCCTTCCTTTCCTCTGCATGCCCTTCTCGTGCATCATTCATTAGCTCTTTGCTCATTGTTTGATTTTAATTTTGGAGGTGACGAAACATTTAGGGCTCCACTCGCCGAGTTGGTTCATCTCCTCTTTGCCGTGTGGTGAACACGCCTTCAGCGTGAGGTGACTTTGATGCGATTCGGCACAATGTTCCCTCCCAGGCGTGACCTTTTTTTAGGTAGCTTCACGCAGATTTTAGGATTTCTTTTGAGATGCAATTCATTGCCTCCAAGGTCTTGAGGACATCAAGATGTCGAGTCATATGTCTGACATGGTTGACGGATGCTAATGGTTTGATAGCGTCACTTGGCTGGAACCGGTTTGGACAGGCAGGTGAGGAGCGGACTAGGACTTTTTGATATTCTTGAATCTTAGTGGTTTTGAATCATGTTACTTGGTATGTGGAAACAAAATGATTAACAGAACACCACAAACATTTTAGTAATTAAAATTTGGTGGATGTTTTCGATATGGGCAGGGATTTCTGGCTTAACGTCACCCACTTACAAGGTGCATGGCAAATGGAAAGATACGAAAAGTGTCAAAAAATGCAGCAACACTCGACGTGACATCAACGGCTATAAATAGGAGAGAGAGGGGCGCAGAGGCCTCTCGTTAAATCCAAAGATGAGGTGGTCGTTCGTTGTGATTATAATCAGAAACCGATCCCATGTGGCTGTGCAGCATCGCCGGGTCATGTTTGTTTGAAAATGACAGGCTGTTGGAAACATTATATGGGGGGGGGGGGGGGGTATGTCATTGGTTGTTCTGTCCATAGAAAGGCTTTAAGCATGTTTGCATCACAGATTTTTCTCATGGGCATTTAGTGTAACAGAAGGGACAACCCCTCAGATCCTTTAGTAAAGTCAGGTGCCTGCATATATCTTGGTATCATCCCTTTTGAACCAGACTTTGTAAGTGTCTCCTTTTCTAGGAGCTTTATGAATGCATAGTTTGTTTTACACTTAGATTTGTTACAGATTTTATTGCAAAAATCAAAACCTTATTCCTCAGACTGGAAATTTTTTTGGAGAAGCAGAAGGAGCGGTAATGAGTAAGCTTCTACAGATGGGCTCGTTCAAGAGGTAAGTATTTCAAACAGGATGTGTGTTTGGGCTGTGTGTGTGTGTATCCAGTACTTATATGTGCTAGCACAAGTGTAGGTAAGAGTGTAAGTGTGTCGACACATGTGTGTGTAAATATATGTGCATAATATAAGACCAGCCATGAGAGCATGTCTCCCTTTGTGCTGACAGCTGCTAAGTTGGCCAATAGTGTTGAGCTATTCAGCGCTGAACTCTAACCCCTCGCTCAGCAGAGTCCTCCGTTAGGGGATTACAGCAAATCTTTTCCTGAAACGAAGGAACAAGGAGAAACACACACACGTATATTCATGCGTATACTTCTTACTGTTGATCTGTCTCTTGGAAAATGGCAGCAGCACTGGGTGGTGACTATCTGCAATTAATTTTAAGATTTATCCCAGAATGGCAGACACAGAGAGAAGCACAATATAGTTCCACCGTGTAGTCGACTACTCTGGTGTAATAATTGTATGATCTTCAGAGAACTTTGCTCAGCAAAAGTTAAATTTACATTTGGACAGTAGCTCAAAAACCCATTTCTGAAATTGCATCAGTACTGCACCCAGCATTTAGTTCTGCCTTCAGGATGTGGGTGAGAAGACTTCAGCCGTGCTTGTCTCTCTCAGTACATAAAAATCCCGGGTGACAAATCGTGGCACAAAAAGACAACCACGCCTGTTTACCGTATGGATGAACCTCAAAAGCTGACGGCGAAAGATTTAGAGGCCCACAAAAAACAAAGAATACTACAAAAGAAAATCTCTCTAAAAATAAAAGCAAAGCCATTAAGGCTCATGCATTGCATCCACATCCATGTAGTGTTGTCACACATATGTGCAAAAATGCATTCTTAGTCATGCACAGAAATGAACTTGGTCTATTATGTGGCCGGGCTTAGTGCTAAATGGTTCCTGGCGGTGTGCTTGACTTGTGTGTCACCAGTGCTGCGACTGAGGTTTACAGTGCCTGGGGCTGCGGATAGACTGGGTCCACTCAGACGTCACAGGTTCACACACAAAGGAGTGTCAAGTACATTGGAATTTATCCACAGGCTATTGAAAGACTGCCCATTGTGTGTGTGTGTGTGTGTGTGTGTGTGTGTGAGAGAGAGAAATCCCTTCAATAACCTCACCCAGACAGACCCAGACCTCACACCCTCAGGGGCTACTTAAGCCCTTAAATCCTCTGATATACCCGCAATATCCCTGAATCATCTACACGCACGCACACACACCGTCCTACATCACTTTAAGGAACCTCCTGGGAAGCTCTCAGCTTTCAGTTCCTTTCCTTTTTCCATTCTCGCCACATCCATCTAATATATTATCCGTAGGTAAAGCGGCAGTTATAGCAGAGGTGGGATCTTTCCTTCCTGCTCCCACACAGCAGTCCAAACGGCCTCGCCTGCATGTCATAGCAGAGATAGAATGTGATTCTAGGCGTGATTCTGAGCTGTATATTCCCCGCAAACATATTATTATTATTAAATCTGTAAAAACAATCTGTCTGTCTTGAACTCACATTTTCTCTTATTGTCTCGCTCTCAATCGTCTTTCTCTGACTTTAATCTACTCAGAGTCACACTGTATGACTATCAAGCTCTGTGCTGGGTCTATTCAGAGAGGAGCGACAGTGGACACACACTTTTGGATGTGAGTACTGTTTTTACACACACTGTGTAACCTATATATATATTTACTGTTCTTAATGTTGTGTCACTATTCTGTCCCTGTTTCCTCCTCAGCCTTACTTTGCTTTCTTCTCAGCCATGAAGTGGATCCTGACTGAGCTTGTCATGTAAGGCCCATGTGTTGTGTGTGTGTGTGAGAGGGGGTCTTCTGGTCTGTATGTAGCAGCACACGTTTGCTGCATACATGTATGGTGACCTCTCCTGTCAGATTAGATTAACTGCCTGTTGGAGATTATAGATTAACTGTACGTTTGTTTGCGAGCTCCTCCACATGTATGTTGATGTGATCAGCAGTGATCATGAGCTGTAATGGCTACCTGATGTTTCCTGCTGGGCGAGTGATTGTCTGTTGTGGTTGTGGCGTCTACCCCGGTGGTCTGTTGTTGCTATCAGTGTATCATGGGAGAGATGAATCCTTAATGCTAATTTAGCCGCCTGTAGCAAAGTAAATTTTCCATGCTTGATTTTCTTGGACTAGATTTCAAATCACAACATAAACGTCTGCATGAGTTATCCGACTTATCCGTTATATCTAAATTTAAAAAATGGCTCAAAACCTTCTAAATTGCCTTTTTATATTAAAATTATAGCACATGTAATACAAACATATAATATAGTAAGCCCTAAACAGTGGCGTCTGTAAATAGGAAATGCTAATGTGACATTCTACTTACCAGTATTTGACATTATATTACATCTTAGTTTTGGTTAGAGTACTTTTCTTTTTGATATTAGGCATTTATTTGTCAAATATGTATGCCACAAGCACTTAAAGGAAGTGGTTTAAAATAAACAATTACTACTAGTATCTATTGTTGCTGCGGAACATTTATCATACGTGAAAAAATGCGGTCAAGGGTAAATATCCTCAGGGTTGATGTGTATGTTACATGGATGTCTCCTCCTTATTCAGATTCATGGTGGAGTTTAACTTGTACAGCTGGTGGCACGCTGACCTCACAGCTAAAGGTAGGAACACACCAGTGCTCAGCCTCTTCTCCCACTTTCTACAAAAGATTTAAGATTCAAAATAAAATGGAATTAAAGATCCAAAACATCTGTAACAAATGGATACAAAGCCTTTAAGTACTGCTGCTCCAGTGGAGCTGCTCTGTGGCCAGCAGATTAATGGGCAGCTCATTGGTGTCACTTTCTAACTGAGTGTGTGTGTGTGTGTGTGTGTGAAATTAATGAATAACCATAAATAAGTAGGATTACCACAATAAAAATAACAATAAGAAACAATCCCCTTAGCCACAGCTAATATTTCATAATGGGATGCAGATATGTGAAAAAAAAATTTAAAATTCAGAGATTAAAGTTAATCTTTGATATAAAGTTCCCTGCTGATATTTGCTTGTTGAATGTTCGCCAGAATTACAGTAAAACAAGCTTTATTTCGAGACTTTTATGAAGTGTTTTTTGAGGGAAGTTTGTAAGTCACTATAATTGCTCGGCGAAGATGTTGCCAATAATGAAAACTGTATGAAGAGCATTTAAGAATTGCCTGCAATATTCACCAGTATTTGGTAGCAACTGGAAAAAAATATATTTTGTAGCATAAGGCAACAGATAAATAAACAAGGAATATATACAAAAGAGGGGTTAAAACATTTCCACGATATTACTGATCACAAGTGAAACAAAGTTCTGAATGCAAATGCATTATGCTGAGCTGTGATATTGAGTTTCAGTCCAAACCCCAAACTTATAAATCCTAACAGTTCAGTCTAGTGTTATGATTAGCTTTGAGTTGGTTGACAGAGGACACGTTATCTGTCAGCCGTAGAATTCTGGTCTGGAAGAAGGTTTTCGTAGCATTTTGGAGCCGCTCGGTCAGGGAGATATTTTATCCCGGTAAAGAGGAAATCTAATGAATTTCTAAAGGAATAATGCAAAGATGAGAGCACACTGAATCATAACTGATTCCATCCGGATTCAGATCTCAATGAGACTGCCTGTTTAAAAAGAGGATTACAATTTAAAAGATAAAGCAATGCCTAAGTTCTCATGAAAGAAAGTTCATGGCGTCCCGAGTAAACAACCAGCATTCTCTGCTCTGACCTTCTGTCTTCATCTTCACTATCCACCCTCCGTTTCCTCCTCTGCGTCAGTGTGACCGCTGGAGCAGCATGAGGAGGCACAGTCCAAACCCTAAAATAAAAATGGCAGAACATAAGATTACCTCAAGTGACCTCGGTTTGAGGGAGGGTGTGTGTGTGTGTGCGTGTGCGTGGGTTTGCATGTGTGACTGTCTGTTTGCGTGTCATCACATTTGTAATTGTTTGTGCATCGGTGGGTTATGCTTGATGGTTTTATTTGATATTGAAACCTTGATGTGTGTTGCATTAGTCATGGGTCGAAGCCATACCCTCATTGTATCTGAAAAAAATCATTTTCTTTTTCTCTGTTTCACTTCTTCCGTACATTTAATTTAATATTTAATTTCTTTCTTCTACAAAAGTATACACACTTTTGCACAAAGTACTGACAGGAAACGAGTACTGCGATGCATTTTTGTTTCATGTTGTGTTGAAACGTGTTAGAAATTAAAGCCTGACCAAGCAGCATCATATTCTTGTATCAATTCGAGCCAAAACTAATATTGAATTTCTTCATGCGTTAATGTGAGAGAGGGGGAAGAAAGCGAGAATGAACCACAAAGCGAAACTACTGGTATATAAAATGCTATCCTCGCACACGCTTATCCCAAATCGTGTGAGGCTGAGCATCGCTGCTTGGCAAGCAGCTGAGACAATTTCACAGCTCAGTAGCCTCGGGTCTTAGCAGGACTTTCTGTATCTTTTTACAATAGAGACACAGGCCTGTCACACGCAGCTGAAACGTCCCAATTTTGCAGTCAGTAACCCAATCTACACCGCCTCTCGACCTGAACTAATCCTAGATGTTTATGCATACTGTAGGCTGCATTTCTCACATGCATGACATTTGATGCCGTGCACTTGATGAAGTGATGATTAATCTGGTCTAATTTACAAATCTGTCATATTCATTTAAAAATACCATGTTTTTAAAATTAAACATTTCAGTACATATTTGGATTATAATAGTCCCCTTTTAAATAAACACACATTTAAAATATTGTGCCACGGACCGGATTTTGCCTCCCTCTCCTTTCCTTTCTGTAGAACTGTTTGAAACCTCTGGGTGGCAGGAGAGTTTAAGCAACACTTCACAAATCGCTGGCCTAGATTTATACAGTACAAGAACCGTCCTTGCCTCAGGAATTGTGCTACTTTTTCTGCAAATTCGCAAACTCGTTAATTACAATTACAATTTAAGAAACATGCTCTGTGGCTTTCTCGCCCAATTTCTTTCTTTTTTTTCTTCCTTTCTTCACATTTTTGCTTTCTTCAGCTGAGAGAATGGGTCGGACCATGCAGGTGCCATGTGACACAGAGTACCCGGCCTTCATCTCCGAAAGAACCATCAAAGAGAACACAGGCAGCCTTGAATGCAATGGCTGCATCAAGTATGAGACACACACATACACACATGTGTGAACATCAACAGCAGTCTGAATATATGTTTGTTGTTAAATGAAACACATGCTACATCAGCCGCATGGTTCCATAAAACAAAGAGAAATATAATTATCCAATCAACTCGTCTTTTTGCTTTTTTATAGCTTTTATCCATTTAATCCCCAATAATAAGGACCACATTTTATTCATTTCTTGTCTGATGAATACTTTTTATTCAGGCAATCCATCAGACACAACACAGAGACACTCTCTTCTCAGGCAGTTTGAAAGACGAGGCATTAAGCGATGAGCGAGAGCGGTGGAAAAAGGGCTTCCTTTAAAAAATGAGTGTGGTCCCCATTAAGAATTTGGGCTTTTCTGTCAGGCAATTGTGGGGTGTTCTCTAGATCCCTCCAATAGACCCTTCATTGCTCCCAGCTGTGGAACTGCCAGGGAAGCTCAGAGCCCTATTTTTTATTTATTTTGTTTTGTTTATTGTGTGTGTGTGTGTGTGTGTGCGCACATGTTTTTTCATGTTTTCCTTGTGTTCTGCTGCTGGTACCACCCCATAAGGTCAGCAGGGAAACCACTGCCCTGGGTGCACGGAGTAAAATGTGGTTGGTGATGCAGTCACATCCCAATTGCACACACTGTATACCCCCACCCGCACCCCCACACACTTACCGCTGCCTGCACACACGTGACAGAAGCCTGCTTCAGAGAAGAATGGCCTCATCTTGAACGACGACGCCACTGCTGTGCTCTGACCGACATGTCCCCTTTAAATAAATCTCTTTAATAGCACAATGAATTTGACAAAGTAAAATGGGAGTTTTTATTTCAGTTATGTGGAATTTTATTGCTCATATTAGTAATAGAGGATATTGGTGATAAACATCTGTTTTAAATTACAGGCTGACTGAGACCTTTCTCATATTTTCATAGAGACACATGCGTGTGCTTTATGCTCTTGGAAACCCCAAGTCTTACCTTTAAAATCTCCCTTTACGTTCCCTTAACTGTTGGTGTGTGTGTGTGTGTGTGGGGGGGTCTGCCCAATATATCTGGCATGGCAGATGTATTGCCAGCTTCCCTGGACTGGAATGTGTCTCATGTCAAACAAGAGAAGGTCATCAATGGCACGATTAGCGACAAAACTCACAGCCATATATCCTTCTTCCACCACAGGCTGTTTTTCATCCCAGATGAGCAATGTCCTGTAAAGAGAGCCATGAGCTACAGCTGTAGTGCTTAACTTGCAACTGCGTTTTCGTCTGCGGGATATTCAAGAAATATGTCTGTTTTTCCCAAGTGTCAGTAATAATTGTGTTGCTGCTAACCTAACATTTATTGTTGTAACTCTCGGTGTGCTAAAGTTCAGGTTTTATTTAGCATTTAACCAGAAAAAGGGGCTTTTTATAAAATACAGGGAAATAATTACAGTATTATTAGTGTAATAATTTTGAAAACCTGTTAAATTAACTTCTAATAATAGGTAATCCCCTTCTGACACATGAGATTTCCAAACATATTTTCAGCTTTCCCTTTTTTCATTGCTCATGTTACTCAACCAAGACCTACTTATAAGTCTTTTAGATGCACTTATATCAACAGCTGCTGGAAGTTAGGAATCACCTCAACATTTCAAGTAGAAGCCCACCACATGTACAGTAATTTGCATCTTGGGTTGATGTAAAATGTGTATAAAGGATTGAAAATGGAATAGTGGGCTAATGGTGTCCATTATCCTTAATCTAATAGCAGAAACAAGGTCAGATGACAGCGTTGTGTTTAAAACCAACCAGTCTGTTTGTTGAGCTTTTACTGGCACAACATAATGAATTATTAAATGCTAAATTACTTGCTGTAATGGACGGTCACATTTCCAAACTGTGAAGAAATGAATTTCTGACAACCATACAGTGCATCCAGTTATGGTTATGGCCCAGACATGCAATGATTCAATCATTGGAAAAATGCGAACATTCTCAGCAGGACACACAAAAATACCCAAATGCATTTAGCCAAAGCTTACCACAGAATGATTTCACCATGAAAGTAGGAAGACTTTGCTACTGGTCTGCATCAAAAAACTAATGCATGTGTTATGCACAATGTATTATGAAATATTTTCATCTTAGCTGGAACCCTTCAAGTGAGCATCAATGCAGCCAGCACTAGAGAGAGATAAAACACTTTCCTTCCTGATGAAAATGTTTAGATAATCATTGATCATTTTTATCAGATGGTGCGATACGTCATGTCAAAACTTTAAAAGGAAAAGTATTCAGTTATCTTTTCTTTGTGTATCAGTTTATCCTTGAAACATATCTCGACTTCTCTTTCATTGATCTTTTCTCAAACAAACATATAAAGGTCTGTGATGTCCATTTCTCAGCCAACCAAAAGTAACTGCACTAGGACACCATGAGAGGAAGAAGGCACAAGATGGCATGCATGAATGTGCATGAATGTGTATTGTGCACGTGCTGAAAATTTCAATGGGTACTTGTGTGTTTGTGTGTGCACATGTGGTGCACGTCTCCCTTTCTCACTGCCTGGTATTGAAAGTGAGCAGCTGTGCCATTGGGATGTGTTTCAGTCTCTCCTCCAAGAGCATTGTCTCTGCACTGTAACAACGGGCTCGGCTGGACTGACCCGGCTCTGCAGGGGTGAGCCTCCATTATGAAACATCGGTAGACTAACTGACTCTGATTGGACCTGGCTTGGCCTATTTGCTGGGCTGGTTTGGTTGGGTTTGGTTAGTCACGGTGGGATAACGGTTTTAGGGTGCGGTGGATTGGTGCTACTCAGAGATTGGAAACTGCTGTTAGATTAATTTGGTCATAGTATTGAATTATTAGGGCTGGATATGCTCATGATACTTCATGTGCTTTCATAAATCAGGTCTCCCCTTCATCTCAGTTTCTCCTTTAATAGGGTTTATAAAGTTAACTCGTGCAGAGTTCCTGCATATGTTTGTGTGTTCAGTCACGTGTGCATGTTATCGTACTCGCTAAATCCGCCAGCTGCAGCAGAGGAGAGGGTGGAAAAGGCGCAGGAGATAAAGAAAGAAAGGGTGACAGAAAAAAAGAGATCATCTTTACGACTTTGCTTCTTCATAAAGCTCATCCACGGTGATAAATCACAGGCAGGAGAGCGAGGCGAGGCCCGAGCGCTCAGGCCAGTTAAACACAACCATGGGAAGCCGTGAGCGTGAAAGTGTGGCTCGCATTTGTCTGCCTTTGGATTGTTTGACATTTGCCAACACTTTGCTGGTGCTTTGGGTAGGATCTCAGAGAGGCAAAAGAGAAGGAATTAAGGAAGTGCAGAGGAAGAGCGGGTGGAGTGAAGTATGTGTGTGTCTGTTGGTGTTGCTCTGTCCGTCACTGTATGTCTATTGACAGCTGGCAGTGAGACAAGCCATCATCCTGACATGCATCCTGTGCAGTCCCTTCAGTGCATCTTCCCTCAGCCAGGAGAGAACACGAGCACTTGTAACACAAATCGTCTAACACACATGGAAGTTTACATCACATCAGTGTACCTTGTTGACTTGCCAATTTGACATTCTCTTCCTCCTTTTGCTCTTCTCCTTCCTCATCTTTTTGTTTCTGGCTGTGTGTGTGATTGACAGGTCCTTTGTGATCCAGCAGATCCCCAGCAGCAATCTCTTCATGGTGGTGGTGGACAACAAGTGTGACTGCAGCATGTTTGAGCCAATCACCATGGACCCTGTTGAAATCATGTATATCCTTCACTGACCAAAGACTTGTGAAGATGAATTTAGCAATTGGTGCATGTAAAACCTTCACATTCTTGACAGAAAACTCACTCTGAATCAGATAAATGAAGGAATTAATGTTTTTTTTTTGAGGGTGACGCGCGGTCTTTCCAGTAAGACTGACCCAACCCCAGTGAGAAAAATAACAGTATTACTTGCTTATGTTTTTAAAGCAGCAGTCTACTCTCTTGTGCTTGTCACATTACTAGAGCCACAGTGTATCCTTCACTGTAAGACCAGATCTGGTGGAAAGTCTTTGAGACAGTTTTCTATTTAAGGTCTGTGAATGTGTGTATGTGTGTGCGCCCCATAAGTGATACTGATCAATAGTAGACACTGCTTAGATGAGTCGAACATGTTAACTGCTGTTGATTTTGTTGTAGGTCGCGTGCTGTACCGTAAAGCAACTACACTTCATGCGTTGCTCAGTTTACTTTCATTCTCTTTGTTGTGCTTCTGCATCCTTAGCATCTTCCCAATGTGCACTGAAAGTCACACAACAAGATGAATTAGGAGCACACCCTGCAGAGGAAGCACATTGTTATTTCTTTAACTTCAGCTGCACATAATGAATCACTGAAGTGTGAGAGGTTGAAGATACAGAAAGACAGGAGGCGCCCAGATACCTGTCACCCTTTTCACTCAGAGGTATCTGCTCCGCTCGCACACACACAAACATTCTGAATCCCAGAGTAGTTTTTTCATTCTTTGTGAGTTATTAAACATTCCATATCTGTCGAAATCTTACCCATCTCCCTCAATAGGAGAACTCAATGGAGTGTGGAGAAGCTGTGGATCTCGCCCCATCTCTCGCAGTAACGCTGCTCTGCATCCTGCTGGCGTTGTTCCATAGGTGACCAGAGCTGGCTATGCCTCTCCACCCAGAACATGAGTTGGATCGGCTTAGGTCGGCATGCAAAAGAATCGCAACAATGGCGTAGAGCAAAATGCTCCTACCCCTAGATATCTGCCCAATTCCAATTAGCCACCTGCAAAGCCCTAGTCTGGAGGTGTGTCTGTACAAGGCACGTGTTAAAGGATTGACAATTGCTAGCTATTATAGGTGCTAAGCGAAGCAGCGATCATTAGGGTGATTTAGCAATACCACATGAGCTGCATACAGGGGTGTTCTGGGGGAAACAGTATTAATGCTAGCAATGCACATAGTATCTTAAAAACTCCATGAGCGGTCACGCTGACATTCACAAAACCGTGCTCAGTCTTTTCAGGTTGCATCTGAGGGCTGGGTTCTGTAGCTGGGTTTGGAACTGGGCATTTTGAGCCACTTAACACCTTTGTGGCAAAAGACAGTTGCACCTTCCACTGGCCCACTCTGAATTTTCACAGACAAAGAGTCTGAGAATAGAAAAATGTAAAAAATAATAATAATAATAATAATAATTCAGATGATGATTATATGTCTGGGGTTGTAATAAAAAGTGTTTGTTGGATTATCTTTTTTTATGATGAGACAAAAACAAGTTTAAAGTCTATAATTAAAAAATATTTTTATTTATGATTTGAAAGTGGTACCCATAAACTGTGACTATGAAATTTTGAGTCATCTGATTGTGAGTGGTTGTTAATATTTGAGGTTTGCCTTATTGAAAAAATATTGTTCCTGTTTGTGTACTTTTTAAATAAAATGTTTAACATTTACAGCATTTTTGAAAGACTCTCAGTGAAGCTGACCTTTAGTAGAACCACCGTATTAATGTGAAATATTGGTTCTAATCCATATACATGCATGTAGCTTTATTAATCTTGGCAGATCTTTGAGTGGTTGAATGTGAGAAAGTGTTTGGCCTCCATATTACAAGAGATGGGCCAGGCTGTTGTGTGCAAATGTAAATTCATGTGTGTGTGTGTGTGTGTGTGTGTATATATCTGGTGTTTCATTTATTCATGCAAGCCTCTGTCCCATAGTGCCCTCCCCCCAGGAACGAGAGACAATCAAGACCATGACACAGGAATTGAAGGCCAACCGCAACAAACATATGTATTTGTTTAGGAAATAGACACAAACAATCCTCTGACAAACATGTGCATATTATACATGCAAGATTTGGATCGAAGTTGAGAGACCTTGTCAGTGCCAGTTCACCACTATCCTCTGCCCTTCCGGTCAAGACCAAGGTCCCTGTAGTCCGCAATGGGACAGGCTTTATCGCCTTCTCTTTCCGCACCCATCAACCAAGCCTCACTTCCTCGTCCACTGACAAGATAATTCTCATTGTCCTAGTGGTCTAATCCATCCTCTACTGTTTCGCTGATCTTGTCCCTTGAGTAAAATTCTGTGCGAATCATTTCCACTTGATCCTGCTCTTCTATGGTCCAAAGACTCACTGACTTGCTTGCAGTGTCATTTATCACTACATAATGGGACTGGAGCTGTTCTGGGTCAGATATCCAATCCGGTCTGTGATTCCTGTTTGCCAGATGAGTTATAGGAAAGTAAATCCAATTCTGTGAATGATAAATACTCAACTCTGTGTGTTCCCTGCACACCAGTAGGGGAATCATGCCCCTAAAAATGTCCCACTGCTGACAGTTTATAAAACACTCATTCCACGGTGAGAAGAGGATTCAGGTAATTGTTCTTAGTGCAATGCGACATGACAAAATTAAATTTGAAAAGAGAGAAAACTAAAGACTTTAAGTGTTGAAAATTGATATCGATAAACCTGATTTTGTGGAAAACTAAAAGCGTGATTCTAGGTTTCAGTCGGCACAAAAACGCTCACGTGGATAAACCAGTTGGCGCCTCGAAGCCCAATCGATCAAAGAAGTCACTCAAAGACTAAGCCACCGAGAGAAACGCCACTGATGGTATTTTATGAGAAGGCGTCCACATTCTTTCCCAATGATCTGATCTAAGCTGCTGTTTGTGGTGGGAAGGAACCCCCTTGATATGTGTCAGCCATCACTGGGGCACAATGCCCTGAAGGGGCCCCACAGTTCAAAACACTCATCTGCTCTTTTTTCCCCTTTTCTTTTTTTGTCTGTATTTGTGCTCGAAAATGACATCATATATAGTGTCAGTCATTGTTCGAGTTTCATGCAATTCATTTTTTATGGGATCGTGCCCTTCACTTGCCCTCTTAGCAGACTAGCCTATCATGTTTTATTAAGTTCTATTTCCTACGTTGTGCCATTGAGGGCTGTGCCACACCACAGTGAAACATGGAGCCAACAAGACGGACAGACATAAAGTGAGGACTAGACAATGTTCTGAGGAGAAAGTGCAGTGTATTTATTTATGCTCCTAGTTTCACCCCTTTCATCCAACCACAATTCCAAGTGTTGTTCCTAAACACCAGATTTGCAAAGGTCTCAAGAGGAGAGCCTGAATCAGGTCTCAGATTCAAGATTCAAGATACTTTATTATCATTATGCGAACATAATAAAATCGTGTGAAGGCCCACGGCTTAAGGCACACATCATAACATAATCAAAACAAAAACTAAATTCTCTCTCTTAAAGAAACAGGAGATCTGAGGAAGAAGAGATAGCAGAGTGAGAGCCACAGACACGAATCCAGCAAACTCCACTGACTCAGCGGACGGGGGAGGAGTTAACTCTTGTATTGAGTTTCGATAGGCGCTGGTTTGGTGGACCTGGCATGCATGAAACCTCCACCAAAGAGAAGAGCTGTCACCCTGGGCCAGCACCCAGAGCACGACACCCGAGAAAACACTCTCATCCATCAGCGCTCATATTCCTTGTGTTGACGGTATGAGAAAAATCCTTTACTAAAATACTATAAGAATAATGACAATGAATCACATACGGATTCAAAGCCCCACAGTGTTAATTATGCGTTTTTACACACACAAACTCAGTCATGCAGAGGGCAAAGCTTTTGGTGTTGCCTCCGATGTAGCGGATAACACTGGTGGTTAGCGCTGACGACCGCAGATATGTTTAAATGGAAATGATTGTGAGCAGCTGAACCACAGCAGGACCACACACAGGTCTGGTGAACGCAGACCAACCGTGGCCAAGATAAGCTGGAAAACAAACACCATTCTGTCTGCATTTTACGAGTTGGTTAATTTCAGTTCTACAACTTACTGCGTGTGTATTCTTCCGTTTGAATCAACGATAGGGTTCCCATTGCAAGTAGCTAATTTAAAGAAAACAACTAGGCAAGTGAAAGAGAATCATTTTACGCATTTTGGTTTATTCTATCAGAACAGTACCCACTGCATTTACTGGGATTTAAGTCTTCATGGTAGGGATTGTGCATTTTTGCCATCACTGACATTTAATGTGAGGATATTGTGTTATCACTCTAAGCATTATGCTGCCAGCTGTCTTTATTTTCCTCCCCGTCACCGTCCTTCACCTATACTCCTGCTCCTCTGGCTCAGCTGGTGATAATCACCAGGCTTCTTAAGTACTTCACCCACACACACACTAAACTGAAGTAAACCCCAAAGACAAATTTGTTACTGTCTCTGCCAGGAGAAATATTGCTGCCAAGCTTGAGCAGTGCCAGCTGAAAACATACAATCTCATATTCAGAGTTGGGTTTGTACCCCATGCTGTGACAGGAAGAGAAGCCTTCAGTACTCATGGACCCTCTTGGTGAGTTGAAGAGCTGACAGCCAGCTGTATTAATAATCTCTCTTGCTCTGTCTCTCTCTTACTTTCTCTCTCTCTCAGTCTCTCTGTCCATGGGTGTGTGTGAGTGAGTCAAGAATTGCATATGTATGCAGTATATTTATGCTTTTGTGAAACTTCACTCATCAATAGATTATTTTGCAGTTCCTTGCCTTTAAAAAAAAAAAGTCAGTCTCTTATTAGGGCCTCTTCAGAATTGATATTACATTCAACCATCTGATCACCTGAAGGTGTTCAGAAATTCATCGTCAACACTGCCTCTACAGGAAGGAGGAGGAAGTGCTTGGCTTCATTAGCACTGTTCTCTTTTGACCCAGACGGGCTTTCAGACATCAAGGAGGGCATTTAACAGGCTAATGTAAAAATAATAATAATGGCGGCACAGTGGCATAGTGGTTAGCGCTGTCGCCTCAAAGCAAAAAGGTACTAGGTTCAATTCCTCTGTGCGGAGTTTGTATGTTGTCCCCGTGTCCGCGTTGCTTTTCTACAGGTTCTCCTGTTTCCTCCCACCTCCAAAAACATGCACCTTAGGTCAGTTGATCACTCCAAATTGTCCGTAGGTGTCAGTGTGTACATTAGTGGTTGTCTATGTGGGGTCCCACAATATGCTGGCGACGTGTCCGGGATGTACCCGATGGCTCGGATAGGCTCCAGCAACACCCATGACCTGCAACGCGGATAAGACGAGACGATTGAGGTCATCTCGCCTACAAGAAAATGGATGGATGAATAATAATACTTTCACAATTTTGAGTTTGGACGTAAAATGAATCATCCCATGACTGTTTGACCAACAGTCATGGGATGATTCTACCCCTTGAACACTCAAAGCCATAAAGAATCACATCAGTGGTAGTTTTATTCAAGTATTAGTCCCAAAAAACCCAAAACATAGTTTACTGATGGCGGTTTTCTTCAGGATTTAGCTTGTAAAGTATGTCAGAAAAAACATGACTGCCGCATAAGTAATAAGAGTGGGAGTCTCAGGGCTCTCTGCAGTGTCTTAGCTGCTCCAATAAATTCAGTGTCCTGGGCAGAGACCTCCAAAACTTTTTTTTACCTGGAATCAGCTGGAGCCAATCATCCAGATTGGTGGTCACAGCCCATAACTCTCCACTCACCACTGGAACCACTTTGGTTTTCACATTCACCATCTGTTCCAGCTGTTTTCTTCAGCTCTTGGTACTTCTCAAAACATCTTGTGCACCTTTCTGATCATACTGTCAGCTGGGACTTCCACATCTATCGCAACTGCCCTCCTCTGCTCCTTGTTAGCCACCACGCTGTCTGGTTGCATCTTCATGTCAGTCTAGAATTTGAAGTCAAACATGATCATAGTCATTCTCAACCACTTTCAGTGGGGCCTCTCAACGGATTCCTAATCCATACTTGGTACAGATGTTCTTGTACACTATCTCAACAGCTGTGTTACGTTTCTCAGCGTAGTATGTCTCTGTGTGCATTTTACACCATCCTGGACTGGTCTTAAGACCTTGTGTTCTGTATGTTATGGTAGACTCTTGCCTCTATGAATGCAGTGCTCAAAACCTCGATGCAGTACCTAACCCAGTCCAGTCTTTTCTAGCCACTGGTATGATGTTTTTTTTTTATGAAAGTCACTTCCACTATCTGTCAATGATACATCTCATGGACAGGCTTAGTCTTCCACTGAATTTCAACTTCCTCTTCATCTGCTTGAGGAATTCTCTCAGCAGTTCTTCCCAGAGGTCTGTATTCCAGATGTATTGTTTCCATTTCCGTTACTCATGGAGATTCGGGGTGCTGGATTTTGGGCGGAACCCTCTGCGTTGCTGTACAGCAAAATAAAAATCAAGACCAAGTATTGAGAAGCAGGATGCATTCGGAGTTTATTGTGACTCTCTTCCGCAGGGGAAAAATAATTAGGAGCACCGATGTGGCACCAGGAACACCAGGCCCAGGAGCTGGCAGCATGACTCAACCACAACCACCTCCATTTGGAACACATGGATAGAAACAAGACACGCGTGTCTTAGGTTGCTGACCCCTGAAATAGATCATGAAGGGCAAACACAATAACTAGATTCAAGCCACAGAATAAAGGTGGTCCTTGTTGAAAATTCATGTGCCTTGATTCAAAACAGATCTGAATAATGACATATAATATATAAAAAGTATATTTCAAATTTACCAACTTTGCTTCCAGTCAGGTAGCTCTTCCAAGGTTGAATGAAAAACCAGGACAAATCAGACGTGTATATTTAGCATTGCCCTCCATGTTTGTTCAAACAGCATTAGCACATTCACAGCCTTTGTACTGTACTGTAGCAGTGATCCGAACTCTGCCAGCCCTTCAACTCTTCAAAAAGCCTCATTCGGTTACACATCGGTAAGTTGAGCAATGGTCTGGAGGGGCATTCATCTTGGCTCCCTCAAACAGGATGTGGCTAAATGGAGACTCAGGAGACCCCTGCTTTGTCTCTGCCACTCAGGTGCACCCTGGCCATTTTTGTGAGTGTAGGACAGTTTAAAGGAATGGACAGTAAGCAGTGGAGAAAGCAGAAAGAGTGGAGGGTAAGAAAGAGAAAGGGAAAAGCTAGATTAGAGTTCAGGGAGGCAGAGGGAAAAGGAGGGCTGATCACAACCTTTGGTGGTCTTACAATACCATTGCTCAACACAAGCGATACTATTGGCTCTCAGTCTTGGCTTTCCCCCTGGTTTTTGTGCTGGATTGGGATTGAGAACCACCAGAAGTATTAGGAACATTTAAAAGTTTCCTTGGATCACAGTTCATCAGCATCTGAGTGTTTGTCTTGGATGAATCGGGGTCGCTGGCTCCACAATGCCTGCTGTAATTTCTGCTGTTCCGATGAAGGCTGAACATTGATATGATAATTAATGTAGTGTTGCATTATACATGGTGTTTCTGGACATGGTGTGGTTGGATCAAACTGTTATATAAATCTGTGTGCGCTTGTGTGTGCCTGTGTACCAGAATCTGTCATCTTTGCGTCTTTATAACCCAAACTGAAGAAGTGCTCCTGCTAACTGTAAAAAATCAGTGTGGACAGGACCAAGATGGCTGTTCTTGCTGGCACAGTGCTGTTTGAGTGTTTGTTTTGCGTGTGTGGTTGGCACGGGGAGATCGACACTCCTGTTTTGCATAGCAGAGCAGTGAAAATAAAGCTAAGGTTACAACCACAGGCCCTGACAAAATAATCACTGCAGCAACGTGACATTTATATGCCCTTGTGTCCACCAATCACCCTCTCACACACCCATCATTACCCTGTTGACCGTACGAATATCCAAAGCGCTACTCTTGATACCAATTGTAGCCGACTACGTCCGTCTGTTTTCTCTCATTGCGACCGCAATCACGCCCCTTTACTGTATCGCTGATCTGTGTGTCAAAACATGCAGCGTTTTAACACATGCACGCTTGTGTGTGCCTTTATTTTAGACACAGGGTCCTCCTGCTGTCTGCAGCATTTAGAGGATGTGACATCAGAGTGTTCTAATGTTGGGTGCTGACGTGTGTTTTGCAGTAGAGACAATCTGGGCTGTGCAGCCATCTGTTTGTTTCCCAGCATCCTCGCTCTGGGGAGGCCTATGGAGGCCTGGGGAACTAGTTGATTAGGGCCCTCATTTGTGTAACTGCTGCAGCTCCAAGGTTAAAGGCCACGGCGCAATTAAAAGTAATCAGGGCTGTAATACACTGTGGATAGGATCAGCTCATAGCTCATAGCTCAGTTGTGTGTATGCAATCAGTCTCTGTGTGTTTGCAACTTATATGGCTTTATAGTGGGTGTATAAAGTGTATTGTTAATGAGCTGTGTAATCTGAAAGACCCACAGTGTGTCTTCACTCGGAGAGGAAAAGCTAAGCCACAGAGAAAGAAGGTCAGAAAAGAGAGACACAGCACCAAAACAAGGTGTGTTTCCAAGCGAGTGCAGGATAGTTGAGACACGTTCTTTGTACTTTCTCAGATGCCGAGAGTACTAGTCCTCATTCTGAAAGGCTGTCATCATTTAGGAAGTATGCGAGAAAAAGGACACACAATTATCTTACTTTCACGTGTCACTATGAGTTGGTCCGTTTACAGTTTGAGCCACTGTAAATTATTCAAACCAGGCCAACCCAACCTCACCATCTACCGTAAATTCATTTCCTTTGTTTTGATGGAGAGGAAATGGGCCTGATCCTGATAAATCTTTTATTTATAGACTAAAGGCAACAAGCTGTTAGAATAGTGGTTTTGTTGATATGCTTTTTGTTTGTTTGTTTGTTTTACAATTTCTCCAGTGTAAAAACGATGTGCGTTGTTCGCAGATGCTAAATGCCTGCTTCATTTCACAATCAGATCTTTGGATGATACATATTTTAAAGCCAATCTGATCATCATAATTAAATGAACTTACATTTTGAAACAGGACTGCTGACTCTTCATGTTCCTCTCTTCTCCATAAAACATTAAGACAGGGGAAATAATTGTTCAAACATTCACATATATTTGAATAATGATATTGCCACAAAATAAATTAAAATGTACCTGCATGAAGACATGCAGAGCACTGGCATCACCCTAGAGACAAGATGCTAAATGAGACAAAGAGACAGAGAACGAGATCTCATCTGGAGCAGGAATATCAAAAAAATACACGAACAGGTTATAATTTAGCCCAGGGGCCCATTTAATACCAGGTTTCAACTCCCATTCCTGCACATCTGTGCACCTCATCATGATTAAGTGCACCATTAAGCAAGAAAAAGCATGTCTGCTTTATACGGGCATAATGTGGGAGATTGTCAATTGAGATATCAGCTGTTGTCATCAGCTGGTCACATCCATCCAATCACACATCACATACCTTCATTGCCCTTCATTCATCACTCCTTGCAGGTGGACTGTCCCTTTACAAGGTAAGGCTATAGTTGCTGCTGTCCTTCTGAATACGACTACATTAATAACTCTGCTCTTTTATGCTGTTGTGTATCATCCCCATCTGGCAGATTCAAAAACAAATTTCATATTTCATCAGCCAGCCTCATCAGAGTTATCAACCACCACCGCCACCAGAGTCTGTGTTAGCACAGAGGACCTTCAATCACAGTTGTGGTCGGCTAAAATGATAGATTGGGTGTTCAATCAACAATAGGTTGACGCTTTAACTCCTGCAATCTACTTGATAATATTGCATATACATAGTCACGTCAGCCTTTACCACTTCATTTTTCATTTGACCTTTATTTATCCAGGTACAGTCGATTGAGAGCACAAAATAAGCACACAGTACAGACATATATATATATATATATATATTAAACATCTGCACTCATCAGTAACCACGGAGAACTTGAATGTAGTCTCGTGACTTTCACCATCGAAACCAAGAAAAAGAGGTTAGGAAAAGATGTTAGGACCTAATCTTTGGACTTTGTGACTAGAGTGGGAATGATGAGACACAAAGGAGGAGTAAAATGTGGAAATGAGTGTGAGGCATAGATGGACCATGGGAGCTGAACATTTGTTTGAATTATTATTGTTTCAGGCAGAACAAAATGTGAAAATCTGGTATAGGCCTACCATGCAAGGGAGAGAGACAGAGAGAGATAGAAAAGAGCAAAAGAGGGAGGTTAACCATGTGCCAGAGGCAATGAAGAGCGAGATAGTAATGTTTAGCAAGACCGAAACAATGAATCAGAGACATAAAACATTATTTCCTCATTGTTTCATTGCTCTTTTATTTGAAAGTACATCTGAGCCCACCCACAATTCTGCACAACTCTGCAGAATCACACATTTAATTACATCCACTGTTTCAGAGAAATGGAGACAGCACTGCAAGCCATTTGCTATGTTTCAATATTCACGACAGAAGAGGAAGAAACATCTGGAACACTGCTAATTACTCAGAGAAAACAAGAAAATATATACAGACTACAAGGTCTCTGCAAATAAATTCGTTGTCAGACACTTTGTCATCAGTAATGATTGGGAGAAATTACTTCTGCATTATTGCACTATTTTTAGAAAGTCTTGCTTAGAATTTCAAGGTCAGTAACATAAAGATGATGAAGAAGCACAAGAACAAGAAGAAATATCCCTATTGCCAAGAAAAACACATAATGCTATGGTAGAAACAGTAGTATAAGAGCAAGAGTATAGTGTAACCAGAACCTAGTCTCTGTGGTTGGAACATATGAGTTATGGCCTTTTCTTCACAAAATAAAATACAATATGCATTGGATTTGGATTCCAAATCCATATTTTCATTATGCTGATCCAGATTATTTTGTGAAATATATATTTTTGTGGTTCAAATTTCTAAAAACGCTCAGAATTATTAATTGCTGAATGCACACTTCAAGTTCTTTTGAATTTTGATGAGTTAGTGCTGACCACTTTGAGGAAGCACTGAGTCCAAGTGATTGAAAATGGCACCGAGAGCACTGCAGCTTTTCACTGAGGTGCTCCTGTTTTTCGTTGAAATTCATTTTGACACTCTGAATGTGTGTTGGCCGGAAAAAAGTAAGTTGGGTACCATTTCTGTCATTCTCATACATGCACCAATGTAGGCTGCATGTATGACAATGCAGCCTACATTGTCATACATGTAGGCTTCCAAGCCGTGGAGATTTACCTGGAGGATCTCATATATCTAGTTATTCTGAGCTGATTAAGAAACTGTGTTGCGGGCGTTCTCTTCCCCTTCGATGCTGTCTAAATGTTCCTCAAGCGACCGGCCTGGAATTACAGAGCAAATTGGGGTTAATCTTTGTCAATGGATAAATTTGCATTAAGCAAACATAAACGTGTTCGCTTTCCCAGACTGATCAAAAGCCCCCCCCCCCCCCCCCCAAATGTCATCTAATTAAGCAGACCCTGAACTCGTCATTCCTCTTAATCAATAAATATGTTGATTTAAAGTGTGGCTGCCACTGCTATTCAAACTAGCACATTTATATCCTGCTCAATTATCATTGTTGCTTTCCTTTGTTCGCTGTCCAGGTCAAGGAATCAATTTAAGTGCAACCTGTCCCCCCATAAATTATGTTTATATACTACTAATTTGTGTTGAGTGCCAAAGGGCTGTATAGCATTGGCAGAGTGTTATGAACATGAATCAGACTATAATTGTGGAGTCTTAAGTAGTTCCCAGATGTCTCCTTCAAAGTTGAAATGTAAATTACACCCTTGGGTGAAGGTGAATTGAAGGTGAAAGAAGGAATAAATTGCTTTGCCACAACTCTGAATCTCTCCTTTCCTTCTTCTACTCTGGGATTTTACATTTCCCCATTTATTTTGGTCTTCTGAATGACCTCTTGGTCAGCGCACTCTGCCGTCTCAGCAGCGCTGACAATAGGAGCAGGTTTTGTTTCTAGCAAATAATGTGTATTCACTTACATCTGTCTGCATGTGTGGTTGTGTGTAAAATGCCAGGTGTGTGCCCTGTCATGCAGAGCTGGTGAGGCCCAGCAGGCAAAAATGTGCCTCTTGACAGACACACTAATCACAATTGAAAGATATGCCCATCTCTAATTATCTAACACAGGAAAAATATAAACATTCATTGAAGCAGCTGCAGAAGAGTGAGGATGTGAGTTAGTTGATGATAATTCATTGGATACGATCTCTATCCGGATCAAATGCAGTTATTATAGTATCCAAGTGTACCTCATGTTGCAAACAGTCTTCAAATTGACGATAAACATGTTGAAGCTGTTCCTGAGGAAAACCTTTTAGCTCGCTGTTGCACTGACGGTCCACAGAAAAGCAGAGCAGCATCCCTATTCGTGTATCCACAAGACTTTCGATATGAAATCAAAGTGGCTCGTTGCTCAAGAAGTATTATACTGTGAGCGTTATGTGTTATTGTCTCTCCTCATCCCTGTTTTGTCATGGGTATATCACATTTCAGGTGATGTATCTCGCACCTGCATTCATCTAAGCAATAAAATGTCTTGACAAAGCAAAGGGAAAAGAAACACCAGGGATATTATTGGGGAGTGGAAAACAAAGCATTCTCCAGTGATGATATCGGATGGGTATTTTCCAAGTGTTTTTATTTGCTCTGCAACTTCACAAGGCTTAAGGAATGTGTTCAACTTGCAGTCATAGGAGAGGTAAGGTCCAATTATTGACACCTGCATGTAAAAACATGAGCAGGCAAGGGATACAAAAAAAAGAAAAAGATCTGTCTCCACGCATATATGATACAAAACACAGTGAAATAGTTCATGTTGTGTAGTTAAAATCCAATGCTCAGAGACAAACACCTTCAACGTAATATTTCTAAAACCTGAACACAAACTCTACTATGGTAAAATTCACCAAAGTTGATCTTTTGGAAAAGTTTAATGACCACCCACTTCCCTAATTAATCTCCCAGAGAAGCAGATGGAAGATAAATAATCAAGCTTTTAAACAGCTGTGTTGTCCCACAATTTCATGCCCTCTAATTTAAATCTGAAGGACCGTTACACTCTCCAAACTTGGCAGATCAGTCTAATGCTGGCTTGAAGACTTCCCTATGTCTTTCTCCTGCTATGCACTCTGCAATTGTCTCTCTCTCTCTCTCACACACACACATACATACACACACTCTCTCTCTTTCGCTATCTATCTATCTATCTGTTTTAAAGAATTCATCTCCGCAATTTATTCCATGCTGGATAAAAGACACCGTGGACTAATAAATCAAAAAAACTTTCTACAAAAAAGGACTAAAAGCCTCTGGGATGATTTAGATTGCATACCTTGAAATTTGACATGCAATAAAAAAAATGGAATGGAATTTTCCCCTTAGGTCTTTATCAATAAAACAAATGTGAGCATACCTGAACTCACACTGTATTATGACATTTACATAACTTTGTTTGCTAGCCACAGGAGAGGATGTCTGCGATCTTAAGGCAAACAGAGTGCATGAAAAGTGAGTCAAGTGTGAGCTACACCCGTGCAAAAATAATTCTTATCACAGCAGATATATGGTTTAGGCTGCTTTGATGACCATGTTTCCCAGAACATGAGTATAAACCTTATCCACTGACAGGTTTATACTTGAGCTAAAATCTAAACTTAAATCTTTTGCTCCGGACATTTCTTGTACACTTGTTTTTTTGCTTTGTTCAACAAAAACCAGCCAGACTAAATACCTTGTAGTTGGGATATCTGTAGACCAATCCGAAGACGGATATTTAACTTTCATTTCTGTTGATGGGCAATAAATCAAGCAATCAATCAATGAATCAAATAAATGAATCATATCATTTTGATGTAAAGAGACCATCGCTAGGCTAAAGATTATGTGGGTACTATGTATGGCATTGTTAATTTGGCTTTCCTCTGTCACACTGGCTCTGTTACACTGGATCCATAACATAATGGCCTGCTAAAGACAAATGTGATCGCTTTAATCTGTGCTGTTGTCTGTGGATTTTCAGCAGCCAGGTTGTGTGAGGCTGCTGTGCGCTCTTGCATGCAGCGATCATGTTACTCCGGGACGCCACTGGCGGCTCCTACTGCCTCCTCTTGCCCATTCATCATTTGATGACGTTAGATAACAACTTATCCTCTCCATGACTTGAGCCGAACCAGACAAATGAAAACACGTGATTTAGTTGTGCAAAGGCAAAAGGTAGCACATGTTTTTGAAAGTATTCATCTGTTGATTTAAAATATGCCTGCACCAGCTAAGCGGGTTCATAAACTCCGTTAGAGCTGGGAGCCATGTGACTGTTAGTGAATGCCTGTGTTTTCGTCAATGAAGGGAGAAGATTTATGTTCTCTTTCAGTGAGTCAGCTCTGTATTACCATATTTGAGAAGACAACCGTGTTCTTTCGCACTTCTGCACAGCTGAAGTTTGAAAAAGCAGACTATAAGGCTGAGATGCGGTGCCTTACATTTTATGACGCTTGTTTTTTTTCTGCTGAAGCTGCAAAATGAATTTGAGAACATATGTCTCTCTATAGCTATCTAGCTGAACCGCGCTGTTAGTGAGTAAAGGTCTGTGAGTTGGTAATGGAAACAAGTTAACTTCGTTAGCAGCAAGTTAACTCTCTATAGAGTTGCAGCTTAGAGGGGCAGGCCTAAAAGGAATGTCGGTGTCTTTGGATTCAGACTCAGGAACCATGGTCTGACTGAAAACACCTGCACCTTATAGAGGCCAGTGTACAGAGAGCTTCAACATCCAACATGCACAATCATGACGTGTACAAACACTAACACATATGCTAAACACATATGCTAAACACATATGCACACTCACAAACAAGCACAAATCTGCATAAAAGCCGCTTGTGCTCAGGATTGCACAAACTACTGCATATGTAGCATGTGTCATCCTTTCCATGGCTACCTAACATCAGTAACATTTTTTGCATCTTTTCCTTCAGGAGGTAAAGTGCAGTGAAATAATATCCCTGCATTATAGACATGGAAAAGGCCCAAAAATGCTCTACACGTCCAAAGAAACCTCCCTTATGCTCCCTTTCAGTCTTTCAGTAGGAAAAAAGTCTCTTCTGTAGACAGTGAGTTATTTGTGCAGGTCTGCAGCATGACTGCAGGCTTGCAGTGGACTGTCGCTGGGATGGGTGACTGGTTTTACTGGTCTACCTCTGCTCCCCTCAGAGGGACAAAGTGAGCGGAACAGCATGATCTGGGTGTAGTAGTGGAAACTGTTTTCCTGGGCAGACATATATGTGGGGCCTGACAAGCAACGTCTTCATTAGTGTCGCTTTCTAAAAAATAAAAAAAATAATCTACTGATTGTGCAAGATGTTTGAAGACTGAATTCAGATTTATTCGTTAAAATTATGGACATAATCAAGCCCATTTCTTACATGGTCATTAGGATTGTAATGCCTGGTGCATTTCAAACAACATCCAGCATCTGTCTTTGTTCCTTGCCATTGAAACGGGTCCCATTCTATAGCGATAGAAATATAAATGGTACAGTAGGATAATTTTAGAGTCTAGTAGTTAGCCTAAGGGATGGTGGCACATGACACTTTGCATCAGGATAATGCATTGCCTTAGTTAGCTATATCTAGTTCTTAGTGGTGTGTACTCGAGGCACTGCAGCATTCATTATGCTCCATAGAAGGAATGACGAACTAAAGACTCAACTGGTGACATGCGTGGAATCGTCATAATAAAAACATGCACATATATTTCCTAGACTGGGATAGAACAGTGAAGGCTGGCCTCCATCCAATACCCCCCCTGCACATGCATAAAAGTCCACAAATGGCAGAAGAAGAGCTCTGATCTCTATTGTTTATGAACAAGGCCCTTTTGTCAAAAACATTTCTCGCTGTTCTCTGCATAAATTGTTTAAATCAGATTTCTCTTTGTTGGCATCCAAAAAAATAGGATTTGGACAGCTGGATGAGGGAGAGACAAGGGTCTGTCTATGAGAGAGAAGCACACCAAGAGTGAAATGTGGGGGGGGGGGGGGAGGCTGTGGGGAGAATAGAAACACTGAGGGGAATATTGGGACCAGATATTTCCTCTGTTTTCCTACAGGCTTGCATATATTTGTCCCAGTTGTATGTTAGAGACCTGGGTCGGAAAGAATTTCCTAATTGCGTTATCCGCTGATAGTTATTTCAGGTATCACATTTTGTTTCCTGTTTGACTCCACGGTTGTCATCGTTACATTTTTATTTATAACTGTGGAAATATATACATTAATGATCAATAAAACAAAAAAGAAATATGGGCAGTACCGCATAGTTTGTTCCAATAAGGCGCTGCACTGACTATTAATATAATATGCAATATAACATGCATTTTATATTTAAAGTTCAAAAGTACAGTAAACATTGTTTCTAAGCCATTTGTTGTTGCTTCTTTCATCTTGTTTGCTGTGAAATCAGCTTCCACTCAGCACACGAGTTGGAGTGGAAAAGGGAACGCGATTCCAGGCCAATATGATGTATGTGTTTCCTAAATTAGGAAGTAAGAAAACTGGCCTTTCTCTATGCGCTGAACTATAGTCAGACCCTATGCATTCAAGTCAAAGTATCTGCACTCTCTGGACTCAAAAGCACATTATTATTCTCTGTGTTAGTAATGAATAATGTTTTCCACCTCTCAAGGATGAAAATCTAACATGCAGTGATGTGCACTGTTATATGGTACATATTTGTATGTGTGTGTGTGTGTGTGTCATTCTGTGCGTGTGCGTGCATGTGCATGGGTGTGTGCATACATTTATGAACACGTCTGATGGTCTGAGAGACTCCAGGGAAGCCAATTATTGGGTATAAGAAGACCTAAAGCTGGTTGTCTCATTCTCCCTGACGCTGCAGCCAATCATAACCTTTCCCTATTTCCCTCTCTAACTGAGATCGAGCTTAAGGGGGCCTTGAAATTCTCAGTGTGCTTGCACACATACACACACACACACACACATACACACGCACCATCAGCCCAGTGCCAGAACCCATTCATCAGGCCCTTCTAGCTGGGCCCTGTCAACCTCCAGCCCCAGGCCTGTAGGCCACAAGCCAGGGGCTTGAGTTCCGGGCTCCCCGCCAGTCTGTCATGGTGTTGGGCCATGGGCCAGCCTTCCATCAGCTTTGATGTGAGCTGCTTAACCAAATGGCTGAAGAAGGGTGGCCTCTCAGCAGAGGAGTGGGTCAGCAAGCCACCATAAGCATTCAGCATATGCATACGCATGCACACAGCAATAGGAAATCGCTCCAAAATATTTGTAAATTACATTTCCATTGCATATGTTTCTTATTATAAAATGTAATTCACGCGTGGAATATTTTGTATTCTAATATGATTAAGTGGGCTTAATTGTTTGATTTGGAGGATGTATAGAATTCTACCAAATTAGCATTGCAATAAATACAACATACATACCTATTTAATTGCTCAATAAGTCGAGTTGTAATTTGTCAGATTTTCATCAGGTTGAAGACTTTTATGGCGATGTGAGTCTGGAGGCTTGATAGATTGGTTACAGTCAATGGAAAGCTGGAAAAGCCAACGGACTGTTAAATTAGCTCATGTGTTATAGTAATGCAGCATCACTCATCTGCTTGGCCATCTTAGGCCCACTATCTCCCTCCCTTTCTGCTAACACATTAATACGGATGCCCATGGCCATGCACAAAAGAGGATTTACTCTGAATTATGAGAAGTGATTGTACAATACTCTTGCAAAAGACTTTGGTGTAATGAATGTAACATTCATATTTCAAGAACGACAGATTGGCAAAAATTCATTTAAGATTGGAAAAACTGTGATATTTCCATCTGGCAATGATGTTGTCAGACGAGGAAATGATTTTATCATATCACATGGGTTAGGGTTTAGGTTAGCCTAACCCTGCGGCATTGCTTTGAATCTCCAGTTGCCTTTATTTTTGGTTTTGGTCCACTTATTCTCAACTTTATTTCTTCTCATTCTGCTTGTTATCGCAAAGAATGTTTCGAAGCTGCTCCTCTGTCAGCATGTTTCTATTAGAGATGATGAGAAGGGGAATCCATCTTCCTCTGATGTCAGTACTTGCCAGACACGCTGCTGGAGCCACATGAGTGCATCGGTCATAAAGTCAGTTCCTCTGGGGAACTTTTGATGGTACGTAAAAATGTAAATCTCTCTTCCAGTGTTAATCTGCAAAAGAGCAAAGAAAACGTACTCGTAATGTGTGACTGCAATATTTTAGAATGGCTTCTACCCTTGTCAAATGAGACAAATAAGCACGACAGACAATGTGTGTGATTAAGGCTGCGCCTTTTTGAGCCACCTTCTAAGAAAAGTCAAAACCAATAGGAAGTGAGAATGTTCCACAAGCAGACACAGGGCCTTGCAGAAGGATATTCACCTCAGGTGTTAAGTTTATGGGATCTAGTCGGACATTACCTGCATATCCAGCTATTCCATTTTCCGTCTGCTCTGTGTTGATTCATTAACCACAAAGACCTCAGTGTAAAGACCCTATTTAAACACCTTATTTCATTAAGTGCTTTTTAATGAGGGCGCTAACTATCGGGGATGTCAGTCATCAAGCAGAAAAAATGGCCCCAGCTTTTGGAAAAATATGTTTCTCCGTGGTGTTCTACATTTTCCTTCTGATGGTAAAAGCTATGATGAGGGTGTGTGTGTGTCGATTCTTCTTTAGTTCTCCGTCCATGCACATCCTGTATGGCTTGTGTGGGGAGTTTTTTGCATTGCTGTTCATCAGTAAAATAACTGGCATTGGCACTTTTCTCACTGCTTCAAAAGTGCATGACTCAGTTGCAGCAATAACACGCTCCATGTACTGTTTGTTTTAAACAGCAAATCGGTAAGTTTGTCTGCCTTTTAAATTAGTTTGACAAGTCTTGGTAGCAGCTCACCTTTACTAAATTTTCCTGGCAACCATCGTTCAATTAATTTTGAATATCAGGTTTTCCCGACACTTAACTGTAAAAAAAAAGAGTTCTGTCCCAGAATAAGTGGATCCTTCCAGCTGCCCTCTTTGCAATATCATATCATAAGGTTCATGTGTGCTGACTGCACTATGATAAATAATGTTCAATTTTATTCCTTCCATATAACATTAATCAAGTCTGAGATCTGGACTGGAGTCTAAGGGGATGGTTGTTGGGTTTTTTTGATAACCATTTCTCCCAAAAAAGTTTCTTGTTGACACGATTTCGCTGTTGTTAGATCCTGAAAACAAACTTTTGTAACGTCAAAATGCCACAAAACTCAAAGGAAATCTCCTCAGATTTCAGCAAAAATGTCACTCTATAAGTTTAGTCTATATACAGGGCCTAAAAACAATGTTATATCACGGCAGCTAAATGTTGCGGTAAGTCACTTCATTTAATGACTTTTTCATGCCTGGAATGTCTCAAGCCAATGTATCCCTGACTGAACGCTTGAACACAGTGCCTGAGATCCTTTCGGAAGGACATTCAGTTCAGTTTGTTCATCCAAGAGATTTAATCAATCAAATGATATGTGAGTGACATTAAACAGTTGAGTCGTCTCCCCTGTCATTGTCTTGTTTCAGAGAAAATACAGTTCAATCAGGAGAGACAAGTAAATGATGTTGCAATAATGGTTTACTGTAGGAGATGATATTGGATCATTTGTCTTTCAGAAAGTCTTTATTGCTTCGACTCTTAAGGGATATCGTAACAACAGTAAGATCTATTCCCCTATTTGGAGTCCAGACACTGGAGGCGGTCGAGGCTGATGCTGAGACTGGTGAACTTGGTGAATCTTTGAAGATTATCCAATGTCTGTGAGTTGGATGACATGTATAAAAGAACTGAAGGACACTATGAAAGACCTGCAGGTACAGAGACAACTATATTTAAAAACCCAGCAGCAAATGAATGTGAAGGAATGCCACTGTGTTTATTGGGTAGACATGACGGGCTAATGTGAACAGCTGAATTTAAGTGGCAGCCACAGTCAATGACAGCAGGAAATTAAGACTGTGCACTCATGAGAAGTGTGAATGAAAGAATGGTAAGAAAGAAAAAACTACGGTCTGATAGCCAAAATGACATTTGCAAAAACTTAATTTCCCTTTAAGAGCTTCATATTTGAAAAATAGTTTCTGCTTCTACTGAAGCTGAGATTCACATAAGGTGAAAACAAAGCTGAAGGATATTACATTCTCCAGGTGGACACAACCTCAAATTCAAAATGATGCTATTCAAATGTAAATATGAATAAGCAAGAAACGAATTTGAATGAATTTGCTAGAAACTCTGCCAACTTAGAGGGTGACGAAACGCCGGCACCGCGTCGACAAGTTGCTGAAATGATTATATACCTAAAACATATTCTGCATGGTCAACACCCAAGGCGGTTGCAAGGACCTGAATTTTCTCATGGGGACAAGTAACAGCTTGTACTCCTTGACGTTCCCAAAAGTTCTGACGGTGTTTTTTTTTTTCCATCAACCTGTTTTTAATAGGTATTATCTCTTTAAACCACTTTTTTGCTATTTGGGGTGTATGGTACAGCTCTGTTTACATTGCATTCAACTATCTCTTATAATAGCCAGGAGTGTCATAAGAGATGTCCATGTAAACTTAGTGGTAGACAGTGAAAATGAAAAAAGGAAGCACACAAACCGTCATATGATAGTTTAACCATAACTGGGCTGAGCTGCTCTGATGTCGGTGCAACCCCAGGGGCCCACTTTAGGGTAATCCACAAAGGCTTAGCAGGCTGACAGAATCACTCAGCTACTGGCTCTGACCTGGCACTCATCTTCCTGCGAGGCAGCCCCCCCAAAACACACACACAAGCATGGCAAGGAAAAGAAAAAGAAGAGTGCATGGTAAACCACAAACAAGTACGTTTGTTCTGGGCTTGTAAACATGTGTCATTGTGTAATGCTGTATACGGCATGTTATATGTTGCCTCAATGGAGATGTGTGTAAGAGGTGCTTTGAGATGACAGAAACATAGAGCATCAGCACATGTGAAAACAGCAGATCAGATTTCAGACAGGAAGAGTCCACAGCAGATTGTTCATGAATTGTCTGTAAAATCTATTTAAGCTAAAATTGATCAAAATGTAGAAAAAAAAAATCATTTGGCAAAGAGGTTGTTCTGGATCATGTTTAAGACAGAATAACGATTCTAATCTTTTGCTGTCTTATGAAGGTATATATGTTTACACATGTGTAATATGTTTCCACATCTGTAAGCAATAAAGTGAGATGAACTGCACTACTTTAGTGCTACACACACACACTTACACACACACAGATATACACACCATTCTTTATTTTGCAAACATATTAACCACTAAAGGTTCTAAGAAACGAATGGGTTTTTCTTATACTTTACTGGATTTGTACTAGAAAATGACATCATATATAGCGTCAGTCATTGCTCAAGCTTCAACACATTTTTTTATGTGACAGTGACCATCACCTGCCCTCTTGGCAGACTAGCCTATGATGTTTTATTAAGTTCTATTTCCTAAGTTGTGCCATTGAGGGCTGTGCCACCCCACAGTGAAACATGGAACCAACAAGACAGGCAGACAAAAGGTGAGGAATAGACAATGTTCTGAGGAGAAAGTGCAGTGCATTTATTTATGCTCCTAGTTTCACCCCTTTCATCCAACCACAATTCCAAGAACCATCCCGAATCACCAATTTTGCAAGAGTCTCAAGAAGAAAGTATCGATCAACAAGGTCTCAGGAGATCTGAGGAAGAAGAGGTAGCAGAGTGAGAGCCGCAGACACTAACCAGCAACGTCCACTGACTCAGTGACCGGGGGAAGAGTTATCTCTTGTATTTAGTTTCGATAGGTGATGGTGTGGTGGATCTGGTATGCATGAAACCTCCGCCAAAGAAAAGAGATGTCACCTCGGGCCCAACATGGTAAGCACCCCCCCCCCCCCCCCGAACACCCCAAATTAATCCAAGCAGCCAAAGCCTTGATGAGGAATAGACTTTGTTCAGACAGTAATTCAGCCAATCCTGAATTCTCTTAGAAGTCATTCTTCTATATCTTACTTTTTCTAGCACATGCTCATGCACACTCACACAGAAGTCCCAGTCATTCCTATTGAGAAATTGTAACCTATATGTATAACCTTCCTATTTTGAGCCAGAGTTGTGCCCCATTGAAAAAACTTGTGGTCCGGGTGGTTACTGGGGGGACATTGGGACAGAACTGCCAGTGAGAGAGAGGGAAGCTGGTAACTCTGGCACTGATCTGTCTCTCTGATCCAGTCCAGACTGTTTGTGACGTCACAGTGCGGTGTCTTGCCCTCTTTCTCTAAAAAAACACAACCACAATCCCAAATAGCTCTAAATGCATCTCTGAGGAGCACTCTCCTTCTGGTCTCGTCGATGCTTCATGAGAGTTCTACAGTAAAAGCTGGGGAATGGAACAAGCCCTGCTTTAGCTTCAAGAGATGAGCGATGCCAGAACTGCTGCACTGACAGCTCCTGTATTCTGTTTTCTGAAGCTTCAGAACGCTGATCTGGCCAGCTCATGCAATTGTTGTCTGTTGTGACAGTTTTATGATGTTTGAGCTGAAGTCATGGTCTACTGACACATGCAACCGATGTGCATACCAGGATTCACCAAGCTGTGATGCAGCATGGTTGAAAAGGGGAGAGAAGCCAGAGTTCATGTTGGGGTTTTATTTCACAGATGATAAAATATTGTGTAAATGTATTACGTTAATATGAGTAGCCTGTACTTTGTATTACAGTTGGGATTGAATTGTATCAACCAGCTGCTTTGTTTTAGGAAAACACTACTTGTCACATAATCATCTGAGGAGCCTATGAGGAATTTTAATGCTTGATAAGCCAAGTAGACCTCAGTTTTCATCCAAGCTGTTCCATTCGTCATCATAATTATCACCTTTTTTCAAATTCAAGAACATAAACACATGCATTCAGTTGTAGCCAAACATTTCACACGCAACAAATGCGTGTAAGTCTATTTCATAACTCCTTCAATGATCCCCTTGGGAATAAATACTTCCATAAACATCTGTTTCTTTTTATTTTTCCTGTGAGATCAGAGGTAAAAAGAAAACAAAGTGGAAGAAAATATTAAAGCAAAGTGAGATGAATCGAGCGCGGATCCTTCAGACAGGCTACTGTTTTCTTAGATAAACTGAGAAAAGTGGATGACAAAGAGATGTATAGGTTTACGCTAGGTTAAAACATCCTCCTAGCAGCACATCCTTCTCTCTGTGTGTACTTAAGAATCAAGAATACCTATAGTGTGAATTCTTCATTGTGTGTGCAAAACCAAATTCACAACCTTATCGCCCTGTGGTCACAACTAAAAAAAAAAGACTTTCTTTTGCTGGCGTATGAAGATTTACACAGGTGCCCACATTATCTGTCAAACAGTACGAGCAGAGAAAGGGGTGGGCTGAGATGAGATCAGGCCAAGATCAGACATCAAAATATTTAGTTTGTCTGGAAGTATCCCCCTGACTGAGCGTGTCAGATAAGTCATACCTGTGTCGGGTTCCTGCCTCCTGCTTTACACCTGGATCTGTGTTTATGCTACTGCTGGAAGAATCCTGCTGGTACCAAGGCAGTCACTTGGTCTGACATCCATGGAGCTCTGCTCAGTAAGTGCGAGTGGTTTCTCACCTTCATGTACATAAAAAAAAACAGAGTTATTTGATGCCCTTAAGAACCCTATCATTGACAGAAGGCTCAAATATGTAAAACACAAAAATAACCCTGTTAACTGTGGTCTCCTTTGAGTCTTCATTAATTGGAGAATTAACGTGGGCCAAATTGGCCCATGTGACACCAATCTGAAATGTAAACACTTATCGTGATACAGCACACTTTGTGCAAGTGGGAGCCCATGCAATCCTGCAGACCTGCACACACACACACACACACACACCTCAATTGACAGGGTCACATATGGGATGTGCCCCTAAAGTCAGGACCAGTTTACCAATGTAGATATTAGTCAGTGTCTGGATCGTTTATACTCTAATGGCAGTCCTTTAAGCATGTTCTCACTGCTGCTCTGCTTCAGGCCTCTTCTCTAGCAACCCCTCTGCCTGTTATTACCCTCTCACCCAGTCCTCATGTAATCCCCTGTCTCTTATTACACAAGCTTCTCTCCTGTCCTCTGCATCCCCTCTTGAGCGCCAGCAGTCTCTGATAAGGCTCAGTCGTCTTACAGACAGCTCACCGCTGAAAACTCCCCTCTTCCTATTCTCGTGACACAACATGATTAATAATTCCATTAACTGATCCTCTTTCACCGGATCATAGAAGGGTGATTAGGGTACAACCTCGACCACCCTCCTGAGAGACAACCAATCAGACCATCTTCCAAAGCCCTGAAGCAAACTTCTCTCATCCTTCGTAAAAAACAGAACTGAGGTGAAGAGACCGAACAAGGAAATGTTACCTTGGGTCAGAAAATCCCTGAACGAAAATCAAAAGTTAAATGTTACCGGTAATAGGTGGAAGCTACGGTCAGGTTATGGAATGCAATTCAAGAAAATAAACTTGTTACGTTGATAAAATAAAGGTTTATCTAAGGGTGGAAAAAAACATGAAGTGATAAAGTACTGAATGCAGTAAGAATACTGTGAGTAAATACTCTCTACTGGTTTTACATTTGATATTTATTGAAACAAAGTAGAACATCAGCCAACTTGGGGAGAAAAAAAAAAAAAAGTAAAAATATCAGCTATAACACATTACATTTAATAAACCTCAAATTCATGAGAAGCTTATAAATATACATAGTTGGATCGGTAGAAATAGTTTGTTTATTAAGAATCATCACAGGGATAGTGAGCAGTTAACTGAGTGGTACTGGAAATCTGTGGCAATGATCAAATCTCAACATCCGTGACATTAAAGTGTAACGTTGAAATTAGTGACAGCAAAAAAAGTGTGTTTCGAAACAATAAGGTGCATGTCCCTTTACAAAAGCAGTGAAGAGCCAGATTGAGTGGAAAAACACAACCTTTTTTTTTTTAAATGATTCTTAAACAGCTTGGGGATGTCTGACTAAAACCGGAATTGCGTTCAAGGATGATTGAGTTTTAGCTTAAAAAAGGAGGATCTGGTAAAAGACAATAACTACAGTTTACTGATTGGTTGCATAGACATACTATATACACAGAGCATGAAATATTTCACCACTGTAACCACAACATTGCCCATATATACTCGAACCATTTTAAGTATTGTAGAATAATGTTAAATGGATAATCTGAATTAATATGGAAAAGAATGCAGGCTATAATATTGATAGTCAAACAGCTAAACAGACACGCACAGACAGGTTTAACCTTCTGTATCAAAGTGCATAATGGAGGAGGGCTTGTTGCAGCACCTGGGGAACTCGAAAGGTTCCTGGGACAGCTTAATGAATGGTCTAATCTCCGAAACAGCCCTCTTATTGTACCCAATGTCCTCATACGAACCCCCTGTGTTCTCTATTCTATATGTGGTGAGAGGAGATAATTAGACTTCAGTAAGGATGCGAAGGCTGCTTTGGGAATAACGATGAATAAAACACATCCCATAAACTACAGCTCTAAACAGTCATTCTCAAACTATGCTGCAAATTCACACTACGCTTCTTTGGAAACGGTAAGCGCAGTTCAATTTTGTTATTCGCATGAACAACCTGACAAGAAAAAAGGTGGTTTTTGAGATTAAAAAAGGCAGGGCTTAGCTGGGGGGGAGGCGAGGTGGGGCACATTTCCGGACAGTTTTAGGCACTTAAACTGGTTATAACTGGCTGGTGATGACTAGGCCAAAATAAAAACATAAAAATCTCAAAATAAATATTTCATGATACTCTCAGTTTTTGAAGAAATAAGATTTTTTTTTGCGTGTGAAAAAGAGTCAGTTTCTTTGCAATGGCATAATTGTTTAACTCTATAAATATAATTTATATAGTTTCTTCCATTCTCTCCGTTCAACTCCTACGCTCTTCCGCTCATGAATACATACAGATGTATGCCCGTCATCAGCAAGCAAACACACAGGTGACGCTCCTCTTCTCACTTGCAGACGAATTGGTCTACAATTTTGGTGCAACGCTTGCACTTGACGTAGCAGCACCAATGGAACTTGCAGTGGCAGCGCTCCACTATCTGGGCCTTGTACTGGTCGTAACCGCGCCCGCAGCACATCAGCTCGCACCCGTCCATGCCCTCCGAGGTCTTGTTGCAAAGGCGCCCCACTGTGCCCAGCGAACCCGTGGTTTGGTTTTTCAGGCAGTAGTCAGGACTGGCCTCGATGTAGACCAGGTCGTGGCTCGTGGGAGCGTTGAACTTGCTGTGCATCTGCACCATCTTTCCACGGGAGTTGAGCTTCATGGAGGCAGCGCTGTCATACCTTTCCTTCAGCGCATCACCAACCTTGCGGAAGTCAGCCAGCTGCAGCCAGCAAGTCTTCAAGCTGCAGGAGCCTGACACGCCATGACACTTGCAGGACACATGTGCCAGGTCTGACACGGTCTGCACAGAAAAAACAGAAACAACTGGATTTATTACCAGATAAAGAACTTAAAAATAAAAAAAAAACTTGACGATGTACAGATAGACACTTGCTTCATAATGACTAATGTGACCCGTTTGTACAAATATTTGTACAATGCTGTATTCATGATCTCAAAGCATCATATTGCCGTAAAGGAACGACAGATCCTGTCCATGTATCAAACATGGTGCATTGAATAAAACAGTCAATGTATTTGTTCCACTTGAAAGAGACCAGCCTGGCAACAAATATTTGGCATAAACTTTTTCTTAGGGGTGGTTTCAAGATGTTTGGAAAGGAGCAAAAAATAATAAAAAATGCAGAGCTGCCTTCAATGACACCATCTCCCCACAAATCAAAGCCTCAGGAGGGGAACGCTGACAGAGCCGCTGTGCCGGGTTCAGATTACGCCATTGCTGTCCTATTCCGACACGATCAGGTCGTCGCAGACACATTTCCTTCAAGCCTGGACAGGAATGGTGATAAACAGTCAACAGGTCTTGAAGAACGTTAATAATAATAATAATCAAACAGCAACATGGTGTCCGTGAAGTCATGCGACTGATTTTCCACTTGAAAAAATTCAATCAGAAGGTTTTTCAAAAATCACCCTCAACTTGTTCCTATGCTGACCAACAACATGACGACGTGAACACTAAACAGCAGCGTGGAGAGTAGACCCAAGCATGTGTGTACTCGGCCTGGGACTGTGGCTGCAGACGGGGATGGAATACATCTTTGATATGTAGTGTACGCAAGAAAATACAAGCAACCTCCTCGATGACAGACAACACATGGAATTAAATCTGAGACTTCAGTTACTGGTTGGGTGCATCTTTATTCACCAGGTAGAAGATGCAACTGTAGAAACCTTCCATTCGGACTGCCTGTGCACGTATAATGAACGCGGTAGCTATCCACATTTAGCTACCGTTGGGGATATAACACATTTATTACCGCTAGCACTGAATGGTTGGGGGTCACACTTTCCTTTGTTTTATTATTATTGGGGGACATCTTTGACCTTCATTGATAGGACACCCGAGGATTTGCTGAATGGAAATATAGGAAAGACAGAGTGGGGAAGCCATGCGCCAGAGACGGGCATCAAACCAGCTGCCCCCGCTGGAGGACAGTATCCTCAGTAAATCTGAGACCATTAGAAATTACGGCACCGGGATAAACTACCCGGACATGGTGAGACCTGAAAGGCCGACATAGAGGACAGAAAAAAGGGGGCAGCCAAGACCCATCTGATTGACCTCGATTGTCCCACCTCCAATTAGCTTTAATAATTGGCTGGTTTCGTTCCAGTGCCTGTACCTTAATACTGGTGTGTGTTTGCGGATCGGTGCCTCACCCTCCTTCCAGCCTCATTATTGTGAAGGTTCATCAACAGCCGGGCGCTCTCGTATGAGCCTTTGGGGTAGCTCTTCTCCCTCTCGCGTGCATCCACAAACTCCTTGGAGAACCTGTAGCCGTAGTTGAGGTTATCTCCGCAGCCGCCCCACAGCCAATCTCGCGGCAGGTCTTTCGGGCGAGCCGCACGACTGCACCCGCAGCTGGAGAGCTCCCCCTCTCTGCAGGCGCGGCTCACTGCATTCACCACCCCTGCTGCACTGATCGCGTAAGTGAACGCCGTTTCTCGACTGCCTGCAGACACAGAAACAGGAACACAATGTCACTTTTGACCTAGAAATAGCACGAATGAGACATGAAATGTATGATTTCAATTTAGCAAATCAATCCACTGCTTTGATTATATGTAGGTCACATATGTGTATTTATATTATTCTTAATGTTCGGAGCTGTCATTTTGTTTTAAGACTTTGTATGTTATGTGCGTTATGCGATGTGATCTCATATGACAGCATTCACCCTACAATTAAGATTACAGAGCACTTGAGCCAAGCGCTGCAGGCCCCTCATCACCATCACGTTGAATGGTGGAATCTGGTTTGCTGTTGTTGGGCCTCAGCCAGAGAGAAGAGAGCACCCCCCAGTGATGGACATGTGTCTTTGCAGGCAGCATCCATCTCAAACAAATTGAAGATGACAACAGTTCTTTCACTTTATCTACCATGACTGATTCATTTTGACGATATTTCTAATTAATTCCCACAGTTTCTACCCTCAGCATAACCCCTGCAGACAGGAGGGAGTTAAAAAACAAGAAATACACATATGCATTGTTTAAATTAGTTACCAAGGACGCAAACTACCACTGCAAAAAGTCCGAGACGTTGATTACAACACTGAGATGAGGCGCTAGGCGACCATAGAACTATGGACCAAACTCCGAGACTATGTGCTGACAGTGAAGACGGGGGCTGCTATGAAATAAAAACCAAAAAGCTCATATACCTGCTGGGCCAAAATTTTAGTGGCCTTGCTATAATGACAATAACAGATGGCCAGAGAATGAGAGAGATGACAAAGGAAAAAGAAAAGAATGAAGAGATAAGTCAGGAAAAATATGTCAAAGATAAAAAAGAAAGAAAAATGGAAAAATGAGATGTGCAGTAAAATATAACGACAGAAGATTGAATAAAGAAACCTTCGAGAAAGTCTGAAAGACGTTCATGTGGAGGATTCTGGCAGGAGCAGAAGTAATTTAAGAGGAAGGGTGAATTATTCATTTGGTGCAACTTTTAATCCAGGCCAAGAACACCGGTTTAATAGTGGACCTGATAATGGGCAAACAATCATCTACATTAGTCTTCTATATCACATCACAACATGCCAAGCCAGGCAGGCAGGAGAGCCGCTCTGAGGAGGAATGTGTCCTCCGCTCTAACTCTAACCCCCCCCCCCCCGAGCCATGGCTTTAAATCACCCATCAGGCAGTAGAGGAGGACACATTCAGGTGGAGCACAGCGGTCCAGCATGGGAGCAGTATCGGAGAGGGAGACAGAAAAATTGCTGCATGTGAAGTTTGTTTGAGGACTGCTGTGTGGAAAGGGAGGAAGCATCACCAGAGACACAGACAGAGTCACCAAATATGATGTGTGTGTGTGTGTGTGTGCAATGACATGCAAGGCAAAGAATAGTAAAGAGTTAACTCACTTAAATCTAAAGAAACTGTTTTTAACCACTGGTGATATCTATCCGAGCGGACATGTTTATTTTTATATGCCAAGGTTTTGAAAGTTTCGCCATCCATGGGATAAAATACAAGCGAATAAATGTTGCTTTGATTCCCAATAACATTACATCAAAATATCCACAAGCAATGTTATTGGGATTCCTCTTCAGATGTTGTTACGGTGGAGTGTGTATCTACTATCCAACAAAAATAAATGAATATGAAATTAATGGCCACCGAGATAAGTCTTGACAGTATGCTCTATGGATTATCCAGAGTAATTGCTGCACATTTTCTTTGGAAGGGTATGCTGCTGTTAACTGTGTTGAGTATTTTACTGCTGCACCACAAATTAAATTCCATTCATCATTTATTCCATTTCTGGGATGGGAGCAGAAATAGATTTATCATAATCTGGGCAATTAATTCAATCTAAGAAGTGTCAGGGTTACTTTGTTTTTCTTCTTTTTCTGGAGTTCTGATTGAGGATTTTCTATTATGTGGTCAAGCCTGCGCTTACAATGTAAGAATCCCACTTCTAACATTGAATGGATTCATAATATTTCACCTATAGAATAATAATCATTAACTCAACTGTAAAGCCCCCCCCAAAAAAGAAAGCTTGAATCCCAAAAGCGACACTCAAGAAGCCCAAACAACAGATCTGCACGAACATCATTTATGATCACAAGCACTCAGTGCAGGTGAAACGTGGGTGCACGCACTCCCACCGCTGCATGCACAGGGACGCCACAGTCAGAGGTTGCATTCACGCATCGCCGTTTTCAAATGACATTGGATTGAGGGGGAGAAAGCCGATTCTCTGCCTCCCTCCCGTGCTATGTCAGGAGCTAGTTCAGCAGGCCAAAGCCACATGTGATTTATCCGGCAACCTCACCCACCAACTATTCCCTCCGCACAGCTGCTGAGAATCAGCAGCCTCATACGTTTCACACACCCACACACACAGACAAAGGAGGCTGATTAATCAGAGAAAGGAAGAATGACAAAAGAATAGATCACAGGACGTGCACTGCTGAATAATAATATATATATATATATATGGCATACATGTGCGTATGTTGGTATTTGTGAAGACACGTCGTGGCTGTAGCAACTGCCGCATGTTCACGTACATGTTTTATGACAATATATTAAATACCTTGTTCCGTTCTCACCTATTTGCATAACCCGTCCGAAAACAGAGGAATTGTCCACCGTGCTGCAGTTCCAGCGCCGATGTCTAAACTGGTACTGGCACTCTCTGATGCCGGTCTTGGCGCCTTCGCCGATGTACTGCATGTGGTCCTGGTAAAGCTGGCACAGCTTCTTCTGGCCCTGCGACAGCCCCACCAGCTGGCTGCACAGAGGCTGGGCACCAATGATGTAGGCCTCTGGGATCAGTAAAGGGTTCATTGCCAGAGACCTTGATGACAGGAGACAAATAACACAGTTGTTTTCACTCATTATGCAATTAAGACCTGGTTTTCAAGTCTAATCATTGCCAACAGTTGATTTCATTTGATTCGTTTCATCCTCTCAAATATGGAGCTATGCCGATCAGAGAAAATACACAACGTTTTATTTTTTAATAGCGTAAACCCCTTCAGACCCTTAGCTTTTATGACGCTACTTGAACTTTTGTGGGCTGCTTCGGCCAACAGTATACGAGCAAATGGAAGCACAGATAGGCAAAGTAAAGATGAAGAAACATTAAATTGAAAATAGCAGTAAAATAAAGGGCGTCTCCAAAAAGGGGATAAACAGGAAATTTAAAACAAGAACGTTTTCCCCAACAACAGATGTGATTTGTGACATTTATATCCAAGCTTGCAATCTGATTTGAGTAAGAATAAGACGTAAGAAAAAAACGCAGAATAACAACAAACTGGAAATGAAGGGAGCGAGGGACAGAAACAGTTGAAACAGGGAGAGAGTGGAACACGAGTATGAGCATCTGGTTCCAAGCCACAGCACAATTAGAGCAGCCCATCTCTGAGCCCTAAGAGAAAGAGAATTAGCCTCTAGTGTAACCTGAACGCCTGGGGAAGCTCAGCAGTGAGAGCACTCGCGCTGAATACACACAGCATACACATACGAGACAAAAGCAACAACATGCACACAGTTTGTGTGCTCATACGACACAGACACTCACACATGTGTACAGTTAGCTGGCCTACAGCTCCAACACTCCAAATCATTCACACCTGTGTGTCCTCTTGCAGGGGGGAAACTGAAAGACACACACCGTCTCAGCTCCAAACTTTCTGAAGGGCCTGTCAGAATGTGCAAATCGTCAAAATGCATCCGCCATCCAACTCATAATTAAAACTCTGCCGCATTCGCCCCTTCAGCTCAAGCAATTAAGATGTTTATTTGCACGAATCCTCTTCCTGTTTGCTTAAATTATTATTTTCATATAATTGGGCCCTTGGCCACACAATGTCAACACCGGTTTTGATCCACGCATCAGAAGTAAATAAAAATCGTTCCACAGGACGTGTGGGTTTCCTGTAAACACCGCTTCTTCTACAAGCACTCAAACTGGGAAATAATTAGTTGAAAAAGAAAAAGCCGCTCCAGGATGCGATTTGCTTTGAGTGGTGCCTCTCGTGAGACCGACAGACAGTACGAGTGTCTGTACAAACAAAACAAACGAGCAATCACACGCAAAGTGCTCGTGTTCGCGAGTGTTTGAACATCGACACATAAACCAGTGTTCCGTTTTCTGTAATATTCTTCATTTTGGTTTGGCTAAAAAAAAAAAAGAATAAAAATCATGATGCAAAACTAAAAGTGCTACAGTTAGCATTCTATGTCTTCGTTGACAAATGTGTATAGATACACACACATACAGAAAAAGAGAGAGACGCGCCATGTTAAAGAGTGGATTTTTGGACTAAATATATATATCTTTTCATGCCGTCAGTCTCTTCAGGCATTGCTAACTAATTTCTAAACATATCCGATTATTGAATCAGATAATGAAAATTACTGGAGAAATCTGACAATTACCATTGGCCGCAAGAAAAAAAACATTTTGCACAATCAATACACACTGGAGTTAGGGACACATGGAGAGAAAAGTGATGCATACCACCAAGAGTTGGCCTCCACCACCACTTGCATGATGAGTGTGAAGAGAGTGAGGGCAAAAACACAGTGTCTGGAGTCCAACAAACTGCCAAAGGGCCAGCAAACTGGCCGACACACACAGCCCAGCCCCAGGTTCATAGTGCTGCTGATCTGATGGAGGACAGGAAAAAAAAGAATGCATATCAGTCGCCTGCCTGTCTAGAGGTTACAACACAGTGTATATTAAATACAGAAATAAAACAGAGGCATAAACCCTGGGATTTCAAAATGTATGCAGATGATGCAGGAACAATTCTCCCTCTTACATGCAAACGGCACCAGGCTGTCCATATTTATACGCGTCTTGAGGGGACTGAGGCCTCAGTGCTTGCAGAGCAGAGAAGTCATTTGGCAGCAGGTCTGAGTGTGAATCACATAAGACTGATAGACGTGCAGCTGGAGAAGACGCACTAACCATGAAACCCCATCTGGAAACATTCCCGACAGTTCACTTCAGAGAAAGAGACGCACAAAGGCACAGACTGACGGACAGACAGGGAGCCGTACATGAACTAGACTAGACGCTTTGTGTTAAGGTCAAAACTAAACTGTTGTAATCTTTACCAACAATTATGACTGAATTGTTAGTGGAAACATTGGTTACTTAAAAAAAAAAAAGGATTTAAAATCAGAGTCAATTTTTTATTTTATTTTCTTAAATTGAGGCAGGTCGGATTCAATTTTTTTCTGGCGATAAAGATCAATTTGTGTCAATTGTGTGACTAAGAAATAATCTTACAAATTGAATAAAATTGTGACAAATTCAGAAAAGTAGTTTTCCATTATACTACATCTGAAATGTTTAATGGAGATTAAGACATTAAATCAAAATCAAAAAGATTGGATTATTAAAATAGTTTCCTTTACGGGACCAATATTAAACATGCAACGTGACAAATAACGTTCTCAGTGGAAATATATTCCATTTTATTTGGATATTTATTAACAGAATCCGGGTCGCTTTGACACTGGCGGTGCTTTGCCGAAAAACAACTGAGAACCCGCCTGCCTTTGACTGTTACGCGCTTCCTGGTCAATCAGCAGAGCGTTTATTTAAACAATTTACCTCCACCCGCATCTCACCAGCGTTGTGTGCGTGAATTCCGGGACTCGGAGCAGCTCTAATTTGTCCCACTGCGTGATTTTCCAGGGTTAAAAAAGTGGCTGAATTCCTGCCCAATACTCATTAAAGAACAGGCCAAGTTCACCATCACGCGTTCTCGCGCACGCACACACAGAGACGAGCACGCGCTTTGAGACATGCGCTGCTCCGGTAGCGCCAATGGCTGGTGAGGTTATATTCTTAGTAGTTCGTTCAGTCTGGCAGTTTAACACTTCTAAACAAACACAACGAGCCGTTCGCTGAAGCAGGTTTGATTTACAGATAATTCAGGTTCTATAATTACATGCTTTAGACACGGAAGAAATACGGAAAAGACAAATGACGGACTGCTGTAATTCAGTATATTCACGTTTAAAATAACTTATGAAACAGGTGCTTGAAATTATCTAGCGATACACTGACTCTTAGCCAATCAGAGCACAGAACTATTAGTATTGCTGCCACAATACACAGTCACGAGGCTCTTGTTTTATTTATTTTAATTACATTAATAGCCTAATGAGGTTTTTATCTATGACATTGCTATAGTTATTTTATTTTATTTTTAACTACAGTAAACACTTAAATCCAACACACGTTCTGCACGGAAACTGTGCGCCCCGTGAACCTTGAAACGATTTGAACCCGTTGGAACTGTTTAAATTAGAACCTTGCGGATTTCTTGTTGCGAAAGTGGTATCAAATTTGGGAAGTTCCAGAACGCGAAAAATTAAAAACCATCAACGGGATGAGACTATGTAGTGCGCTGCGGTTGCAAAGGATCCCGTAACGCGGTGACTTCAAAAAGGGGTCATATACGGGATCAAATCGATTAAAACTAAAACCAAGTTGACAAAACATTTCGTTACCATTTTATTTTTCTATTTAAAAAGTTATTCATTCCAATTTATTTCGTTCTGTCTTGTATTTTAATTGTTCTCTCTGGCATGTTCCGCCTCAGGAATTCAAACATTATATATATATATATATATAAAAAACTCAAAAAAATGTTCGGGAAAATGTGAAGGAAATGCATTCGGTATAAAATTCTGACAATCTTGCTGAATGCCTGATTTGTATACAGCATGGCAAGCATCTTTTAAACGTGCAATATTGTGGATTGTGACGAGTAATTTTAATTAATTTGATTGTTTATGTCATGGGCAAAAAAATAAAATAAAATACTCATCGGATCGATCTGATAAAACCGTTTCACCTTTTCTCAAACAGAAGTTATTCCTGCGCGTAAAAGCGGAGACTCTGATACTCCGTCCTGTTGTCTTAGACACCAGGAGAGGGAGCCAGGTACAAGGATTAGAGGAGGAGACGCTGCACGAACTCATTTCCTGTCTTTAAACGGGGACCGTTAACAATGGGGCGCAAAACCATCATTTACAGATTTAAAACGTAACTTATTATTTTTTGACAGAATTTACTCGCCCAACATGCCATGGACATACATGGGTAACTGTCAATGCGCGCGGTGGGGATGAAGGGCAACATGTTTCACACATCACATCTGTCAAGAACTTTTGTCCACGTTCAGGAAGCAGTTTCAGTTTTCATTCAAAGATAAAGAGCGGCTGCACAGAAAGGTGACATTAGTCTACTCACCAGGAGGCACTCAAGAAGTTTAATCCACTTTCTGCAGACAAGATCGATCCAATTATTCCAGTTTGCAGTGAAGACAAGTCTCGTCGATTTATCCGGATATCTTGTTTGGAGTGAAGCGAATGGAACGCTACAGTGGAGAGTTCACGGACTTTCCCCAAAAATATCGAATGCGCCTCGTGCGCCAAATTGTTTGGAAGTCCGGTCGGAAGCAGCGGGATTTATAAAGTGTCCAAAAGGCAGTGTGAGGAAGCGAACATTCGGTCTACCGTCAAAACGCGCGACTTTGATGTAAAAAAAAAAAAAGAAAAAAAAGAATAAACAAATACACCGGTGAGAATGTCGGATATACTTTGTCGATTCTCTTCGATTTGAAAATGCCTACTTTATTAGTCCCAAACTAAAGTAAAAGCAAAATGTTCAAGCCAATAACAGCGAAGAACTTGTGACGCGTAAATCCAGCCGCTAACACGCTCAGGTCACAGCGCGTCTTCCCCGTGGAATGATCCACGAGGAGCTCCCAGCCACGAACGACTTGTCATCAATTTACCTTCCATTCTGGGCAAAGTTGCGTCTTTAATAATTCATCCACCCACGTTTAAAAGTCCTCACATACAAAAGGAAAAGAAGAAGAAGAAAGCCGGTCATCCGCCTCGCAAAAAAAAAAAAAAGATGCCTCAATTCATCGGCTCCAGACAGTACGCTCCAAAAAAACGCTCCGCGCGGACTATCTCCAATGTGGCTTTGGCGAGCGCGCACGGTGCCAGGCGGAGGAAAAGAGCGCAGTGCAGCGCAGCTGAAGCTCCGAGTCTGCCGTCCCTTCCACGGTCTACAAGAGTATGAAAGCTGTCGCGGAATATCCTCCCCTTTCTCCTGCCCCCCCCCCCCTCTGTCTCACCTGTCAGTCGCCTCCTCTCGCAAACTAGCAGCATGGATGCGCGCATTGCGCAGCGCTAATACTTCATCTGGCGCATGCGCTTCACGTTGCCTCGAAGTCCGATTTCTTTTTCTTTTCTTTTTTTTCCCCCTTCTGTGCCAAGCCACTAAACTTTCAAGAACCGAGGAATTTGAGTGCAGGTAAAAATCATGGAGACATCGACGAGAGAGAGAGAGAGAATAGAAACAGAGAGGGGAGGAGAAAGAGAGAGAGACGGAACAGGCTGTAACAAAACAAGCGTCTCCATTACCTAAAATAAACGTATCAAGCACCTGAGGCTATTACTCTATCCTTACCAGAGCAGAGTTCGGGTTTTCACTGGCAGCAGATCGAATTACCGCTCAGCAAAACCAAGACTAGTGGGTCCATATCCACTCCAGTCCTTCTACGGGCTGCTCCCCCCAGCAGTGCCTGTGAACATTACGGCCATTATTATTTCATGGCACATTGTCTCAAACTTGCTTTCATTTGGACAGAATCTCCTCAGGGTGGAGGAAACAGAATAGCAAGCAGCAAAAATAAGTCACAATGTTCAAAGTAAGTGAGGGGCACAGTTACCTGAGGATCTGGCTGCATGCCCCCCCCCCCCACAAAATAAAATAAAAAATGCCTGGAGTGATAGAACAGAAATAAGAGAGGAGATTAATTCAGAAAGTTTTATTATATTGACGCTGTGATAGCAGTATTCACACGCAGTTAGTATTTATATGATGCAGCTCTGACATAAAGTAAAGCTTAGCTAAAATGAAAGGACAGTATTTTTAGTATGACAGCAACAATATAAAATGAGGAATGGTTAATTTTGCTTTGTTGCTTCACACAACACGCAGTTAAGCTCAGGTCTGAGCTGTATGTACCTTTATGCGCTCCATATATGGGCACAGCAGTGCTGTAGGATTTTGTCATCACTGTGCAAAAAACAAAACTGAATTGTATACGTGAGAAACTTCACTTCAAGTCTCCCTCCAATGTGTCTCGAGTCAAACACAGAACTGGTTCTGCCACCCCACATTTCTGTAACATAGCTCATAATGATTGTGTAAGAGCCATCGTTTTGTGACATTTCCACAAAGAGCACTTAAAACATGCTCAGCCACATTTCTGATCCCCTACCATGCCTCACTACCCCCCAACATCTGGCTGAGTTTATGAGAGAGCGAACTGGTAGACCATGAAAACCGGGGAGAATTCTTTCTTGGGCAGTGCAAGACTCAATTGTTGCTGTTGCTATTAGAGGCAGGGACATTTTAATCTTGTGAAAATACCCCATTGTTGTCAAATTTACCCCCCAAACAGTTGATTTCAGTGTTCAAAATCTTTTTTAATAAAACACATATTGAAGGTCTCTTGAAAAATGCCTTTTTATTCACACATCAGAAATAAAACAGACCACTGCAAAACACAATGGAACAAATTGATGATGAATACCATTACCCCCCGCGCCCAACTTTCAGTCCTCACAGTCATCTAACCACACACAAATTGTGCAAAAACTGTTAAGCAAGGGTTGGATGGGAACTCTCTTATATGCTTCTGAATTGAAACGCAATCCACTTTTGCATATACCGTCATCTTCACTCAACCTCCAGCGTAGTGACAAAATAATGCCTTAAAATGCAAGTCACTTCACCGTGAACGGATGAGCCACTACGGGTCGCAGGATCGGTAAACAGACAGCAAAATAATGCAGCATTCATTAGCATAAATAAGTTACACACAACTGATGAAATGTAAAAGTGGCACTCGAAACTGATTCATATATAGAAAAGCAAACAATATGTTGGTTCATTAAACAAATGCACAGCAGGCTAAAAGAACACAAGGAGAAATGTATAAACAGAGCGTTCTCACAGTATGAATGATTTGAGGTCAGCTGCTGTTTCTTCCCTCTTAATAAAGGTCTTGATTTTTAGAGAAAGTGGAAGCTGATCCTCAAACTGCTTTTTTTTTTCTTCCTGTTGCTGAATTCACCTTTTTTCTTGCTGATCTCTCTGTAGAACATTGGAGACAGTCAAAAATAAAAGTAGCTTGTTGGTAATCCAAGTGATTCAGATGCAGTCCTCATATATATATATATATATATGCCAGGAATTTGTTTACCACGGTTGTCTCCTTTGGCACACTGAGAAGGTCTCGTCGGATTGTGGATTTTGAGGTCCATGTTGTGACATTTACAAAGGTTTGCTTATTAGCTACAGAAGTAAACACATTCATGCCATCATAAACCAATCAGGAACTGGTCTGGGCTTACAAATAGTTCCTCTGGCTCCAGCCACACGAGTATTCAACAGTGTTGGAGAGAGATTGTTGGTTGATGTGAAGCCAGAACTCTGTAGCACCTCGGTACATATGAGTCCATATGAGTCTGTTTAAAACCGTCAGGGAAATGAAGGCAGAGATCCACTCGGGAAGCTGCACACTGATGGGCTGATGCTCTGGTGAGACCCGCTTTCCTTTGAGAGGATTACTGTAGGTCCTCATTGGGTCATTGCATCTGTCACTCAATGTGACATTCATCAGTTAGTTGGAGGCTATTTGACAGTCGAATGTTCAATTTGTCCACAACAGAGTGAAACGGTGGGCTGGAGTGTGTGTGTGTGTGTGTGTGTGTCTATCTGTGTAAATGCAGGTCTGGTGATCGTGATGCGGTGAGTTTTGGACCAGTTCAGCATTCATGCTCGGATGTGAAGCTTTTCAGCCTCTTGGTATCTGGCGTTACAAGCAGCTGTAGAAAGAAACATGGAGAGAGAATAATCAGCATGAGAGATCAACCACATAGAATGGAAAACCCACTCAGGGATTTGAGGATTTAATCATACAAAATTTAGTATAATAACAATTTAGCCAAAGATCTTTTTAATTTCCCCAGTTGTCTTCTAAAACATTACATCATACATTGCTTGTTCGTGGACAAAAAGAACTCGGGTCCAGTACAGATTGTCTTAGCTTTAGGTTGGCTATTTTATGCCTCAAACTGTCTGTTGAGCCTCCAGAGCTCCCTAAGAATTCTTTAAAAGCAGTTGGCAGCAGCCCAAACATCAAGTGCTCATTAATAAAAAGAATGAAAAAAAATATCTTGGAATGTGTCTGTCATTTAGGCGCACAGCAGTCAGCAACAACTCACTTCTTTCCTGAGGGTTAGGTTGTGGAGAGAAGAAAACAATGATCTATGTTGAGCTTGTTGGCGGCGCCTCATTGGCTGAACCAAAAAAAAAAAGGCCCCAAAACAACGACCAATCACTAAAGATGATAAATACAAATGTTGTATTTGGGGACCAGAGGTGCCACCAGGTAAAGTTTGGGAGCATGTTATGAATGAGATCTTTTGAAGCATTGCTAGAACAAACTAGGACCAATTATTAGGAGCATCTTAGATTAGTATGTGTTTAAAGAGGAATGCAAAATCATATGTTCTGCTTTGCATTGCTGCTCACAATCTTCCTGCCTCGCTATGATTGGCTGCCAGGCAGTGAAGGACCATCCATTATAGCCAGGAGTAAATAAACATGCCCAGTAATTAAAGTGCCATCATTTGTTATGCAACACAGTGTGTGTGTACACTCAATACTGAATGTGTGTAAGTGTGGTCATATGTGTCTATGCATGTAGATGCCTGTGTGTGTGTGAATTTGTGTATGTGTGTTAGATGCCATTCTCGAGTTTCTTCCCCGTCGTCTGCACTTAAATTAATGATTTGGGGGGCAGAGAATCAACAAATAGGGCCTGCGGCGGGGCAGAATGGAGAGCACGACCTGCCTGTGGATGTGTTTGAAGGCCACTCCTCTTTCTCCTCCTTCAACACCTCTACCCCTGCACAACAGACATATTCACAACATAAATTCATGTGTGACGCCTGGGCTCATGTTGTTGCTGAGGAAGTGAGTGTTGCAATGCGGTCAGAAACCCGCGTAAACCTATTGGCCTGCGATTATTTGACCCGTCACCATGTAGTGATAAACTGTTGAGATCATATTGAAGTCGATGTTCCTATGTTTAAGCCCTCCATTTATGGTCATGATTATTTCTGCTTGAGAAATGTGCATTCTGACCGTCTACTTCATCTGGCAGCAAGTAAAGACAGTTACATTTTCATTGCAGCACGCACATTTATTTCAGTGTTAGAATGATGTTTGATATAAAATACAGTAATAGCTCGACATACGAGTGTTCCGAGACAAGAGCAAACCTGCCGGCAATATTTTTGCTTTGAGATACGAGCATTAATTTGACATACGAGCAACTTCCAGATGCTGGCGCTAAATGGCCGAGCGCTGTGAACGCGCTTCACTGGTTCAGTTCAGGCATTCACCACCTTCCGTACTCGTCTCCTGTGTTGTTTTTTTGGCTGTATCTGTGAGTGAGTGATGGGTCCAAAGAAAGTGAGCGGTAAGGATGTCAGTGAGAAGAAAAGACGCCTGATGACGATGAAGATGAAGCATGAGATTATCGTGACTGTGGTGTCCGTGTAAGTGATTTGGCACGCCAGTACGAGCGGAGTGCTTTGAAAATATATACAATCTTAAAACAGAAGAATGCTATCAAGAATACAAAGCCTTCTAAAGGCAGAAGGCATATATTACTATATATATCATTTTGTGTGTGTATCTATATAGCAATTAAAATCCATTCTTTCCATTTTTATTTGCGTTTATTTGGGTGTTATTCGACGGCCGGAATGGATTCAATTGTTTTCAGTATTTTATATGGGATAAATTTATTTGACATACGAATGATCTGAGTTATGAGCTCAGTCCAGGAATGAATTATACCCGTATGTCAAGGTATTACTGTAACTGCAAATAATTCTTCAGGCAGCGATGCACACGAGGAGGTATGTGGCACACATATGGAGACTCCATTTATCCAACAATCACCGGAAGGCATGATTCAGTCTGGCTACATGGAGCAAGTTATTTTAGAAGCATTTCTTTTGTTATAATTGTAGAAATACCTCAGCATCATGACATAAATCACCAAATTAAATGATCGGTTTGCCTCATGCCTCAATAAGACCATCCACTCATTTACGTCCATCAGAAGGGCCTACCACTCTGTTTGTCCCTTCACTGTTCATGACCTTTCTAAAGGATATGCTAGAGCATATTAGCAACTTAGTCACGGAAGAATGTCACAGAATGTACATTCAAATATCCCAAATCCAACAAATAACTGCAGCTGTGAGTAACAAGGCCCTCACTCAGTTTCTGTTCATTGTGATAATGTTCGGGGATCTAATACACAAGAATGAGATATGAGGTACAGGTCTTGGCTACGGTGATGACAACAATGTGCATGTGGTTTGGGGGAGTGGCTTTGGAGGGAGACCTGAAGGGAAGAGGCGGCATCGTTTAGATACTTTCAAAGTTTGGCTGGTTTCCTTGTTTCTTATTGGCAGGAATGTGATGAATTGCACTGTAATATCCATGAACCATGAAGCGAATCTTCATGGAACAGTTGCTGATAAAACTTTAACACTTGACTTTCACTTATAACAGATCAATTGAAAACCTGTTGCATACTGAGCCACTTCACGAAACATGGATTTGGTGGTGGCGGTGGTGGGGGGGCTCATTTGCTACTGGCCTTTTTGAATTTATTTACATGCACATATATCTGGATCTGCCATGCCTTTAAATAGCAGAACTAAATTCCTTTCTCTCTTGCAGCACTAAGCCATCATCTCCCTCTAACTGAAATCAGCCATTCCTATCTTTTACTCCCTGGGTATAACCCTCAACCTCCTCCCCACTCCTTTACTGTCAGTGTGGTTGATGGTGGGATCCGACAGGGTGAACACGTTCTCATATTAATACTGGCTTAGTAAGAATCTGGAAACGGGAAAATTATTGACTTGTCCAATTTTCAAATGCCTTCGGCAGAAAATAATTCACTCCAGAGTTTACTGAAGTGAAAAGCCATTTATACTGCCCTGTACCCAAGCATTAATTAAAAGCGTATTCATTGCGACCAGTATTGTGCATCTGTATACAGACCATACCAGGTCAAAATCATAAGTTAGCTATGTTGTTAGTTCAACTATTTTCTCTAGATATCCACAATCGGTCATGTTATCCAACTGTCTGTGTTTTTCCTAAGAATTGGGTATGAAGCCTGAGAGTCTGTATGAGAGTGCATGAAACCTTTCTTGCCTTTAAGTGCTACTAATATAAACAGCCTTTTAAATAGACCCTTGCAGAATTTAGGTCCACCTCTGCTGAAGTGCTGCTCTTTCACCTGAAATCATTGTGTGGTTGCCATTCTTTTACTGGCCTAGGTATACAGAAAAAATAGAAACATGCCAAATTCAGTTAGAAGTACAAAGATTTACACAACCCTCCTTCCAATATAAATGAGTGCAGGACACAGAAAAGATCTTGGATTATAAATCTAGTAGTATGCTAAATGTAACACTGGAACATTAGAATAGAGCTGATTTGTAATTAAATCACTGCTCCAATCAAATACCTAATTAACATAATGCATTAAGTTCATGCAAAGAAGACAATGCATTGATCTGAAGTCATGGGTTCCAATAAGCAAAAAAAGAAATAAAAAAATCGCATGTTAATTTAAAATTAAAATCTATAAAAAAATGTGGACATGCATGCCCCTCCCATCCATTTAAAACCACAAGGTCTTTAAAAGTGAGCTCTACATCAAGTTGTCCCAGGAAGAGAGGACATCATTTCTGGAACAATTGCTTCAGGAACTTGCTCTTTCTTCACGACACCCCCCCCCCCCCCCCCTTTCCTTTTTTCTGCCTGACTTTTACAACTTCCTCCTGGTTGGGGCTGCAGCTCTAACCCAAACAAAACTCCATTTTTCAGTTATTGGCCCTCATGGCATGTAATGGAGAATCAAGCTAATTATCCCTACAGCTGTTTTCACTTGCTTTTTATGTAAGCAATACCTGGCTGATCCAGAGAGCAACAGTGAGGCCCTTCTTAGCGCTCCAGGCCTCCAGGCCGGCTGGAATTAGAGAGCAAAATGCCAGGCTTTCCTCCCCCCCAATACTGCCCGACTGTACCCCTGCACCCATCTCCCAGCACACAACCCGACCCAACCAGCCCAACAAAACCCCCTGCTTACCCAAAGATTCCATTTCCACTCTTTCGTTCAAGTCTCAAAAGTTCCCCTTTGAAGTTAAACAAAGGCGCTTTTCAACAGTTCAGATGGATCTGCATGCCAAGCGCTCCCTTTCTTCCAGTGATGGTCCCTGGCAATTAATGAGGGAGGTGAGATGAAATTATAACCATCCAGTGCTTGGACAGGTCTAGAAAGACAGTGAGTGAATAAAGAGGGAGAAAAAGAAGGGTAAAGGAGGGAGAGAGCGGAAGAGAGGGAGTAAAGAGTGAAAGAAAACAATCCCTCAAAGGCTAATTACATAATTTCCTTCATCTGAGCAAACACATGCTGGGTGAAAGCAAGTGTGAGCAAGCCTTTCAGATGCCAGGCAAGGAGGTGCTGAGTAGAGCTACTAACAATCTATTTCAGCAATGGACAGTTTATGCCCCCCAAAGGCATTAGTCCAAATCTCAGAGGCAACTTTGTGTGTAGTTCATTTTTAGCTTTGGTGGGATTCATATCTAAATCCCTTCCATTGATCCTCCCTTCTGCAGCAATCTTAGAGCAAAGTGACTGTGCAGGTAAACAATTGCTGGTCTAATGTTTCCCTCATCATTACAGTTCATTCCTTACTGCAGCCAGAAATCTGTTCAGTATAAACACCACTAGGTGGAGTTGACTGTTGATGAAAAAAAAAAAATCTCATATATCAAACTCATTAATCTCCCATTGAGAGGCAGCGTGTATCTGTATGCGAGTCAGATACTGCGTATGCTTCACATGTGCAACTTCTAAGAGCTTTTCTTCTGAATCAAAGACTTGGATGTATCGACTCTTTGTGCCTCCTCAAACTAACATAAGGTTTATATGAAGAGAGACAGAGAGGGGGGAGGGGGAGACAAAAAGAGACTCTGGTAGCAATTTCAAGACTTTTATTGTTTCAGTTACATTATAATAAGAACTGAAAAAATAAATAATAAGTTCTTTCTTTCTTGTCTGTAATCCTGTGAGGAATGGAGGGCTCTCAGAGGAATGATGGTAAGTTTCCATAGTCCAATCAAGGTGTGCCGGTGTCCAAATGATACAGAGGAACCTGCAGCACGGGCTCCTAATGTGAAGCTTATTCACAAACAAAACTATTGCAAACACAAACGACGGTGTGTATGTGCGGACATAGGAGGCAGCACATGTGCAGGAATATTGAATTCACATATAGAAAGTGACATATTTCAAAAAGAGGCTGAAAAGGCGGGGCTATTCGTGAAGTCATGTTCAAATATTTGTTCATCACTCAAAAGCCCCAGGCTAAAAAGACACTATGTTCATAAAAGTGCATAATGTTCATGCACGTCCAAAATGCAGGTTTGTGCGAAAACAATAAAAGTCACATGGAATTCTTTCTGCTCCTTAATTCCTCACCCTCCTCTCCCCATTTTTGGTTGTTGTCCATTGCACTAAAGGTTCCTCTGATTAATCTCGCTCGCTTATTCCTTTAAGGTTTCACAGGATTCCTTCTCTTTTCTTCACCACCTCTCTCACTGTGAATGGTGGCGCTTATGTTACGAAGAGAAATGCTGATCGCTCTACTGTGGGCCACCTTTGTGTCTCAGTCGGCCCTTTATGGACTTGTGTGGCATGCAAACCTACTGTATATTTAAATTGTTTTCTTTCACTGCCAGAATAGCACTGTTGCGTTTGTGTTCTGGAACAGCACATTGAACTGGAGCCAAACTTCAAAGTGGAGCAGCAGCTCTCTGTGGGATGATGGTGAATTTCCCGACAATCCAGACCTGAACGTGCTTGCATCTTGACACCCGCACAGGCCTAGCCAGACAGGGAAGACAAGTGAAACCTAAGCCCACATTAAAGCACCTCCATCAGGTAGGAGATCAGGGGAGGCCTCCATGCTCTCAATGTCTGTGGGGGTCTGGGCCTCTGAGGCCCTATCTCACCTCCATCTGGAAAGAGAATCTGAGGGTAGTGTGATGGTTCGATAAGAGGCCATGCCGAATGACACGGTAAAGGCCTCTCACCCCCATTTGCAAAAACCAGAGTGGTTGCAAGTCTAGCTCTGGTGCACTATGATGTGGGTCTGGGAGGGTGGGAGGAAGACTTGATGTTGGGACTATGGAGGTGTGGGTGCATGGTGGCCTTAACTTTGCTTTGAAGGTTTAACCTGGTGCCCTGTAGAGTGTTCACAGGGAGTGTAGTGTTCAAAAACTACACTTCTCTTTTGCATTATTTGTTCTTTGTGCAATGAAACACAAAAGTGTACTCTGAAGAATCCGAGAAAAAGGCAGGGCAGCGTGTGTTTTAATAATTTATATTTTCATATTCAAATTCCAATACAGGAGATGCAGTTTAGGCTGTAGTTAGAATACCAATGTTAAAGAAACATATCTTTATGTATAATGACTTTTTTCTTCTATGCTAAGTTTTTTTTATTTTCCATATTTGGGTTTGCATGTGACCATATTGTAAAAACACCACTGTCTTATTTATTTTTTACCCTACAGTCTTCTAGAGTGCCATTATTGCTTCATCCCACTCTAAAATGGACCACGGTCACTGGCTTTGTTGTTGAGACGTGTTTCCTCTCTGTTTGGTCAAACTGACTGACAGTTTGACCATCTTGTTATTTATTGTCCATAGTGAACTTCCCTCTTAGAAGCACCCATGACCCCCAGTGTGTGTTTCTGCAGTAGGAAAACAGATTTGTAAAAGCTAAAACTGAGAACAGTGAAAACTACTGCCCGACTGCAATAAAGCTTATTCCTTAGCTTTATCTGCAGAATGACAATAGCGCATTTTTGACTCAAACCTTTGCAGGTAGAATTAATTCTGAATTATTGGTGTAAATGGGACACACAAATGCTGCAGCTTTTGGATTTAAAATAGTTGTGTGATTGGATTGGTCATCTCAGATAAGTGAAGGATCACTTGAACCAGATAAGCAAATAAACGTGATGCTTCAGAGGTCCATGTGCTCTGATGTGTGTTGGTGGAATGAATCTGTACATATGTTGTGTATGTGGTGTGTGTGTGTGTGACACTTGTCAACAAAATCTGATAATATTGTCTCCTGAGAACTGGAAAGAATTTGAGGTAGACAAGTTGAAACAGGAATTTCCACAGGCAGCTATGAGTTGTGGTCATCAAAGAGGTCCTGTCCATCCAGTGTATTTTTTTTTACATCATTCATCCATCAATTTATGTTTTTATATCTTCAGTACGTGTGCATCTCATTCAATCAGCCAAATTTACTTATATTTATTATACTGAATACAAAATATATCTACAAACAGGATCTATGTCAGGCTGACAAAGTCGAGGTTGATGTCAAGTGGAGTGAGTGTGTTTGTGCTAGCACAGCTGCACTGTGGTGCTTAATACTATTTAAGTCCGGTCTCAGGAAGAGCCAATCATGTTGTTGGCAAGGACTGTTTGGTGCTCTTGGGGTCAGTATAGCCCCAGGACATGAGACACATAGGATATACACTGGGGATAAAGAGCGATGCTTTCACAATGCCTGGTGGTCTGCTCGTGATCTCCACCTCAGTCTGACCTTTAAATCAGAAGGGGAGAGAAGGGTGTGGGGCCACTTTAAACCACAAAACTACCCCCCCAAAAAAGCCTACATTTAAAGTAGCTAATTCAGAGTAAAGAAAATATTAAATATTTATAGAAATACTGAAGTTCAAATAGTGAAGTACTCTGCATATAAATATAAATATCCTATCAAACGAATGGATTATTTGTGTCCGTCTGTATCCATGTGGATTTTTGGTAGGTAGGTGAAGTTACGGGAACCATTGAAAGTGCCCATGCTGTGGGGCAATGAGAGGAATGTGAAGAGGGATAATCAGAGAAGCCTCAAGAGGGAAGTATTGGGGGAATGAGCACCTTTAGAGCCTCAAGCTGGAGCAATTTGTGTGAGGTGGGGCAGTGTAGGTAGCATATAAATCCCTTTTACACAGCCTGTTCACAATGGAACTATTGCATCTTTACCGTGCTTTCAAAGACATTGTTGGTCATTGTTATTACGCCTCTGATGGGGCAGTCGAGGTGGAAATACTGATGAATTTATGAGGTAGGGGGAGGAAGTAGATGTAACGTTTGATGATGTTCTGTTTGATTGACCTGCAACCAAGGGGCTTAGAAAGTAGCTTGCAGCAGTTAGCAACTAAGTCAAAGAAAAAAATCAAAAAATCAGTGCAAGGTGTGGATCACCTTTATGTTCCTCGCGGAGGAGAATGCCAAGGAAGATAAACAATAGTTGTTTTTTTTCATGTTATTTTTTTGTTTACAAAGTGCTGAATGACTGATATGTAAACATGTGTCATATGTCACACCTGTTTTGCTTATGAAACCCCTAAAATCAGATACCTGATCAGTGTTAAGCTGCTGTTCGTATGGTCAGAGCAGTGTAAAGAAGAGCCTTTGCTGCTTCGTGCATGTATTGTGTGATCTCAGTGCAATAAAGGTTAAAGATAAGGGGATGGATAGATGAAACAGGTTACAGGGTTTCTAAATAGGAGAGGGAGCCACACACACACACATATACACGCACACTGGGTCAAAACACTAGAGATATCAGAAGCGGTTATAATTCCTGGGAGTTCTCTGAATTATAAAATACATCCGGAACACCAAACTCCAAAACATGTTAATAGTTATCGAGGATTAAAAACCACTGACACTCAAAGTGCACCACTCAAACCTTTGGCTGCCTTTGGCAGTGCACCATACTACACTACAGAGAGGGCCCTACCATCGAGGCTTAAAGGGGGGGATACACTGGACTGTAAATAAGAATCGTATAAAGCGACAGTGGTTTGGCTCTCTGCACAGACAGAGAGTAAATAATCCTCGTTAATTTTGACAAAGTGACTCATAGTTCTGCAATATTTACTGCAGAAATGTTCTGTAACCATGAAATAAGCACTGATGGAGCCATCCACAGGACCAGAGCCAAGGCTTGCTTTTATTATTTACTCCTGCCCTGGGATCAGTGCAACAGGTTATGATACGCTTCGCTCAGCAAACACTCTTTGCTATGATGGCCGAGGATGAACTAGAGCGAAGTTGGAACTGTAATGTATATAAATATTAATGAGCTGGAAAGTTAGGGATCACTTTCAACTCAATTCCTAATCTATTATTGATGTCAGGATCAAGATATAGAGGCTATTGTTTTGCACTACAATTATCTGATTTAAAGTGATTTAATGAAGTGTGTGTAGTCTTCCTGAAACCCATATAGTTTGCAGTATAAATGATTGTGCCTGTGTGTGTTTGCTGATGTCTGTGTGTGAACTGGGTGCATTTTTTTCTAGGTGCTGCTGGGAATAGTATCGGCTTAAGGCTTAAAGAATTCAGGCCTCCCAAGCAAGGTCATGCGCTGATGTTTAGTAGGACTTTTCTCAGGTCACACTGTGACTTTCAAACATCACTCAAATTACCCCACATCACTAAGTAATTCTGTTCAACTGGCAAAACCCACATTGTCCCCCCTCCCCCCCCCCAGTTAGAGTTAATGACAGGTGACACCCATCTCAGCCCACTTAGGCAGTCGACGTGAAAAAAAAAAGAATAAATGAAAAGTAAATGAACATGGTGTAGTGGATTGTAGTCACAATATTGAACTTATCAATCCTAACTTCATTTTCATATATATATATTTCATGATAAATCATATTAAAATATTTGAGCAGTGCTCAAGGTTAACAGTACAGTGTCTTGGATCATATCTCTGGAGCTGCAGTGGAAGGACGATACCAAAAAGATTGAATTTACTTCTGAAATTAACCAGATTGGAAGATCATAACTTTACTTGTCTGAAAAATAATATCAGTTTTGGTTTTTGGTTTTCTGGACAGAATGTGCATTGTGGATTTTGTCCTCTGTGATTTCAAACTCATCTGGAAGGGATCTCTTATAATGGCAAGTTATGAGCAGAAGGACGTTTTACAGGAAACAAAACCATTTCTTTGTTGATATGGCCATTTGAGAATTGTTTTAACACAGATAGGGCTTATTCCTGATAGATGCACAAGCCAGCTGAGCAGTAAATGTGCTCAGCAGTGGCTAAGCAAACGTGGAGTACGTCCAGAGATACTTTGGCCTCGCTATACCCACTGCTGAGGTTCATCTCTGTTGCACACTGCACAGACTACTTTGCAAAAAAAACACCTCACCACCGCCCTCTCCTATTCCTTCAAATCTACTTCTAAAATTATCGTCAATTCCTGTCGGATGGAGCATTTAACATAGAGCAGCTCAGCACAATAAATTAGCATCAGCGCCATCGTGTAGCTGTCAGTACACATGTGTACAATGTTTGTGTTAAATGGGTAGAGTTTCACAGGGATAATTGCATTGTGTCTCTCCCACCTGGGCCCTGACACATGTTCAACAGCTCAGGCAGACACGTCCAACCTATCACACCGACGTGTCAGCGGACAGGGCAAAAGAGGGAGAGGACTTCCTTCGCCTCTCCTGTTAGAGTTATAAAAAGGCAATCTGAGGTGTGATTTGTCTTTTCTCACATCCAAGAGCTCACTCCTGCACACACAAATTCCACAGCTGACATGCAACGCTAGGAGAAATGCCACGTGCATGACTATGTCAGGCCCAGCCATTCCTTGTAGAAGTAAAGATATGGTATTAACGGAGAAAATGATACATCACTGTCTCCGACACATCTGTTCTTTCACCGGAGGATGTGCAACCTTGGCATTAACTGCATGGATAAGTGGCTTTTTGAGTCCGACTACAACTGAAGTGAGGTTTTTGTCGCAAATAGTACAGAAAGTCCTGTCCAATTTAGGATTTATGTACACATGTAAGAAAGCAGCAAACAACAAAGACAGAACAAAATGGGAAGTATAAGAGACGGAGACACAAGCATGCAGCGATGTGTCAAAACACGAGCGTAATAACAGTGATTAAGACCTGCTCTTTCATTGAGTAAATCTGGCTTGGGCTATTTCACACTGCAGGAATCTCCTGTGGACCAGATCAAAGGCTCGTACAAGGAACAGGTGACAGCCCCGACCTACTCAGGCATTTACAAATGCAAACACTCCAGCACGCACACACACACGCGCACACACACACATTGAATGAACACACAGCGAGATCAGAAAAGCCCAGACTGACAGCCCCTTTTGTGTATAGATGAGCCTCTGGACAAGTCTTTCCGAGGTATCCCATACGTCCATCATCGTAACTTCAAAAACCACTTTAAAAGAGTCAACGCAGGCTACACACGTAAACACACACTCAAAGTATGCAGCCAGCATGACAAAGTGCATGCAGACTTTACCGGTATGAGTGTGACATGCGCTGCATGGGTAAAACATCGATGGGTCCAACTCATGTACAGCAGACATCAAGCATGTGGAACTCGAGTAGAACCTTATGATGGATAGATCTAATATAGAAAGGGCCAAATCCAAAGGGGGGTGAACATAAGGCTATGTCATCACCGGCCCATCTCTCGCCATACCTTCCATCAATTTTCACTCCCTCCTACTGTATAAACAGCAGGATGGAGGATACTGTAACTCCCACACACAATGACGCACAGACACACACAAGGACATATGTAGTTGCAGTAAAACTCACGGGAAGGCATGTGCACAGACAGGACAATTCTTTAATTGCAGTCCAGACATACACATGAATGCATGCATGCATGCATATATACAACAATTTCATAAAGATAAATTAATCCCAGGTGGTCTAAGACCAAGGGATGTTTCCACTTCAGGAGGCTCTGGTTTTGAAATCACACAACCCAGAACAAACACACACAACTGTGGAGTGATTTCCTTTAAATAAAAAGGGAATAAATTGGAGCCAAAGAGAAAGGAGACAGAATAAATGATGGGATGGAGGGATTCTGTTGCACACTGAGCACCAGATAGCTCACGCTTGGGCACTGCTGTATGTTTAACATGGGAAGGTCCCACCTTAAACATGGCCAATAACATTTGCTGTTTTCATAGAATATGAGAAGATTACACAGCACTATGATGGGCCAATTACGTCCTTCACTAAAACATACCTCTCTACCAACAACGCTCTAATGATGATGGCTTAAACGCTTTCACCAATGGAGCCCTTTCAGCTGCCCTTGCAGTCACACACTAACATATACTACTATCGTCAAATGCACACATGGAGGTACACACACATCCACAACCGCCTATGCCGACTGAGCCAAATTTAATTCTTGTGTTAAGTGTTTAGTGCATCCTTCGGCACGATAAAGGGGTGTCTGTTTTTGTGTGTATGCGTGTGAGTGTGTGTGTGTGTATGGCATCCCAATGGGCCAACCTCTGCAATTAAGTTAAGGATTGCTTGGTAACGGGACTGAGGAAGAAAGAGGGCGAGACCAAGACAGACTAGAAGTGCCAGCCTTCCTCTCACATCTTCTCAACATCCTTTCTCCATCCCCCTCTCCGCACAAACCCATGTCACCTCTGACCCAGGTCCAATTCACTACAGTCATTATGCAATTAACACCAATTAAGCCATTTGGCTGTAAGAATGTGTGTGTGTGTGTGTGTGTGTGTATAAGTGTGTGTGCATGATAGTGTGCGCATGCTTGTATATGTGTGCATTAAGTATGTGGTTGTGTGTGTGTGCATGCATGATGGGGCAATTATAGCAGCACAAGGGAGCCTTTTGGAAGCCAAAAGCACTGCAATCAACCAATCAGCCTTCAGATGGCTTTGACATGAAAAGAGAGCGTGGCCCCTGCCAACCCTGGGGGTCAGCCCTAATTTACTCTATTTACCCACTCAGGAATGACTCTCTGTGTGTAAAGTAGACACAGAGGGGGGAAAGGAGGGAGAGGGAATGATGAATAGGTATGGAAATATCTAAGTTAGGCAGTAGGAGTAAAATAGCAAAAGGGACGAGGGGAAGCAAGGGAGGGAGCAGAGGGATGAGAAACCTTGGGGTTGTTGTGCAGGTGAATAGTAGTGGGAGGGTGGGCAAGGTGGGGGAGTTGGGTGTAGAGAAGGGGAAGTGGGGAGAAGCCTTCAGGTTGTGTTTGAAAAGCTAAAAGGCCAACAGTTGGAGTCCATTTGCTAACAATTTCCCCTTGGAAAGTGGCCCTACACACACACACACACACACACCCACACACACGCACACGCACACACACACCACACAGATGAAAAATGACAACTTCACACTGGGCTGTTAAATAGTGCGATGTTCCATCATGAGAAAAGTGCCGTCTACTAAACAAGACGTAAGAAAATACTTATTAAACAGTGAGCTAGTCATATGAAGACATTATGAGATTTAAATGCATTGGTCTGCTTTTCCAGAATGAAACTCAGGCCACAATCTACTGATGATGATGATGATGAATATATTTATTAGATAGAATGTTAGAGTACAAGTACAGTCACACAGTAGCATGTATTACAGTACAAACAAAGTCAAATATCCTGTCTAAGAGGTCTTGTTTCCGTTGAAAGTGCTTAGTAGCTCACTTTGGCTCATTAATGTAGCTCAGATCCGTCAATTAATGAGGTTATGTGTTGAGTCCCATAACAAGAGGAAACTAGAGACAACAAATGCTGCAACCTCTACGATTCACCAGCAGAGGCCTTCAAGTTTCAAGATGAATATAAAATGCAGGAATTTCCCCCGGCGGCCTCAAAGTGGCCCCCCGTCTCATTCTGCTGCGTTTCTAAAGTCACGCACCCATCACCCCACTGTGATGCTGGTGCCTTTTACAAAGTCTCCAGAGAGAATTCACTTCATTTCATTTACTAACATGCACATTTCTCAATCCCCTGGAATAAACACAACAATGCAGGCTCCAGAAACCTGATAGAGGCTTCACTCTGAAATATGAATGTGAAATAAATTCATATTCATCGAAATTGTTATTGGTTTGGTCCACATTTTTTACGCAAACTGCACCGCTGCTCCTTAAGTGGCCTTGAGCTTAAATTATGACATTGCAGGTCCATTGATCACAATAAAAAAAAACAACTTCTAATCGCCCTCCTGTTGTTAAAGTCGTTGGTTTTAATGTCGGAATTGTGTGATTTCTAGAATTTGGGCTAAAAATATATCATTGATGTTATTCTGTAGCATCCGAATCTCAAAGAAAGTTCTTTTTTGTCTCAAATCCAACACTAGTTAAACGTGTATTGATTACACAACTGAAAAAGAGCTGATCTTTGTGCAGCTTTTCCACACACCAACACAACTTAGCTGTGAGGTCTGGTGCCAGGGCTGGGCTGCAGAGCAGTGACTGAAGTACAACGGGACCAGTCAGCCCCTCATCACACCAAACAACCTCCTGGCTACAGAACAAGGGACGGCAGAAAAACCAGAAACAGGCAGAGAAACTTAAATAGAAACTAAAAGAGAAGGAAACACAGATGCTCCATACTTCCAGTGGTCCTGGTCAATAGTATCACGTATCTGACCAGAGTGGGCACAGGTTGCTCTGTATCTATTGTATGCAAGCATGTGTGTGCGTATGCCTGTGTGTCTTTGCATCAGAGCAAAACTGTTGCGCTCCAGGGGTCTTAGATGTGGACTGTAATCAGGACCACATGACTCTGCAACAGGAAGTCCTCGAGCGAAAGACAGGAAGTAGAAGCACAAGGACCACATCATTAGTCCCGCTGAGCCAAAAGTCAGCAGCCAATGGGAGCCTTGGACGTGGTGGGAATGGCTGTGGTTGGCGGTGTGTGTTTACACGTGTGCAAAAGAACTGTACATTTTTATTTGTGTGTGTGTGGAGCCTCCAGGATCGTATTAATGCCTTATTTGTTTATTAAGTGTAATGAGTCCAAGTTGTGTGTGTAAAGTGTAAGAGCAAAAACTGGAGCTTGGTTGGGCCTGCTGCCAGAATACCAGACCTAAATAACTTACGCACACACGCACACACACTCACACACTCACAGACAGTGAAGACAAATGAAAAACAAATGGTTCCATTGTGTGGTTTATACATCGGCTCCCCTTCTCTGTATGATGGCGGCGTTAGAAAGCAGTTTTTAACAGGGTCAGTTCAAATGGCCTCCACCACACACACACGCACACGCACACGCACACACACACACACACACACATACACGCACCACCAACAGCTCTCCTACCAGTTTCCCCGCCCCTTCCTCCTCTGTTCTGCAACCCATCAAAACTAAAGAGGCTAATTTCTGTCGATGGCTTACAGGTGGCCAGTGCAAGGTGAACCAAATCCACTCGGTTGGCCAGCACCCACACGCACACAAACACACACACATGCACTTACAAATGCTTTGAAAAAAATAACTAAATCTTTTATAAACCCATGCCAAACTTCAAAAGAAAAGGCTCACCTTAACACACCTCAAAGGCAACAGAGACACGCTGTTATACATATGTCCAAACACACACACATATACACACACGCATACACACACATTAAAACACCCAAACTCAAACATATGCACACTCGTAAACCTAAGAGCATGAAGAATATAACAAATGGTTTGCGGGTCAATCCCAGGTCTTGGTCTATCTCATGTTTCTAAAAAGAAGAGGAGCTTTTCAATGCTTTCCGAAGTTGTAAAAAGATATCTATTGATCTGAAAGTTTTGAAGCTTGTATTTTATCCTGGAAAGTTGCCTTTAGGAAATACAAATTCCTCTGCTGACAGTTGGGATCTCCTGAGTGTGGGGAAACTGTTAAAAATGACAGCAATATTGCGTGGGATGAGGTTGACGCCAGCTCAAAGCTTTGTGTAATACAGTTCACACAGTTTGCCCATTATCTGTGAAATGTCATCATTCTTCCAACTTAGCACACGCCGCCTTCAATATCCGTGAGTCGCATTGGCCAGAGTACATCAAGATACTGAAATATGCATCAACACACACAAGCAAGCACACGGACACAGTCCTTAATCTCTCTGAGCTTTTTGATAGGTTTTTGAAAAATGGAATCTTTTATTGGAGCAGAAAAGTCATTCACCTCTGAGCCAAAAGGCAGATGAACTGATGCAATGTTTTGTTATATTTCTCAAGTGGTTAATTTAACGCTGCATGTTTTTGATCATTCACTCCCTCGTATACAAGCGCCACATTCTTGAACATACATGTCTCTCTCAATCATTTTATAAAGGCTAAGAAGCATGCTGCAAAATTATAAGACAGGGCTCAAAGTCTTACATTGGTTCCAAAAAGGAGAGGCGCATGCGTGTTATGTGTGCATGAGTGTCTTTGTGCGAACTTCTGCACATGCAGATTGGATTGCTGCTCTTTGAAGCCATGCCCTCGCCTTCATTAAACACGATCCCAGAGCCTGGCTGGAACAGCTTTCTGGGAATGTGTCGATAACTCCGAAAGACACACAGAAACACGCTCACAGTGCAGCGCCAGCTAATAATGCTCTCTTTGAAGCCTGTGTCACTGTGCAAAGTGATTAGATTAAAGAGGATCATCCTCTGCAATGCATTTTGCAAAACCCTCAAATGAACGTCGTGCCGGCAAGTTTGCGCCAGGGCTACAAAGGCCCGAAGGGTGCCAAGTGAACTGCTACATGTCACAGTGTTATCGGCTGCTGTCTGATAAGACAGCAACTGTGAGCTCCCGTTAAAACGCACATGCTCCTATGTAAAGTTAAAAAAAAAAGGGTTTATGGCAAGTTTCTTTTGAAGTTTTTTTTTGGCACATATGGATTCCAGATCCAGCCTTGACAAACAGGTAAATGAGTTTAAAGAATCCAATGTAAAAGCAGCACACGCACACTCCTTTTGCATATCATGACCCTGGCTAACCACTTTAAGCTGGGAACAGAACTTACTTTTAATGAAACCTAAAATGATTAGACACTCAAAACATGCATCCATCCGTCCGTCTGACCATCCATGCACACAAATTAGAATTCTAATATAATAGTAAATGTTGAAGAAAAGAATAGAACACATATCTCATACCAATGTTCCAGTAATTTATAACATATACACCAAATTTAGTCATTTGTATTGGCACTTCATTTAAGGACTAAGGCAGACTTGGATAAATACCTTGAGCATGAAACGTTGACATAATCAGTGTTCTACGCCAGACTGTGGGTTCCTGGGTGTCTATTCTGTTATCTCTTGTGTATCCTGCAAGGTCTGAAATCTGAAATATTTTGTTAACATGACAAACATCAGAAGACACATCTCATTTTTACCTCTGCTGAGGCGAGGCGGCGGTAACTCAAACTCGAAAGATTCTGGACGGATCTGGATTAAATTTTAAGGAAATGTTGTGAATGTTACAGGAACAGATGATTACTTTTTGGTGTTGACCCAGAAGAGATCCTGGATTCTGAATCACTTTGAAATCTTACCACCAAATTTAATCCGGATCGGATCCAGAATGACGTTAGGAAAAAACATTACATTTTAACATTGAAAACTCAATTTACGGATTAAAAAATCAGTTTAAAATACACATCAATTCCGATCCACTTTTACTTTTAATCATTCGTCTATAAAGATACCAAGAACAATTCAGAACCTTTTGATGATGATCCAGATCACCATGTGGACTGTGTAAATCAAATTAGGAAGAGAACGAGCTGCGTGCTTTTCTAGTTAGGAATCAAACTGAAGTGTAAGTTGCACAGATATTCCACCGCTACAGATAATTTCTCCAACAGGTGCGGATATCAGTCAAAACCATCAAATGACAATCTGATATGGAGGATTAACACCATGATGACAAATACGATATGGAGAAGAATGCCCTGCAAACCAGAAGACTGACAACAGAGTGCAATAGAAAGGATAGAAATAGAACAAAGAGTATGCAGAGAAAAATAAACAAAAGAGGAAATAGAAAATAAACAGTGAAAGTCCGGAGGGGTAATCCCTGGTCCCTCCCCGTGGAAGTTTGCAGACAATGATTGAATGGCCCACTCACACGCATTTAAGCAGGAGCTTATTGGAACACTTTGATACACCTCTCTATAATTGCCTGTGTAGATTTCTGTGTGTGTTTCAAGTGCATGCATGTGTCAATGTAAGTGTACAATGTTGTCTTGTCTGTCAATCATGCTCATGAAAGTTAATCCCACGGATGACACTTTAAATCCTCTCTGTCAATCCAGGCCTATGCAGCATCACTCAGGCGAGGAACTAGGTTTAGCACTTGCTCACAGCACCCACACACACACACACACACACACACACACACACATACACTCTTCAGGTAACACCAAAGAGGGTTAGAAAGAGAAGAAAGCATTTTTGCTTGGCAAGAAAAGCAAACAACTATCCCACATCTGTATAGGTGTGAGAACGTGACAGAACACACACACACACACACACACACACGCATCAGAGACAAAAAAAAAAGATTGAATCAAGCAACACTTCCTGTGTTTGGAAATTCAAACCTGCCACAAAGCAATGATAGGGAATGAGTACAAGGAGGCTTACGCTCATCACTGAACAGCAACAGATTTTAAAACCCACAGAAATATCTCTAGCTATTCATTACTCGGTTGACTCCCCATGTTTTCTTTCAACCAAAAGGGAATCCGAGAGATGTCCACAAAACATCTTTCACCAGTTGTTAATACTGTTTCTGCTTTGCCATGATAAAGTCACGGAATGTTGCCTCATTCAACCAACCCACACACACACACACACACACAGAGACACGCACCAGAAACAGGGTCTTCGTTTTTGGAGACATTATGTGTGGACATGTCCTAAATGTCAATGAAGAGAAGAAAAAGAAAAAAAAGGATTGGGGCAGAAAAGAGACGTATCAAGCATTCATTGGTGTTTTTTTTTTTTTTTCCCAACTTCAAAGGGACAGGTCTTGTCTTTATGTGTCAATGTGTAAAATGCAAGGGGAATTCCTTTGAAAATGCACGCTCGCACGTGCGTGCACTTGCCATATACACACATGCAATCACACAAAAACATACACACAAACTAATTATGGCTAAGCCTAGTTATTACCTCAGAAAACAGAGTTAGTCTGAATGGAATGCCCGCTGCGAGACACACCAGTCCCAGACACAAAGCCTTAGAACAAGGAAATAGACAAGGACAGGCCTTAAAGAAGAACACTGTGCGTGTGAAATAACCATGTGTATATATAATTAGAAGGCAAAACAAAGCAAACACATGTTTGGGTCTTGTTCCCTGGCCTGCACCTCTGTTCATTTGCACCGCAGTGCAGAAGGTTGTGCTCAGTCATTGTTTCTGGGGTTGCTAAACACATGGTGCCTTGCTGGAGTGGCAGGGTGTTGAAGTTGGCCATGAATAAACACATTTGTGTGTATGGTGTACGTTTCAGTGTAGTTTGCTGGGAATTATTATGAGCATAAACAAAAGGATTCGGTAAATATAGGCTCTGACTCCCCCAAAAGATTGTAGTTTTTCTTTTTAGGGCCTGTCCACAAATTCTTCTTTTGATTTAGAGCTACAAGACACATTTTATAATTAGGCTGAAATTACCATTCACCAAACAACAACAATATTTTCCCAACACTTCTATGATCCACCAATCATTTAGCATTTATTAAATAATTAGTCTGCACAACCATGATTAATATAGTTATCTATGAAGAGAAAAAAAATAAAGAATGTAGACAGGGTTAGCGATAAGAAAGAAGAATACTTTTTTTCCTGTCACTGTTAATGAATCGATACGACACACACAACAACAAAATTAGGTTTACACCCTAGGACAAGGAGCCCCTCAAAACAATCACACACACGCATGTATATGTCTAGGTGCCACGTAGCATGTGATGAGGGGATGATTGGCATGGCAGTGTTCTGGGGACCCTCCGGTTCCCAACCGAAGTGCCAACCCACTGAGCCCATAAAGACTGTGACTAAGAGAGGTATGCTGAAAAATAAAATTGAAATGCAGAAAGAGAGAGATTTCTTTCATTCTGGTCTGTCATCTTTACAAGCGAGCTCGTGAAATTGGAATCTGGTGTAGTGTGATCCATAAAAAAGCCATTTCCCCATTCGGCCTACGGAATCTCACATAAACAAATTACACAAATAGTTTATCCATAAAGCAGAGGGTGAGTTTTCTCCAACTGTGCAGTGAAACCTGAGCGGAGTCTTGTTTATGCGTGTGACAAAGTGTTTACATTGTCCTCCACTCCCATCCTTTCAGATGGGGAGAACACCAGACCTCCGACAGCTCTAGTCCTGTCACACTACCTGTCTGTATTTGGCATTTCTGTTATAGAGAACATGTGCTTGGTCTGTAAGTGTGTGTGAGGGTTTGTTTACATGTGTGTGACAGGGAAATGCCAATCAGTGTTTTGTCGTCATTACAACCATCAAAACCAAAGAAGACAGAAAAAGACCGGACCGCTACATAACTCCGAGCTGATTATGGCCGTGTGCCATTATGACTCTCTTTTCAAATTCTCATCACAAGTATCAGAAATCTTCTTCCTCTCTTTTCTAGCCTGTCCTTTATCTAGTAAATGTATTGATGGTCATTACTTAGATCTTAAATGTTTTTGTTCTACTTTTTAAAAACTTTAACACATGGAACATTAAATAACTGAAAGTTTGAACTCTTATCTTCCATATAAATCAATGTTTTGTTTTGGAATAAGGATGAGTATAAATAATCAGATGATGGCCCTGGCCAGGACACCATTTTGAAGGACACTTATTGTTCAATTCCTTATTGTTCAATTCCTGATCAATATTTACACTTTTATAAAACAGTTTCAACAATGTCGAAAAGCACCAAGGCAGTCTAAAAACGATTAAAATGCTTTCACTAATGATGGCCTGATGTTGAAAGGTGATAGAGATTTCTATTTTAAGGTCTAACTTCACCATGTTGTAACAACAAAGGCATTTTAATTGTTTGAAGAGAGACTACCTTGGAGTTTCCCCTGTGATTTTCATGTCTGTGCATACCCCTATCCAAAAGTTACAGCCGACAAAACAAACAATTTTCAGCAGAACACAGCTATTTTCCGGAATAAAAATTAATAAGTATCCTACCTTGCCCAAATGTAACATTTAATTATGCTCTGTATGTATGTCAGGAAACAAAAAATGTGCAGCTGTACAGTTTTGCGCTGTAGGGTACAGTATGCCAATTAACATTCAGTGCAACACAGTCACCGAGTTACAATGGCATGAAATACCACAGACTGCCTAATGCTTTTATCTGTATGTGCTAACAAAGTATAAATCAACACAACAGCATTGTGATAAAAAGGTTTGTAATAGACCACTTAGCACGTAAGGCCATTTCTAGATAGCTAACCATCTCTGCTTTGATCCACTTGAATTGGCAAAAAAACACAGAGCACCACTGCTGGTTCTGCTTTAGCCCCATCAAACGCATTCACATCAAACACACAGCTGGAGGCACTCCACTAGATATAGAGATCTAAATAAATTGAGAGGGGGTGATAGAGATGCACTGATTTAAAGCAACCACCAAAGTGGAAGCCTGGGGATAAACAACCAATCAGAGAAGAATCACTGTCTAGCCCAATCACAATGCATTCCATTGCGAATTCTCTCCAGACCCAACCTACTAGCCCCTGGTGGTATGCACAAAAAATAAGACACGTACACGCAACGTGGCCTAGATTCATAGAAGCGGCTTCACAAAGTTTCTGTCAGTGTCTGGCCTGAGCATGACCAAAACCCAGAAAGTCCAGCCTCTCAATAATTTCTGACACAAGTGCAAGAAAGTTGCCTTGTGTTTGGGTGACTGTGCGGATATGCGAGGAGTCTTTTGGGTTAAAGTAAAAAGAGATGCAAAGCAATAATGGTACAGGGATTTGTAAGTATATTTATACACACACAGACAAGTTTTGCTTGCCCGCTTACAGAAAGTGTGTGTAGTTGCATCCCTGCCAGTGTACATGGTTGCATGAGTATGTGGTTGTACAGATCCCTTCTTGGCAGCAGCAGTGTAAGCTGAGGAGGGTCTTACATGGACTTTAATCCTGTGCTGAATGTCATCGTACAAGTGTGGCTTTTCTAGAGGCTCAGATAAGAGGGGGAGAAAGACTATTGCTGCATATGTGCAAGGCACTATGCATATATGACATACCAGTTGTGATAAAACATGGAAAAGGCTCCACTTTGCATTTGTGTTCAAACAACTATCTTGGAATGTGCATGCAAGACACGTAGTTGGTAGTGTAAATTTTCAAATTCAGCACAGCAGAATGACACCATGCACATACTTCAAACACTTTCTCCATGCAGAAGAGAATTTGCCTTTAACTGATGCATTTTTTTTGTGTCAAGGCAAAAGCATTCACACTTTTTCATAGTCTTCCCTCATCACTCCAATAATACAAAGTCCATGCAGTTTCAGCTCAAGAAGGGCCTTGACTACTTTACACAGTTTAAAATGTTACACTGTGGCGACCACTTGAATTGCAGTCTAAAATGTTAGTGTGTTCAGGCTCATAATGCTGCATTGTCTTTTCAACAAAAGGCTTACACTAAGGTTATCGTCTTGTAAACGCCTCCTCTGATGTTCAGTATGATATTTATGCATCTGAGTGTGAGGCCATGCATGAATGGGAAAGACGTCATGGTTAAAGCCTGACTCATTTGCTTTGATGACAAGGATTACAGCAGTTACATACAGAAAGTTGTGAAGGACAGACAGAGCAGCTACAGCTCTAACCTGCACATCTGAGCTGATCTAGTGACACAGAGAAAGAACACACTGGCAACAAACTAAGATTGCACTGGAAAACATAACCTGTCTGAAAAAGCTCTGCTCAGTGCAACACGTTCAGCTATACTGCCAAGGAGTTTACGCAACCCTTTTCAGCTTGGGGCCTAAGCGCCATGTTATTATGTAGCCCCAAGACTCCCAGCCTTTAAAACATTTTACTGCCCATGTCATATAGGTATCCTGCAGCAATAGGCCTGTGACCCAATTCGCTATTTGAATCCCGCGTTGTAGCAACATTATGTGGGTTTAAAAAGATCATTGATAAAGAATGTCAGAGACGGCTCTTTTGAGCAGAAGAAAGCTATAATGACTAACTTGCACTACAATTATGGGGAACGGCGATGTTTTGGCAAATGGCAACACAGCACATCTCACTTTTTTACAAGTTTCCTAGTTGTGGAAGTCCTTCAGGAAAGTGGGCTGGTGTGCGAAATAAACCACTGCTTACTGTTATACAGGGCCCAATTAGTGGTCCGTTCTTAATGTTGAGTGGCAGTCAGAAGGTGGCAAATGCTATACAGCAGCTATGTGATAGGTCAGTTCTGATAGCAGCTCTGGTATTTCCACAATAGAGAAAGAAATGTTGCTTTCCAATAGATAATTTAAGATTATGCATTTCAGGATATGTGTGCATACTGTATGCACAGGGTTGCTTGAGTCAAGGTCTTGCAAGTGATGTATGTTGCAGGGTGGATGATGATGATGATGAATAAATGTATTAGATGGAATGTTAGCGCAGAACAGGCACAGTCAGAAAATATAACTGAGTAACTAATTTTAGTAATCATCAAATATTGTTGATAGGAAAGTGGGAATATTTTAGATTCCAGCAAAACCCCACTCCACATCGACAGATGTGTGATTGGCAGCCTCGGGGTGAGTGCATATGCCAGTTTGGTGAATGACACACACAAGACCTGAGGCTGTGTGGTATTTTTAGTACCTGTAGTGCATATGTGTTTATGCGAGTGTCTTACAGATAGAAGTGAAGAATATGCAGGAAGTCTAAGGAAAATAACAGCTTTAAGGTCAACAGGCCCTTTTCTCTGTCTCCAAATCTCCATACCTCCCTCCATCTGCTTCTTTGCGGATGGTTACCCTTACTCTATGGGATAAAGTCCAGCTCGAACAGAGGATCTGGTCTCAAGAGCATCCCACTGATGTTGCTCTCTCTCTGTCTCTCTCTCAAAATCAAACACACGCACACACACATGTTCACAAGGGCCTCCCCAGGTGCAAGTTTCTCCTGAGGGAAAGGCTTTAGTGTGCTGCCATTTCCACAAAATCACAAAACACATTACTAATCCCACTAATCTCGCTTTCTCTCTCCTGATTATTCTTTCAAACACACCCCAAACTGGCAGCACAAGCGAACTAATGGCATTAAGATATTAAATCTTTGTTTTTCCTTTTCATACTAATATATATTTCCAATTTAATACAAAGTTTCTCATTTATTTGAATCTGTCAAACAGTTGCACGAATAATTTGGATTTATAATGGGGGTGGTATCAGAAGGTGTGATGGCAATAACCGGTATGGAGTAAAACAGAAATGATAAAATAAAAAAAAAAAGGAGTGAGGTAAAAAGTTAGAGACAATGTTAGGTGTTCTGATTTATGACTGTGGGTTGGCAAAGCCATTTCTGCAAGAAAAGCAAACCAGAGAGGCGTTTACAGACACAGAGTGAATCACACCTGGCATGTTCAGACAGAGAGGGGAGGATGAGAGGGTTCAGCAAAAAGTATTTGAGCTTATAGACTTTGGCTAACTTTTAATGTTTCAGTAAAACACGCACACACACACCATGCAAAATGTCATGCATATGTCCAGCCAATCAGGACACGTCGTTTTCTATAAGCTAATGTTGCTGACAACATGTTTGAGATTATAAACCAGAGCCAGTGAATTAGTGGCCATGAATGAGAAATAACTATCGCGTCATTTCAATTACATACTAGAGAAAGAAAAGTAAGTGCTTATTGTCCTCTGGCAGCTGCATTTGTGGATTTGCAGAAAATAAAAAAATAAATAAAAAAGCTCAACAATAGCTGGGGGGGGGGGGGGGGCACGGCACTATCACACAGTATCATAATGCTTTCATAAAGCTAGTGAGGTCACAGCCTTCAGCAGGGTAGGGTTCAAAAGGAAAGAGAGAGGTATTGGTTGTTGAATTAGGGATGTCAACCATGAGCAAGCCTCAAGAGATAGAGACATGATTGACCCAAAATTAAAAATGCACCGCCTTCACTATAGTTCCATTTTTATTACAAACGTACCCAAAACCCAATAACTCACTGGGGAAACTGGAACTAAACTTTTAATAAGATGAAATCCCTAAACAATATTAGAGTAAACTTCATTTTGAGATAAAACAGCTAAAACAGCCCTGCGGCAGCAGAGCATGGTGGTGTCTGGGCCCCCCCTGTGGCTGCAGGAGGACGTGCCACCAGGGCTTGTTGTCGCATTTGGCCACTGGGTGACAGACAGGCCTGTCAGTCTCAAATACAGTTTTGGAGACAGTTCTGTCACTGACTCATTTCTGGATGAAGTAGACGGGGGGGTATGTCCTTTCAATGGAGGCAGGGCCGATTAAAACGGACTGGTCCAAACATGTTGGTTGGGCTGGTACACAGATTCCTTCTGATTAGACATGCAAATTTTAACCGCATGGTTAAACCCAGATGATTAGGGATTTATCTGTGATTACAGAATTAGCAATTGTGTGTGGCCATGTGTTTGTGTGTGTGTAATAAGCATAAAGTGGGGAAGGGGAGGTTAGTTAGCTCATCGGGTATCAATCGTTCAACTTACAAATAAAACCTAAAAATCATAAATGCACTTGGCTTCTTCACACCACTGCCAGTCCACCCGGCTCTCCAACCTTCTTCTTGCCCCTCTTTCTGAAGCTGTATTCACCAACAGCTACAGAAATACGTAAATAGTAATGTGCGTGGCAATGTGTCTTTGTCAATATATCTTGATGCTACACTTATAAACACGATTTAATTTAGCAAAAAATAAATACATTGGACTTTAGTGAAGATTTCTAAAATCCTCTATGATTTTTAATTTACTTTGATAGGTTTTCAAAATATCAGCATATAATTGAGTACATTTGATTAATTAATTGAATTAATAATTCATAGTTATTTATTTATTATGCATTTTTCTTTGCTACATACTAACATTAAAAACCTACCACACTATGCACGATTGCAAGAAATGATCCATAAGATACAAAATACAGTGCACACAAATGTCTTAAGTCAGGTGTGGCTGAGTTATTGACTTCTCCCCACTCATGTTCACCCGGGTGTGACCCCCTTTGACCTCATACACTGATGATGCTGACAGCCGGCTGAGGGATGACCTCGGTCAGACGCCTCTACTGAGCTCCAAGCTGTGGTTCACTGGTCACCAAAGACATGCTGCACAACATGTGTGTGAGGGGGGCACTCTCAAACCTAAAAATATCAGCGCTTGCTCAAGCTATTGAACGACAGCCTGGATATACATACTCAGAAATATAAAGTAGAGCAAATGAATATATAATGAGTACCGCTGTAAGCATGAACTGCAACTGACTGAGTTGTGTTGAAAGAAAGATGGGAAAGATATGTCTTCAGGTCACCCATAAAATGCATACAATCTATTTGTTTGTGCTAATTAATCCACAAAGTAATATTCATTTATAGTTCATAGCAAGCTTGTTGTGTTAAGAAAAAGTTTTAGCTTGTTTTTAAATATGTGTTTGTGGTAATATACCGATGGGCCATTTAACAAAAGAAGAAGAATGCACTATGAACACAAGGCAGGTAATAGAAACTTGGTAAAGTTGAAGAAAACAAATCCACTGTGGAACATCTTTAAAAAAAATTGTAAAGCACACACAAGCTATATAAAATCAATGCATTATTATTATTATCTGATCACAAGGCAAAGCAACAGCAGAAGAAGATCCATCAATGATCAACAATCAATGATTGGTTTTATGTCGATGAAGTAAGTTGGATGTTAGACATGCATAATAAACAACGTCCATCATCAGTTTAAAGTGACATCTAAAAAAACCCATCTCAGCATGGTTGGATTAATTTAAAAGAGGATAATGCACGTGAGCGGAGCATAATGCTATAAGCCATCCATATTTCATACAATATGTTTCACAATGAAACATAAATTGCCAAACCTATACTATTTAACATTTATTTAGTGACTTCAAACTGACCGCAGGAATGCATGAGTTACAAATAGGAGTCATTCACAAAAAAAGCTAGTTGTGGTAAGAAGGTTACCTGAACTAAAAAGAATAGATCAATTAGAATCACAGACAAAGACAGACACAAACAGATTGCACTTTGGAATTAAAAAAAATGGGACTGAATATCTTCTATCCAATTCAGATTTAATTTACCGATAGACTCCTACTTCTGTACCGGTACTTAAGATGCATACAAACATGAGTAAGATACTGGCATACACTATGTCCATGCACAAACACGTTATTCAGTGCAAACACAGCATGAGTAAATGAAAGCCATCTTCCTGGCTTGTTTTAACCTGAAAAAGGCCTCACTCCTTCCTAGACGTGCACACACACACACACACACACACACACACACATATTTCTGTCCCCACTTGTAAACCCTCTCAGCTTCTTTTCGCTTCATTCAGTACAAATAACTTCACGGTGGGATAAAAGCATAATGTTTCCAGAAAACCTCTTCCCCCCACTTTGCTTTGCTCTTTTGGCCCCAAGTTCTCCTTTGCATTTTCCTCCAACCCCCTTTTCTCTTGTGCCTCTTGGTCCAAAAGGACATTCTTATTTCATTAAAGGGGGTCCGAGAGGCCAAGAGCGTAAACAAAACCACAGTAATCAACAGCACGACATGCACAACCGCATTGAGTCAATCAGACTTCAGTGTCCCTTTAGATAGACATAGCAAACACAAATCCACACCTGAGCACTAAGAACTTTAACTTGTCAACTCAAACTCCACACTTAGGTTTAGCTCTTAGAGTCAAGGTTATCTGTAAGAAATACCCAATCAAAGCCATGCAGCATGCATGCCTGCGGACACCAATGCACACTCAGATCACTGGCTATTTGTCTATCGGTGCTGTCATCTCTGTTTGCTCATATTAGGGAGGGCTCACTCAGGGACAGGATATGGGGATTAGGTCTGGCGTTATTGAGCTGTACCTACACACTGCTAAATGGCTCCCATCTGTTCTCACATAAAAGATGGCTAAGGCAAGTTTGCTGTGCTCACATTGTGCACTGCCAGAATAACAGCAGTGGATAGATGAGTAGCACTGATATGGCTAGCCACAACACCACTCGGTGCTAAAGGCTAATGTCCCAGGCTTATTCTATTAGATTGGGATAAGAAGTACTAATACACACATACATGCGCGTTCACACACGCACACACATGTGTGCTGTTGTGATATCTGATTGGCGATACAGAAGCAGTGGGCTAGTCATGGGTCCAGCTCCAGGTTTACCTTGAAGGAAGATATGTTAAAGCAAGGGCGAGCTGAAATCTGGGGAGAGGTAGAAAGAGCAGGAATGATGGAAAAAGATGTAGAGATGGAAAGAGAGGGAGAAAGGGGGCAGTGTGGTCTGTTTCATTACGGTGAATCCTGACACTGCTGCATTCTCAGCACACATGGACTAGATTATTGGGTATGTGGGCTGCTCCGTCCCTGTATAGCTCAGCAATGCCGTCTTGCACGTACACACACGTGCAAACACACAGGCTAGTAAATGCACGCATAAACATTTTAGCTAAATTCACTAAAGCTTTGCGCTGCAGAAAGACAAACCATTTGCACACACACACACACACACAAGCTAGAAGACTTAATCCCAAAAGCGGCATGAGGGCAAAGTGCACAACGACTAAATCATTGAGGTTAGAGACAGAATCTGCTTGTGATGGTCCACCTGTGGATTACTGGAGGAAAAGAACGAAATGCACTGGAAAGTATGAGTACACCCTGTTGCATGGTTTTCTGTCTCATTCAAACACAAATAATATGCATGCCCTTCTCCCTTCCCTCGCTTTCTCCATCTCTATCTTTTGTCTTCACATGCACATTTCTAAATCTCTCTGTTCTTTGTCTCGTTTGTCTTGCACACACTTGTGTGCGCTCCAATTGTGACGACACAGAACCCATTCCACATGGCTGCATTCAAAGGCATCCTGAGTCTATGGGTGGTTTGATATAAAAACCCCGAAACAGGAATTACCTTTTATGACTTTGCATTCTTCATTTTACGTCTCTTTTTGAGCTTGCATCCTTAGAAAAAACTTCATGACTGCTCTGTGTTGTGTTGTAATTAACTACCACATACACTGGCTCACAACAGGGTGCGGTAGAGCGGTAAAACTTGAAAAAGGGGGGTGTGGACAGACAAACTTGTCCATCTCTGGTTTTTCTCACTGTGTCGTTTTTATCCCCTTTGGGCTCCGGAATGCTTGTGTTAATCCGCTGGATTTGCACATGTCTAATACACCCAGCAGTTACCTATAGAATCATGCCAACACACAGTCAGAAACCATATGAATACGTCACAGAGAGGCAGTCGTAAACCTCTTAATAAACTCAGGCTCATTAGGCAACTGAAATTCATAAGGAATAGGAATTGGAGCCAGGCTCCATCACACTCTCTTCTTCCAGTGTTGCTGTGGTTATTGTGGTGCCATTGAAGTTCCTGAACAAAATGATCTGAGCCTCCGGGGGGATCCCATTGTGCAGAAAATAATTAAAATAGCAAAAGAAAATGCAGAACTAGAAGGAGAATATTATAGCAACTCACTGTGGACAAATAGATGATGGGTCACCATGGTGATGGTCATCATGCCCATATTCCCTCTTCATCATCCTGTGGGAAAAGGATGTAAAAGATGTCATTCATTATGTATCCATCAACAAAGAGTTTACGTGTTGTCATACTTTCTGTCAATATAAGCCACATGTTTATCACAGAAAATGGCTTCCTTCCTTTTAGACAAAACAACTTAGCGTACAAAGTCCAGCCAGTACTTGTGTCCCATGGGCTAATTTTGTCCCCGATCACCCTGATGAGTTTTAATCAAAACAATCCTGTTCATGTGCCTCATTCAGAAAAGCTGTGCATAATGTCAAGAAATGCCTTCTGCAGTGTGATTGGTAAGAACCAATAACTAAACACACAAGGGGTTTCCTCAGGGCTGAAACTGTGCAGACAAGAGCCCTGCTAATCGGAAGACTAATTCACTTAGACACTAACATTACAATGGCTAGCATGAGCTCTCAACTTGGTAAAGCCAAGCTCATGTCTGCACAATGCTATACCAGCATCCAGCAAAGCAGAGTCTATGGAAACACTACACATGAACAAAAGCACAAAGGCCTTGGCTGCAGTCCACAGTGGCTTTGGCTGGAATGAGTGGTTGTGACAAGCTCCGTAAACTCACTAGGTTACACCTAAGCAGCTAAACTACAGATATAATGGCCTTTCACTCCAACATGCTTGATGCTAAATGCTATCGTGCAGTGAATGGTTGTGGCAGGCCCTGTAAACAGAGCCAGACCTATAAGCACTTATTCAGCCAGGTTGACACGTGCGCGCGTAAGCACATGTATGCACGCACTTGCGCACACATGCTACTACACACACACACACACACAGAATAGAGAGAGACACGTGCACACCAGGCCAAATGCCATTTGCTACTTCTCATAAACCTGAACCAGGTAACATGTAAAGGCTTAATAGAAAAAAAGAACATTCCAAAAGAAAGGTTTGTATAATTCTGTCTCGGATAAACACTTTATGGCTGTGTTCTATTTCCTTCCGGGGCTGCTGCCAAGAAACTGGCAGTGGTGCTGGTATGGCTAAATGTGAACAGCATGAACGCAACTTACCCGACACACAGCACACACACTCCATGCTGAGACACAGACCTGGGTTGCATTTCAGATGGCTAAACCAACTTCCAATGCTTGTCTTCTCTCATTGGATTTCAACTGACCTCGGACCATTGGAGATTAAGTAGATGACAGGAAGTGCAGTTTAAGGATTGGGATGGACCCACTAACTATAGCAATTAGATTTGACTGGCATGTGGTTTGGCTTTGTGGAAATCCTTGAAGTGTCTACTTGTTTGTCTGCGAGCATGGATTTGTTCTTGTGTGCCTCATATATCCCAGTTGTGTGTCTCTGTGATCTGTGTGTGCTTGTGTTTGAGCAAAAGAAAATTATTTAATTGTTTTAAATGAATTGCACTTGTGGTCACTATGACATTTTTTAGGGCACTATTTCTGTTGCAAAAAGGTATTGTGGTCTCTATAATGAGCATGAAGACCTTCTTCAGCATCATTTTCATTCTCAATGGTCTGAGTGGCATCTGTGGACCTGGCAATGCAGCAAGCCGCTATTTTTACCACACGCAGATGATACAATCGAAAAGGAAAAGGTGGAGGGAGAGATGGAATTAGATAGACAGGAAGGCTTTATAATAGAGGGTGTGGGTAGGGAGATAATACATTAATTATTTCATTTTCCAACCGCTTTGTCCGTTAACAGTTCGTGGGCCAAGCTGGTGCCTATCTCAGCAGTCAATGGGCGAGAGGCTGGGTACACCCTGGACAAGCCGCCAGTTCATCGCATGGCGAGATAATACATAGAACTGACAATAGAAGTAACACAGAGGTAAGATAAAGTAAAGAGTGAGAAAGAATAAGTCAAGTACAAAAACATAAGAGTTAATCATACTTAAAGTCTTGACATCAGGGCCTTTATTGACATCCAGCCTATTTGACAGGGATATAGATAGAGCCTTTTCGTCCACACTACCTTCTTTTTTCAATATTTGAATACATTTTCTTGGGACAATACCCAGAACTGTCCTGTCAGAATTTCCATTGTTGTCAAACGTTTTGACTCTTCATATTAATCTGGATATACCACTACCAAAATACATCTTGGGTCGAGGAATATAAAGTTTGAAACAGACACACTTACTTTTTTCACACGCTGAGGGAGTTTAAGTGGACCTTAACCCTAACATCCTCATTAACGATCAGATGTCTCAAAGGTCAAGGTCAAAGATATGGTGTGAAGAAAGGCTGCAAGAAGATCAATTTATATTATACATTTATGTAATGTGCAAAATTACACTTTTACATGTCTTTAATTTAATTGACATTTTATGTATTTGTATTTTTTTTCTTATTAAAACATATCAGACTGTAATTTTCCCGTTAATGCTGAATCCAAAATCTAAGCTTTCCCAGTCCCCTTTTCTATATATATATAAAAAAACTTGAAACTTTTAATTTTAATAGAAGGTATAATTGAGTCCATCTGCTCAGATTTATGAGTTATTTTGTTATTCCCAACCTTCCCAGCACTCCTAATAATATTTTTCCATGACTTTTTCAGTCCAACTTGAAAAGTTGAAATATCACTTTCAGAAAGCTACTGTTTTATAAGTCAAACATTATAAGTGCTGCTCCCATAAAATGGTGCCTGATCGCTATATTGACGTAAAGATATTTGTAAGAACACAGTAAAGGAGTATACTGTGCAATACCCAACACTGACCCCCTGTAGTTCATGGTTTAATGTGAAGCCTACCATCGTTGCATGTTCTCTATAGCACAACAAAACAATCCACGGCCTTGATAGCTTTTATAATATTATTTTACCAAGTCAGATGAAAACACGGCATAAAATAACTTCCCAGATATGGTTCTTTTGGGATTACAGGGTGGTTTAAATGTTAACCTGCTCTGATTTCATATACTAAAGCGCATGGTGCAAAAGTCTTTAAAAATTAGATGTAGGTTAATTTTATAGTTGAAAAGGATGAAAATGTTTTCATAAATATTCCCAGCTGTAATATTTAACACAAGTGTGTTAAAGCGTGCTTATGGATGTCAATCGACCTCAGACCCAGTCTTACCGCAGGTGTAAAATAATATTGAAACCAGCTATCCTGTCCTCGAACATATATCTAAGACATCCTTGGTTTTACGTGTTTGTGAGCATGTGCATGTGTTGGTGAGGTATTTGAGTCCAGTTTAGACAGCAGAGCTAGAAACATTTCTAAAGTATAGAAACGTGAGAATTTATGTCAAGTGGAATAGATGTGCAAATGAAGACAAAGGTGGAAATCCCCAAACACTTTTGCTGACTAACACTTCATCTTCATTTTTTTCGCCATTGCTTCAAAAGCTTTTTATCATCTGATGGAGAAACTGTGAAATCATTGCTGTCTATCTCTGAAGATTGCTTTCTCCTGTTTGTGATTTCATCCGGGTGCATAGCGTGCATCTGCGTACACACACACACACACACACACACAGCATTTTGTGCAGATAACACCAGTTGCTTCTTCCTCAGTATTCTTCAAATGGACAGATTAATTTTGTTCTTGGGGCAGTTAAGACATGATACTCAGGCAGGGAGAAGGCACTCCTGTGTGTGATGAGTGATACATAAACTGATCTCACACACAAATGCCATCGATCAAAAGGGTTAATTTGGCAGCTGTCCCCTTTGGGCTTCCTTATCTAAGTAATATAAATAACTCTGGCTTGGCAGGAAATAATGTAGTTGACAAAGAAATGAGAGGAGAAGAAAAGAAAAATAAGAGATCCTGCTGAGTCTGACAGGTGATGAGGATGGCAAAACTTCATCATCCCTAAACGTATAAAAATGAAAATCCATATTCGAGCAGGTTGGTGTGTCCCGACAGGTGAGTGCATATCTGCACATTCATACTAACCTGGTCCATTGGGAGTTGGTGGTTGGCGTGGGGGGGTCCTCTCGGGAGGCTTCTGTGATGCACATGTGTTGCATGTAAGTGGTGAGAATGGTGAGGATGATGTTGAGGGTGTATGTGATCTTCCTCGTCGTTATCGGCTATCATCTTCATTCTGCTCTGGGTCTGCCAAATATGGGTGATAGAGAAGAATATTTATCACAAATAATTAAAATGAATGAACATCAGGCCATTTATTCAGTCAAGAGTGCTTATTTGTTTCTGAAAATGATCTTGGGCTCTCAGAAGGAGTCGGATGAGGGATCCTTGGAAGCAGTGAAAACATCTTGTAAGCAATCAAAGATGATAAAAACAGTGCTGCTAACAACACTTGCCAGGTCATAAATCGAGTGAGTCAAAGCACCCGATAGAAATATTGTTAGTCTGTAAAATGTCATCCCTTTTGTGGCTTATCATTTAATTGGATTAGACAAGGCCAGGTAGTGAGAACAGTTAATGCTTCACGTAGCCTGAGGCTGTAGGTGTTCTGGCCTTGGTGAAGCAATCTCACTTTTTTATATGTAATTGATTTAAATTGCGCTCAAATATGCATGCCTGTAAAACAGTTAGAGAGACCGCGCCCTTTGTTTGAATGCGTTTCTGTTCGTCTATATGTAATTGTCTGACCTATTTGTGCTTGAGGCTGTCAAATTGCCAACATCAACAGACAGATAACAGGCAAATCTGACCAATGTTAACAACCAGCTTAATTGCAGTGACACCACCTGTCTGGGAGGTCGGCAGGGAGCGTGCAGGAAAACTGTCCGTCTAGGTTTCATTCGGTTAACTGCTGATACTTCCCCTGAGGGCAGACATGACTGTGGAGCAAGGGGTGTGATTGTGTATGGGATAAAGATGACTGGACTGAAAGATATGCACATATTTCTCTTCAAATATGTTGTGACTTTCTTGGTGAATAAAAGACATCTGTGGCAGGAATAGACAAAAAAAAAAAAAAATGAGGGAGAAGGTGTTAGAGTTAGAGTAGTCCACGGGCCTGGGGCCATTGCTGCTGAGATAAGGAGCTATAAGGCTAAATGACTGAGGAAACGAGCCATTCGGGATCACAGGAGAGGATGTGGCTTGTATAAAAGAGGTTAACAATTAGCTGCGTAGATAAGGTGAGAACACTGAGGTACAGGAATAGAGACAGAGAAAGATGAAGAGTGATGGAGGAGAGCTCAGACAGACACCAGACCGGTCGTTAGAGTATAGTTAAAGGCTAGGTGGATGTGTTCGGCCCACCGTGTCTTCAGGTGTTGACACTAGCAGGTGTGACTGGGTGGGGCCGTCTTCAATGCAGCAGTTACAGAGCTGACACCTGTTATTGAGACCAGGGCATTTACTGTCATATACCATGCAGGTGATGTAATTACTGTACTCCTACACAGCACATGCTGGATACACAGATCCTTCTGCAATGCCTAAAATATGCATTTCATTCTCTCACAAAAATATTTTCAGAACCAATTTTGGGCGGTTGGGCCAAAAGGCTAAGCTCTTGCAAAATAATGTAATTAGGACCACATCGCTTGCTCCTTTCTAATTATAGCCATATTTAGGAGGATGCGAATCAGTACATGGGTGCATGTATACAGTTAATATGTACTGACCTGAGACAAAAAATGCATGTAAAGTAATGACATAATTAATTGCTTCTGGAAGAGTCTAAATGTTGGGTCATGGTGGCTCACATGTGCGGAAACACTGTTCAAACGGACACGCACAAAATACACACACACACACTCACATATGCACTCACTTCTTATTCCAGTGTGCATTTGTAAGTCCGGGCACGTATAAATTGTTAGTGTGTTGGAATTTGTGTTTTAATTAGTGTAAATTTGGGGCTTTGCAGAGTAAAACGCTCAGTGATGGCCTCCTGGAATGCTTGTAAAGCAAGCCGCAGCCAGGTGGTAGAGCTGGAAAGGAGAGTTCTTCAGACTTCTCTAACCATAACAGAGCTGGCTTACTCTGCATGTGTGTGCAGAGAGTTGTTCATGTATGAGTATCAAAGTGCAGCTTCTGACGTAAACATGGCAGTGATGATCTTGTTTCTTTGCTAACAGCTGCATCTGAAACCTCAACCCAGGCCCTCTGCATATCACAAGCATGTCCTGATTAGAGTAGAGCTCTGTTAACACAAATGGGCAAAAGGAGACTGACAAGAAAGCCCTTAAGCAAACACCCAGCTGACAAAAAGCTGCTCAACACTTGTGCACTCTCCTTTGATCTGGTCTCTCTCTCTCTCTCTGCCTGAGTGTGCGCAACATTGCAATTCCAACAGAGTGAAATGAAATAACTCTGTGACCCATTTGAAAAGTTATCCTAAATGGCGCATCTTCTGAGAATATGAAGTATTTTTTCAGTATAGAGAGAGGTGACAAAGAGAGAAGGAACAGGAATAGGAAAGAGAGAAAAAAGTAAAAATGGATCAACTCTAATCAGTCTTTTCTAAGGTTCAAAGCATTAGTGAGTTGGGTCGTCCATCACAAGGATGAGATAACTCAGAGAATTCCCACATGGGGACACATTTGTTATAACTTTCCCCCAGAGTTGCAAACATCACACACTTGATGTGCACAATTTTGTGCTTTTGTATTTGTGTGTGACTGTGCAGAAAGGAAGCAACGTTTTTCTTAGGCCGTTTTATGCACACACACACCAGAAGAGGGATGTGGGGAGGTCGCGCAGGGCATTGCTATCTGTAAATCTATCTGCTTTCGACAGATCAGTTTTCTCCTATGAGACTCTGAGTTCCATAATTCTTTGGCATTTCCTGGTCAGTTTCCTTCCGCCATTGGCTGTTGAGCACCCGAGGAAGGCAACCTACCCTGATATGTGTATCAGTGGAACAGAAGACAGGGAGTCTGTGTGTGTCATGCAGAACAACATAGCCTCCAGGGAGCTCATTCTGTGGAATGGGAGGAACCCAAGGACTACAGAAAATCCCTATAGAAATTGCCTTTATGACATTATTAGATGACCCACACTTTGAGGGTCACTACAGCACTCCTGGTATTAATGTTCCACCAAAATTAAGGTACAATTTCAATGGTTCGGTTTTAGAATTTCTCAATGTTCTGTACTTTTAGTGGGTCAAATTTGTCTAATGTCATTTGTATGACTGTATCCCCAAGGAGTCCGAACCAGCTGTGTGGCAGGGTCAGGATGATGTTTCTCTTTTCAAGATGACTATTGTCAGTACAAGTGTTTGCACATTCAACCCCGGGACATTGTCAATTTAGAAAGTAAACGCAATGCTTCTTGTTCAGCCTGTTTACTAGTGGTGGGAGATCAGTGAATAGCCCAGTTTGTATGATCATAAGTTGCATGACAGGCATATTCGTGAATATGAGTTTGAAAAAGATAAATGTATTCAGCTGCTTTTGCTATTTCTCATTTTGGTGGTTTTTTTTTTGATTGAATTATCAAGCTGTTCTGAACTAATGGTGACGGTTTGAGATCAGACAGAATGGCCTCTAAGGGCTTACTCACACTGTTAGCATAATGCAGATAACATCTGGGATCATTGTCAGCACATAAAGCTGATGGGAAACAAGGAAATTAATGTATCATTGGAGGAAACCTTGTTCATGCGACAACTCCTCTAGTGATCAGCATCGTTTTGGTTTTAAGTATCAAAGAAATGTGATATAAAGCCTATTTCCATCAAAATCAACATGGTCACACTACCTGGTACCCTTCTCCACATAGAAGTAGTGCTGGATTGGAGTTTTAAGCATAATTACTCGAGGGCTTTTTTTAGCCTGGATTTTATGTTTGAGAAAGCTGAGTAAATTAAAGTGCCTGTAAATACTTCCCATTCCTCGCAATCCCTTTCTTCCATTGCTTCTGCCCTTTTGTATTCTTCAAGCCGAGAGGACATATCGTTGTAATTAGAGTTCATCATATCATCAGGTGAACTGCTGGTTACCCAAGAGGAAAACATGACTCATTCGATGGCGATAAACAGATAATAGCTTTTACTTGAAATTCCTCAAATGGAAATGCGCCCCCCCCCCCCCCCCCTAGAAACTGTTTGCTGTTTACGAGACACGAACAAACATAGATCCGCACATAAATGCACATCCAGTCATTGCATCTGTTGCGTTTTAAATTCACCATGTTTCCCAGAAGGCCCTGTGATTCAGTAGACCATGTATGTGGCCTCCCTGCTGTTGGCTCGTTATCGTTAGCGTTCACATAAGCTCCGTCACTGTTGTGGTCAGGCCAGACCTTAATGGCCCGCATAGCTTCATCAGCCTTAGGTTATATTGAGAAACAGGGAAGCATGGGAAACAGGGATGCACACATCGGCATGTGAGTGGGTGTATGCAGTGGTTTGACCAGATGATGCGAAACAGAAAGTGTTTGTCACTGACCCACTAATAAATACCAACCTATGTCTGTACCTTGAGTACATCTAATGAGTCTGATTGCAAGAGGATTGTTAAGAGAACAGTTTTTATCTGTGTGTTTATTTTCCTGGATTTGGAATCACAGCTCCTGCTTGACTGGTTTGGCCTATGATGACTGGACGCAGTGAGTAAGTGGGACGATTTACTCTGCTAACTACCAGGAATTATTAATGGCGTATCTGTTCCTGGTTTTAAAGTTCAAAGGTCTTCCTATATGAGGCTGCTTTTTTTTGTAAGCAAGGCCAGCAGGTTTGCATTTGGAGTCTTGCTTTGATTCACAAAGCCAGAATCAGTTAACAACAGGGACTGCAAAAGCCAGGCTATAGTGATTAATTTGTGGGCCGGTCAAACTGTAAGACTAGGATTTCTAGAAATGTAATTGATCATTTACAGTATTTGGACCAATAAATAGTGGGACATTGGGGTGTGTAGTGGATGTACCTGCTGTTTGAGCTGGTGCATGAGCCTGTCTTTCTCCCTCTTCAGAGCCATAACTTCCTCCTGGGCTTTCTTGCGTTTGGAGGAGGACAACTCCAGCAAGGCGATGTTAGCATCTTTCTCACTGATGGCTGCAAGCAAAGCTTGCTGCCTGAGCAAAAATATGTAAAGAAGATTGCAGAGGTTAGGAGGGAATGTTATCATAGAGAGGCAAAATATTATGTATGTATATATATATATTTCTCCAAAAAGTTTGAATATAAATGTATGTTTTAAACTTAACACTGAAGGACACAAAAGCACACTCATATCCGTTGGGTGACACAGCAAACTCACTCATTCCGGAACTCTTTATATCCTCCTTTAACTGAGACAGAGATCCCACAGAAAAGAAGCAGACATCTTTGAAGTGGTCTGCTAAGTGCTGTCTTAGTGGTACCTCACTGTGACTCACGAACATGTAATAATGTAATGGAGTTTAATAGAGTGGGGTAAGGAGTAGATGACATCTTTCCTGTAACCGTTGGTTACCACAGTGTGTGTGTGTGGGTGTGTGCATCCGTCCGTGAGTACGTGTTGGGAACAGATGTCTGTCTACAGGTAAAGAGGAAACATACCACAAAGCGTCATTGTAGACACAACCAGACATACAAATGTACACCCACAGTACTCTGGGGAATGCCTTGCATAACCCCTTTCGGGGAAGTAAATTGGTGATGACTACCCATGAATATCAAACAGGATGTCATAAATCCAGTGTTGTAACAAACACACTAATCTGTCTGCCAACTCTTGTATACACTCAGAAGCAAAAAAAAACACTCACATATAACCTAGCCCAAACTCCTCCACTATGGCCATTTACTCCAGATACAATGTAGAACACATTTATGTACTTCATGGTACTTTGTTGTAGCAGAGTTTACCTGTATGACTGTTGAAGAATTCTCACCTAATGGGAATACTGAAGGTAAGTTGTTGTGTGGGTTTGTCTGAGATGTCGAACAGAAGAAGAGGAGGAGGGAGGGAGGTTACGATCAAACCCTAATTAGTAGTCAATAACATTTTTACCTTTATTCCATTATTTAGGTTCCTGCAACCTGGGATGCATCATTTTGTGTTTTCAGTACAATTATATGCATACCGCTGCATCTGGATTTGTGATTCTCCCGTTGAAGGACATTAACAGGCTCGTCGATGTGCGTCCTCAAGCATGTGTTTGGTTGTTGTGCGTGTATCTGTGCATGCATGCAGGTGGTGCAGCTAACCACATTAAACAGAGCAAACTGAAATGTCCCTCTTTTTTTCTTCCCACACTCTCTCTTCCCACTGTCATTCCTTCAAATGCTCCATTTAGTGGACATGCAGAAAGATGAACAGACCTGCAGTGGGATTGCACCAGAGCAGGCGCTCAGTGTTATAAGTGCTCAATAAAGTGCACATTTTGCACTGAATATAAAATGGGTAAAACTCTTGCACACAAATATATTACATATAATACGACTGAAAAATCCAAATTCAAAATCTACAATTCCAGCAACAGTAGAATATACTTTTAAACCCCTCCCCACGTGACCCAAATATATCTATTGCCCAACAAACAATAATGAATTTTACATTCGAAAGTATTGCGCATTGACTGTCCCAGCTCAACTACTTTATCTTCGACTGTGTTACACAGAGTGAAGAGGTCATGCACATAGTCATATATGGGCATGGAATGCAGCACAATGTGTCTCTGTTCACAAACACTGTTTCAGATTAACAGTCACTAACCAATTTAGAGGATGGTCCTCATTACACAGCATTGCCAGACATGGAAATCCCAAATTTGGACCACATTCAATATGTGTCAGTCACAGCTTTCCTTATTTTCTTTTGCATACATTTCACACAAATGCTGCTTGAGATTTTTATCAATTTAGGTCAGTACGTATACGATACATATCGGATTTAAGACGACATATGCAAGTGGACGCAAGTGCCAGAGTCAGATTTGAAAGAAATCACATCTGTGTTGTTCAGAATGTCATGAAAAGATCGGACACAGGTTGCATGATGGCAAAAAAAAATCTGATTTGGGTCACTTCAGCCTGCAGTCTGAACGTAGCCGTAGTCACCACGAAGAAAGGACGCATTAAGAGCAGGGCCAGTTCAGTTAACGGGAAGAGGGAGGTGAAGGGTTAGGTGCACTAACCCCCAACCCAATTTTGAAGGGGAGACTTATCTAATCTGCAAACTCATCTGAAAAAGACAAACAGCGATCAGTCTCTTTCTGAACATCACTCATTCACTTTATCAATACTGATTGCGCTTCCATTCATCAAAATGTCTCTGCTGAATGGGTCTAATGAAAGACATGGATTTGGTGTTGGACTAGCTGCAAATAAGAGAAGATTTTTGGAGAGATAACTGTTGCACTAACAAACATTCACGTTATTCACGTGAACGTAATTCTGCAAAAACCAAAGTAGCATTTGCCGCAGATGTTAACAGTTACAAAGAGGCTCCACTCACAGAAAAATAAAATATGCTATCAGTTTCCGATCACAAAGTGTGCTGCTGAACTGAACGGTACAGATTACATCGTTGAAAATTATTGATTGACCCCCAAGGTGCCCTGAGCCTGACTGAATTAGACCTGCAAACCTCAGTGGCTGCTGTGCCTCAGTGCATGTGAATCACTTCCAGGCTTTAAACTGACACAGCAGATTACAGCACGTCTCCCTGTGAGGGCTCTACGAGCTGTGCTGCAGAACATAGCTGAGCGATGTATTCCTAAAACTATAAAAAAAGAGAGGACGTTATTTTGATTAGGCAGAATGTAAATTATGTCTCCGACGTCCTCAATCAGTCGTTGTAGCTGTGTGGCGCACGTACCGGTATATCTGCATCCGTGCGTTAATTAGTATTATTAACCACTGAAATATTTCATCACATCTAATTTGATTGGTCATTTAGCCTTAGCTGTAGAATACACTTGCCACATGCATGAATCTAGCAGAAAGGCCTTCAACTATTTGAGACATGCATACAACACATACACACAAAAAGAAAAATCCTCGTGCTACATCTGCTGGCTGATGCTGATCACGAGTGGGCGTACCCTTAATATTTCTTCTGCTCTTTTCTCCCTCCCTGCTTAACTTCAACTTGGCATGTACTGGGAAAACAAAAGATTATCTTAATTTCCGTCTTGATTGAAAGGGCAACAATGAAATATTTTTTAATGACAGATGCGTGATTAGTCTTTGTTAAAGGCAGACCCCATGAACTGAGCAGTCATGAGACATTCCAATAAAATGATAAATAGATCCCGCAGCTGAACTTTCTGTGTCAGAAATCCCATCCAATTTAGTTTTATTATAATTTCAGATTAAGTTATTTTTGCTGACAGTGTGTGTGTTTATGTATATATATATATATATATATAAATAAAGAGTGCCGGATGGCTAGAGCATGAAAAGCATTGTAAAAAAGCAAAGTATATACTGACATCTTATTTATAAGGGGTGAAATTCTCAGCTCTACAACATGTGATTCCAATTGAGACGTCATGGTCTCTTGGACCTATTGAGACATTTTGATCTACAGAGGTGGAAGATGGATGGCTAAAGTACATGACCATGTGATGAGAGGTGAGAGGGAAAGGTGGGGGGTCAGCAGAGAAAATATGGAAAGAAAGAAAAAAAAAGGAATGTAAAGAGTGGGAGAAGAGAAAGGTATGTGTTTGTGAGGTAAAAAGAAATCATTCAGGACAAAGGAATGAAAAACAGAGAGAGAGAGAGAGCGAGAGAGATGATGGCCCAGGGCAGATGGGAGACTGGCAGGTCCCACAGGTTTAAGGGGGTCAAGAGTGAACATTTATATATTTTTACACATATTCATAAAAAAGCAAATTCAAAGGAAGCAGATGTGAGGGAAGGCATATCTGTGCCTGTGAAGGAGAGAGAAAACAAGGCAGAACCATTTGGTTAAAAATAAGGTTGAATAAAAAGTGAAGGACACAGCAGATGATGTGTTTGACCAGACTGATCGTCACCTGTGCTGCACGAGAGAGAAAGGAGAGAAGAAACGAGGAAGAGAAGAAGGGAGCAGAGGTAAAGATTTAGGAGTCCCAGCCTACCTTAAATCAGCTCAGCGCACTCCATGTTATTCCAAGGCGTCATGGTTGAGGGATGTGTGTTTATAATTTGTGTTATGACTTACTTGAAATTATGAGTATAGCGAGTCAGAGGGACAGAAACAGATGCGTCCATGTGATGCCTGAGGGAACCATCAATACTGCCTGCCCCCAAGCACAGTATGCATGTGCATTTGCCTGACTGTGCACACACTCATGATTTTCCTATGTACCATGTGTGTGCTGTGTTTGTTAGCAAGAATATTGGGAAACTGCTCATATCTGTTCTCAGAACATTCAATGAGAGGTTGTCTATGTCTGTGATCATGCCTTTCCTCCACTGCAGAAACATTCTGTGATTCCTGTTGCGTGATTATGAGTTTGTGTGTGTGTGAAGGTGCAGCATAAGCTTGGGGGCCCCTGGCTAGGCAGCATTAGAGGCCTGTGGTGAGAGCAAGGAGAGGACATGAGAGTGGGGCATGGTTGAGTGACACTATTATTTATGGCCGTGGAAAGCTGCGTTATTTACAAGTGAGCAGGCAGGGAAAATGTCTATTTCCAACATAAAACACACGCTCGGGCTTCATTTGGCGAGCTTACTGCAAAGCCACTTAAGAGGGTCAATTTGTGTTTCAGATCTGAATTTGGGTTAAATGCATTTTATGAGGTTCACGTTTTTGGCTATTTTTTGGTGCTCACCTGTCAAAGCTAGCCTGAAGCCACATGACGGACGATTCTGTCTGCTTTCTGGCTAAGGTTAAAGCCTTTGTTTATCTTAATTGATAAGAAAAGATTTATCTGTATGACCAAAACAAATAATCTTGCATGCCTTGTCTTTTTATGACACTCATCTTGAGCAGTTATATTAGACAGTACAAGCTGAGCCTGAGCTTCAAGCAAGATTGATCAACTTTACATGGTAACTTTGAGCTGCGCTTCCCAAGGAAAATCAATGGCGGCAGATGGTTCTCCCAGAACTGGGCCAGGTTGTGTGTGTTTTCACTTCTCTAGTTAAATATACAACCTACTTACTCTGTTCACCCCCACTCCCACGATAGTGCTTTTACTGGTGTGTGTGTGTGTGTGCGTGTGTGTGTGAGAGAGCCGGGGGTTTAATTGAAAGAGTATGTATCAGTTTTACAGCAACAAGAGGGAAAATACAAGGGGACAAAAATCAACAAATCTGCCAAAAACTAGCCAAATGTTTGGAGTGTTAGCAGGGATGAGGAGAGATGGCCGACTGCTCCCAAAGATGAGCAGGGCCAGACGGCCACCGCTGCATTCCAGGAAGACACCCAGAAGAACAGAACAGAGACCAGGTGGCCGACCGAGTTTGTGTGAATACAAACAAATGACATGAAGCGAAGAATCCGATATTGTCTCAAAACATTGTCATTGTAACGGATCTAAAATACATCTCAAAGACAAGATGTGATTTGAAACATTTAACATGTTTTGATGAAAGTGTTTATTTGATTTTTGTTTTTTTTCCCCGAAAGAGAAAGAGATGAGAAAAGCAATGCTGTATATGAGAATGAGGTGTAGCCTGGTGTAGACTCTGTCTTAATATGCTGACTATCCAGCGTTCACAAACCAAAATGAGCTTTAAAGCCGACTAATCAGTCCATTACTTAACCAATCAATTTGGGATTGTTGTTACATTCCCAAACGATTGCTTGAAAACCAGGTAGGATATGTCGATGTATTAACTGTGCACATTTCAGAAGTGTAACCTGCGTCCTTCTGTCTCTATCCTTTATTTTATTTGGCTGAACACATCCTGACTACATCTTCGTACTAAATACAAAGACATAAGTGTGATACCGGTACTGCAAGTATGAACATTTGGAAATGCCGGACAAGCTGGCCACAGTCAAAGACAGTCAAAGGACAGCTATTGTTGTTGAGTGTCTGATCTGACCTCTTTTTCATTGCATCATTATCCAATGACCAGCATGATCTTGTTGTAAAACAGGAAACATGAATAAACAAGGCCTAGCGGTATGCCAGTGATGATAATGATGCCAGTGGCAGTTTTTTCCTATGTGGATAACCTTGCGTGTCTCCAAGTGAGCACATGTGTGTTTGAATATATCTGTGTGTGTGTGCGTGCCTTTCACATCAGTGTTAGAAAACCCAAATCCATATCAGATGAGTCAAAAAGCCTCCTACGTGTGCAGGGCCACACACAAAGCCCTCAACCAATAAGGTGAGCTCTGACCCCTCATCTCCCACCAATAGCTAAGCAGCATTTTCCTTTACCCTAAAGGGAAGTTGACTTCTGTTTTTATTGTCACTGAGCTGTGTCTCCCTAAGGCACAAAACATAAGACAGAGGGCTGCACTGTACCACACATGCGTTGGTGGGGGTCCCCTGCCAGTACAGCTACATGAATGCACACACACAGACTCACACAGCAACTGGGTTGTTTAAAGCTCCCTGTGAGGGTCACAGAATGAGCAGCACTGCCCCAGCCACACTACTGTATGAACACATACAATGAGCACGTTAAGGAAGAGCACTTAGGCTTCGGTATAAACACTGATGAGTTATGCCCCTGGCTGTCGACTGTCTCTGGTCCAACCAGAGTGCTGTCCCTCTGACACCACCGACACACACTCACTTATTCATCACAGAACATCAAAGAATAAAATATTCAGCGGAGAACATTTTGTGTTGCGCCACACAAATTGCAATCAGTTCCACCTGTAACAAACGTTGCTTATAAAGGAGAGCATCATTATTTTTTATGATGAGTCATTATTTAATCTAAATTGCTGAATGTTTTCACTTTTCCAGTGTGTGGCCCATTTAAAGAGCTTTGCTGTGTTTAACCCTCCATTATCCAAATGTTTCACATTTGAAAGTGTTACAGAACAAAGAAAAGCAACAGTTCAAGTATTGATGATGGATTTTCTGTTGACTGACTGATTATTGTACTGATCATCACAGCACCTAATATATTTTTAATATGGTTATTTCTCCGTGTGAGATGATCATTAAAACTGCTTACATTTTATTTGCAAAGTTTATGTCATGTTTTTGCTTCCTTTTCTGTACCTGGGTGAGAAGAGGCAAATTAATTCCCGTTAACAGAAATGTAAAATGATGCTCTTTCTCTTTAGCGGTTTTCAAGAGCTCCCCGCATTGCCTCATACGTTCCTTGTGTATTGAATTACCTTTATTGCCTCAGTCCCTAAAAACAGGAAGGCAACCATCGTGTGTTATCTTTTCTCTCTCCATCCTCTTTCTCTAGACCTTTTCTTATGCTAATCAAACAGAGGATCCACTCATTGGGAGGTGGAGAACGGTATCACCTCCACCTTGGACTTGGACCTCTCTATCATTCAATTTTTCTCTCCCTCTTTCATTCCCTATTTGGCTCTGTCATGCCCTATACTCACGCCAAAGTAGGGCTAAATATTAAGTTCAAGGAGGTTATGCAAACACGTTGAAACAGCCATCCTTGGCCTAAGTATTACCCTGAAACCTTCCATTACCCGCCTTGCTTTCCTCTCTCCTCATCGTCAACTGCAGCCTGGAAATATGGAGCCAGAAAACTTTAAAATATCAGGAACAAAGAGTACAACACAGTGGCACATTATTACACATGTACACACACACACATGTACATACACAAGCATGCAACCGAAGTGCACACTTAGACACAAACCGATGAAAGATGGGTCCAGAAAACAGAGGGAGCAAGTACCTCTGGTGTATTTTTTCTGTGTTCCAAATGTAGGGCCTGGCGGTGGACCACAACTGAACCGCAGCCGACATGCGGTGGAATGGGAGGCCGCCACACTCACTTCCCTTAAAGGAGCCGTAGACACACACACACACTTACAGGCGATCATAGAATAATACACACATGCTCAAACACACACATATACACAAATGTTCAGCAATTTCCTGGATAGTGCTGTCATGACGATGGGAGTCCATGTTTAAAAAGTGGTTTGAGGCGAAGGGACAGATCTGTATGTGATGTTTCCCACAATGCTTTGCCAGACAATTACACAACCCAATTAATGTGGTTACTACAGCAGGGTAAGACTTCAGTTTGTGCAGGCCAAGTGTACATGTAAGCATGTGTGAGAGAGAAGATGTGTATACGCGCCTTTGGCCAGACCTACTGTCAGAATTACAGCTTTCCTTTGAGCCTGGACCAGTTGATTTCCCGTCAGTGAGTAGGACACACAAGGTCAAACTAACATTCACCCCACACTCAATCAGCCAATCACAGTTATTCCCAATCATGTTGGGAATAACATGAGCTCAGCTATTTAAAAACTGCATTAGCCACAGTTTGCTGTGTCTTCCCAGCAGAGAGCTCCATATCCTGAATCCCAACCAAATGTTGGAACATTTAAATAATAAAATATAAACTATTTTATATTAATTATGGTACAGTTAGCATAACATAACAAAAATTATATTATGTACTTTTGTGTAGTATATATGTTTCACATATATTTTCAAAAAAATGGAATGCACATGCAAATTAATATATTCACTATTCAGAGCAATAGTGTAAAAACCATTCTTATAGTTTCATTTATACATGGTTGCTGCTGAGCTGGCTGGTGTGCAAATTCCAATTAATTCATAAATTACTGGTGAGTTAATACACAACAAAAACTTTACTTATCAAATTTCATAATCAACGGTAATTGGTATGTTGTCAAAATATAATGTAACTGCTCTGCTCTGCACTGAAGCAGCAGGAACCACATACTTTATTTACAGTCTGTAGAATCAGAATCAGAAGTCGTTTATTGCCATTGTCAGTGAGTGTTCACTGACTAGGAACGTTTCTCGTGAAGTCGTGCTACATCTAACAGTAATGACAAAATACAAAATACAAAAACCATACAAGTACGGACACATCAGCAGCAAACACAAACACACTGAGCACATACTAACTTATATTGTCTACATTATCCCAGCTTTAACATGATTTAAAGTGTGCAGGGTAAAATGTATTTAAAGCAAGAAGCTGAGATGCACGCACCCACATGACACACTGGACTGAGGGTACTGATTAGGGGACCTTTTGTCAGGAGTGGAGAGGTCTACTCTATATTTAGACAGATCATTCAGGATCATGGGATCACAGACTAACATGATTACATACTAGTCCTCTGATAAAATACCTCACTATTATTTCCCTGTCAATGCACAAAGAACGTGTTATTTCTACACAAAGTACACATTGCATGATCACACACGCATGCAGACACGCACGCACGCACACACACAATTATATTATTATTAACAGTCACACTTTTCACGCACAAATACATGCATGAATGCTTACAGATACAGAGGCAAGAACATACAAATGCACACTCACAGATGTCTCGCTCTCTCTCACACACACACACAATTACTCTATAATCTGTCTAATTTGCATGTTGAATCTAGTGTCGACAGATCAAGCCTTTTGTGCCATTGCAATTGCTTTCTCATCAACTTAGTAAATTCCCAAAAGAGACATACCCACTTGTAAAATATAGTGGCTGTGCATGAGTTCCGTGTGAAGGAAACGCACTGAAAAATACATGTGTTCTTGTCATTATGGTACTTCTTGTTGGTGGAAGATTGAGTGCAAGGGTTTATGATTTTTTACCAAAGTATGAAAATTGAAGCTGCAAGTGGGAACACGCATGCATGCAACTATGAAACAGCAGTTGTATACCTCTTGTAATCACAGTAGAAAGACTGCACTTTAACCCTTTTTGTTCCATCCCTCAAGTCCTCTTACTTGAGCCTCACAAATATCTACAATTTGTATGTTAATAGAAAGACAGAGCAGCCATAAATGCAGATGGTACACTGAACAGAGATAAGTGCTTTGGCCGACTCTCCCACACACCTGGCCATGGATACCAGGACACATCTGGTTTTTAATAAAGAGACCAATGGTAGTATACAGACAGATGCTGTTGACAGACATACTGATTTCTTGATAAATAACACACACATGCACAAAAACAGTTCCCATGTGTATTACAGTTAATACCTTCTGCAAGTTCTTCTTTGTTTTTTACATATTTTTTTAGACATATGGAGAACAAAGCATTGGTACCAGCCTAGAGGACAACATTCTGGAACTGCAGGCAACAAGACTGCAGAGTTGTTGTGGTACATGTGGTGGCATGTGACGATGGGGGTTGGAATAATTTTTCTTTCCACTGCAACCTGTGTTTTCCCCTCCCTCGTCTCATCGTCCATGTGTCTGTGCCTGTGGGCGTGACAGACTCCTGGCAATGTGGGTGGCATTAGACACACCTGTACCATATCCTTAAATCCAGCTGGTGCTGGATTTAACTGTGTTCTCAACTAGCCTTTGTTTGCCAGGTTGTTCAGTTTGCTCGTGTGACAGTATAGCATTAAAATTCCCCGTCTGAAAGATCATAGAATGAGTTTGCATAGTTCACCTTGTCATGTCCAGGATTCAGCTTTGTCCTGACTCAGACCTTCACAACTGTCCAACAGGGGTGTCCAAGCTGCCATGAAGGGCCAAGGCACTCCAGGTTTTCTTTCCAACCTTCATCAGCTGATCTCAATAATGAGCTCCTTCTCTCAAATTGAAAAGAGGTGTTGATAATTAAAATCACTTGCTTTAGTGACCGGCTGGAAGGAAAACCTGCAGCGTCTCGGCCCTCCAAGGCACAGTTTGGACACCCCTGTCCTAGAATATTCATTTATACCACACAAAAACAACAACACTGTGACTGCTGTCTGCAGTGTAGCGTGAACACAGACACATTTAGGTTTCTCTGCTTCTATTTGCGTGATTGCATTTAGAGTTTACCTTGCATGTGCATAATCATAATTATTGTCGTCTGTGTCCACGCATGTGCAAATGTGTTTATCCTTTATTTTCCAAAGTCACATGTTCGGACAATAATGTTCAGTGGCAGAAGCCCCCCATGACTTGCTACTTGGGCATGCTCAAACAAAACCAGACATAAAAGAGGATCCTCAAGCAATTAAGGCCCGCCATAGTGCTAACTCCCAGAACAACCTTGGTTTCTCCATTTCCATCAGCAAGTGTCTTCGTCCCCTGCCCCATACGTAGCGGATTGTGCTACCACATGCCATACTCACTGTCTGCCTGCATCCTGTGTGACATGGGTGGCAAAAGAACACCTTCTGCGTATGCCATCTGCAGGATTAAACTGTAACCTTGGTGGGCAGCGCACTAACTGGCACAGAAATGGTTGTAATGCAGACATCATAATATTGCGCGTTAATATGTACTGTATTTATTGCAGACGTGTCCAAAGTCCGGCCCACGGGCCAATCACGGCCTGAGGTCAGATTTTATATGCCACACTTTGTCTAACAATGTGTAATATTTGGCCCACCATACACCACACAGAACAGGCAGTTCCTATTCTCAACTCATGGAGGTAGTGACATATGTCTGTCAACTGCCACAAAACATCAAGGAAGAAGAAGACTGAGAGATGGACCAATCACAGACCATGCTTTGTGATCGCCTGTTGCTTTGTTACCAGAACAACATGTCTGTTATCAGGCAGAGCTGGATGTTTCTGATGGAATTCCAGATGACTTATGTACCCTGATGTTTTCATCTGAATGTTTACATTTGGTGACGTCATTGTTGTCTATAAATGAAAATATTAAATAACAGAATATTTATGTACATCTTTGATTGTTTTAAATATTTTCACCAGGGACTGTTGGCCCTCAGACATGTTCACATTATCAAATCTGGCCCACCTTACAAAATGTTTGGACACCCTTGCTGTAAGTGTTCACATCTCCGTCATTGGGATTAATTTGTCTCTATCCATATCAACTGCTTACTCACCTGAATGTGCTTTTATATATATATATGTGTGTGTGTGTGTAAGGTATAACTTTGTCATCATGGTTAATTCACTTCAGCTCAGTTAAGGCATTGTCTCATTGCAGAGCAAGGTCAGTCATAGTGAGTGATGGACATTCCATTTGAATCCTCTCCTCCGGTGCCAGAATAGAGGGTGATATCTCAGTGCCTGAGGCTTGGATATCAGACATGGTGAAAATCTGTTCTAGATCATTGTAAGAAAAATTGGTGAACCCAATCTGGGTCAACTTCTTTTTCCCACTGCCACCCAAATCCCACTCCTCCTCTCTCCTTGTCGTTATGCCTTGCTCTTGCTGTATTAAGGCATCTCTTTGGCCTTTTGTCACTCAACACCTCATAACACAGACATCTCTTTCTGTAAAAAAAAAGCAGAGGATAAATGGAGAGATGGAGCAGTCCTGCACTTGTAGATATGGTGTATGTGTGTATAGTAATAAAGCTAATAAATGCCATGTGGCCAGGAAACTGATTTCTGTATTTCCATTTACTCATGTCACCAAGCCATTGTTTGCAGCAAAAGCAGATATTTAACTTAAAAAACACTTATAATGCATAAAATGCAGAATATGTTCAAAATGGTGGGTTTAAGGCAGAAACACAGAGGACGAGTGCTTCCAAGTAAATATGTGGCTATGCACACACCCATTCTGAATGTTCGTATGTCCGTGACACAAGAACTATGAACAATGACACGGGCCTTGTCATCTCCTTACACACATGCAGCAATGTTTATGTGGGCAAGAAAAAATGTGTGTCCCACCAAAATGCACATCAAACTGCATACCTTTGCATGTTTGTCCTATATGTGCAAACCTTTTGTAGTGGCGAGAGTAGCTCTCTTGTTACATATACACATGTTCTTTATGGGCTAGCTAATGGAGCTGGGGTCTTCCTGCCTGTGTGATGTGGTTTACTGTTGTTTGATGTGCTCAGGAATCCTGCATATGAGAGCACCCAAGCCGATCTTATCACATAAAAGCCCTTGCAATGGAAGAGGACACTCAACTCTCTCTTTTTTTTTTTTTTTTTACTTAAAAGAGATCCATGTTCTTGTGAGTCTGTTTCTGTGCCTATGTTTCTGTGCAAGTGTGCACCATTCCTCTAATTCAATCGAGTGTGTAACCCAAGGCCAAACACACACATTTGATTTTAGTAAATGCTGCACCCGGAGACCTTTGGCTTGAATGGATCGGTGGCAACATGCATGGATGTACACACATACATTCTTGTGTATGTATGTATGTGTGTGTGTGACCAAAGAAGAGTCACACATTGACAAGACCACTTTGGTTTTTTTTCTTGTTTGACTTCGCCCTAACCCTAACGGTTCAGTATGTTTGCACAAGACCGGACTTATTAAATATTTTAGCGAGGCATGGCATATATTGTAGTCTCCTCAATATAGCAGACAAACGAGTTTGTTCTTCCAAATTACATTAACTACCAAGGAGAAAGAATAGGTAATAATAATGTAATATGAAAACCATGTGGATCTTAACCAAGCAACAGCTTAGTAAAAAATAAAAGAAAAAAAAAGAGCCACTATGAATGGAATTTGTCTCTTATTTGTCTCCATTTGAATATCTGATGAAAGTCTGTCATGACAGACACACAAAATAAATTTTTTTTGAAGCATAAACATAGACTGAAATGGAAAGAAAGACATCACCAGAGTAACATCAACACATAATATTATGTCAGCCTCGTGCGGTCCTAAAAATTCACCCCATATCGTAGTTTAAGTAGGGACATTAAGTAGATACCCTCTGCCAATGTTCAACAATCCAAAAAGGTATGTAAGAAATAAATTGTAAAAAGTATTTTATACTTATATAATTTTATATAATGTCACAGTAAGCTCAACAAGTATGTCAACTCTTTAACTGAACCCACTTTATGGAAGCTTCACTTCCATATGGCCAAGCCTGCCGGTTTTCATAAAGATCTGTGAGGTAGTTTTTGCATAATCCTGCTAAAAGTCAGACAAATGAAGAAGCCAACGAACAGATGCTGGAGAAAACGTCTTCGGTGGAGGTAAAAAGGTTTTGTTAAAGTAATGTAGACACATGCTGCCTTATTTATATTTAGAATATTTTAGTTAAAATTGCACTTCCTCTGTTCTCTGATCTTGACTTACTCTAAATTATTCCAGCCGTATACACACATATGCTCAATAAATTCATGAATGGCCACATTTTCAATCATGCATACGCACACTGTCTGTGTTTCATCTCCAAACTGAAAGTGATGCAATTGTCTTTGCTCACATTCCCTCCAGCCCTTCTTGTCTCTGCAGGATTCTTGCATTGTTTATTTAGTGGTGACCAGTCCTGCTTCTACGCAGTCTGTCCACCCACATGAAGGCCTACTCTGTCTTATTGATGCTCGCTTTGAAGATGAAGGAATACACAGATTAAACTGCGGTTGCCATCTTGAATACATGTGAATCTTGCTCCAAATAAACGTCTGGGTTCACATTTGTGTGACTCTCTCTCTCTCTCTCTCTCTCTCTCTCTCTCTCTCTCTGCAGTGTTTTTTTCTTCACATTTTCTTTTTCACATCAACTCTGATACCATAAGAATGAGACTGAACTTTTTACTTCAGAGTTGTGAAAGTTGTCCGTGGTGCTTGTCAATTATAATATGTCTCCACGAACAAATAAAAACAAATGGCAGTTTAGAGAAGATTTTAAATTCTGATTCTGAGTTTAAATTTACTGATGTTCATTTATCCTCATTTTATGACAAGGAGCTCATGTGTACGCCAGCGTTGGTTTGTTTGTTTGACTGTTAGCAAGATAATTCAAAAAGTTACAGACGGATCTTGATTAAATTTTCAGGAAATGTTACCAAGAACAGATGATGCAATTTTGATGATCAGAATACATTGTGGATTATGGATCACTTTGAAATCAATCAAGTCAATAGAGCTTCAGAATTTGTTCATCAATTTCTCATTTGATTATTGACTGATGTTTATGGAATTTGACAGTCATGTAGGGTGGAGACCTCTATGTCATGTGGATCGGATCCAGATTCAAAAATCATTCAAAAATACACATCAACTCCGATTGATTTTTACTTTTCATAATTGATGTATAAAGATACAGAGAACAATTTAGAACCTTTTCATAATGATCCAGATCAACATATAGATGGTGTAAATCCAATTACAAGGGGAATGAGCTGCTTGGCGGAGGTCTGCGCTCTCTGAGTCCTTTCTATTTTTTATTCTATTTTCACATTTCTACTTTTAAATAATTTGCTCCTTCCCTCCTCTCATTTGTTATCCTGTCCTCTCACTTCCAGTGAGAACTGGCCGAGTGAGAACAGTGATGTTTTCAAAATGTCTCCATTTAACACAGATGGAATGCTGTTCACATCATGTGAGGAGTATTTGGTCTCTACATTTCTGATTGTGTGCACACATGCACACACTAACAGAAATGGGCTCACGGACAAGGTCATGTATGCACATGTTTTTCTTTGCACACATTCAATGTGAATCAACAAGGATACACACACTCATCAAAACTTGCTTGGGCCGTTTCCTGCCATTGCCGAGAAGTACATAATGATAATTACAGTTTGGGTCTACATCCCTGAATTAACCAGATCAGACACACAAACACAAAATCCAGAAGTGCCAGCGGCTGCTGTGGTGCATGCTGGCTAGTGTGCAGTGTTATAAAGGAGCCCATTGCTGGGAAGTGGTCCATTCTACGATTGTTGTCAATTAAAACCTCCTGGGTACCATCAGCAGGAATGAAAGATAAGCACAGTAAAACTCCAGTCAACCAACAAAGAGTCAGAAAGAGTCAGACTTTACTGAGAACTTCATGTAACAATGTCTTACTCTGATTGAAGAAAGGAATGTGACAATGACTGAATGACAGTTGCAAGAACACAGACTGGTGTCTCTGTTCTGCCTTTCATTAAAAGCAAATATGTAGGCAGATGAAGATACTACTTCCACGAGGGCATTGCACTAAGCCAGTGATTTAATGGGTTTTTTTATTTTCTTTTACAGGAGAGTACATCCAAAAACATATTGCATACAGCCACATATAAAGTAATTTCTTTCTTTTTTTTAAATATCTCACTGCAGCCCACTCTTTGAGCTTCAGTGTTTCCACTAGGAGTTTTTCCAGCAGTGATCCCAAAGTGTGTGAGTTTTATTGTGTGCTGTCAGGGACTAATCAGCATGTCTGAATACCGTGAGTGGGACTTTAGATACATTTGGTATCCGACAGGTCTACCCAGACTGCTTACGTACTTGCTACTCCGCTTCCTCTCTCCTGTCCTTCTCTACTACTACTACTATTCTGTCTCAAGTGTCATACCTGATGTCCTGTCGAATAATGGATTACATTAAGTAAAGTACTGTTTGACAATGCAATGCCATTGATGTGAAGTCAAATAACTCCTGATAGACAATTTCACAATTCACATAGAAGGGAAGAAATAATAATAATAAAAAAATAATGACAATTTTACCAAATAACCCAATTTCACTTCTCATCATCATCAGCCACTATTCTTACCACCAAACACTTAGCTGAATTAAATTGAAAATTGAAGCACACATTGTTTGACAAAAGCTAAGTGTAATGTATGTACATACTATAACTATACTATATATATAGTTGTAACGCTGCTGACTTTTGTATGGAAGATCGGGGGCAGCAACATCCAGGTAGGCCCTTAGACAAGACCCTTCACGCTACACACATATACCTCGGAATGAGTGAAGCAAGGATAAATAGTCACACCGACTGGACCGTCGCCTGGGTTAACAAGATTCGTGTCAGGTGTTGGGGAACCAGGACACCCTGATGACAAGTTGGCTACTGGAACAAGATGTAGGTAGAGCAGGTTGGATGAAAAGGGCCTTGATGGAGTGCTACTAGAGTAGAAACCCAAGCGAAAGGGGGTACATGCAGGGAATGTGGGAAGAATGGTTGCTTTAGAACCCCACACCACTGACAACTGGCTCAATGTTCAAATATCTGAAGAGTCTTATCTGCAGTCACCTGCCAGGCATGAGAGAAGTTTGGGTGAGTGTAATATTCTTTGAGTAACCACAACATCATGAGCCAATAACCACATAACATTAGTGCAAGCAAAAGCCTGCTTCATATTTAGATAATTAAAAACACAGAAACACACAATGAGAGTCTCCCGTTTCTTAAACTGTTTGATCTGCCTTCCCTCATCCAATAGTCATGATGACAGGCATGTCTGACTAAAATTGGATATGATTATTGATATGCCTGATGGCAAAATTCAACAACAAATTAACAAAAAGCTTTGGAAAATGCATCACTTTCGGTGTGTGTCAGTTAGTAAGGTGTAAACTTTGTTGTTTTTTCAAATCATAGTTCAGTTCACCTGAATTATCCTTAAGACATCTGATCCTTTCTATCTATTTTATATCTGACTATGCAATTAGCTAAATAACAGACTTTCCATGAAAACCTCTTTGGAGTGTCCTGCTTTTGATCTGTTCCCCACCATCTCTACATCTGATCTGTGCTTTGGTTGTAATAGGTGGGTAATGGAGTTGAAGAGCAATGTCTGTGGGGGTATTGCATACAGGGGACACTGGGCCTTCAGGGTTTGCGTGTGGCCACTGTTGCTATCAATGTATCCAGGTATAATTGTAACCTTGGTTTTTCTGAGTGAAGAGACTTTCTCAGCCTTGTTATATATTCCATATGTACCACAGGGAATCACCCTGCATAGGTCCAGGCCCAGGTCTGCTTGATTTCACTGAGTAAGCATTGATTAGAATTGGTCCTGTAGGGACCTTGCACTGGAAGGCTAGGCTCTTTGCTCAGAGTACCAAGGTCACAATGTATTTGAGCGTTCTCCATTCCATTGGATCAAGACCATTACTTCATGCGGCTGCTTTTTCCAAGTACAGGGAATCTTTAAAAAACAACTTGAGTAGGCCACGATTAAAATCTTCAAAAAATAAAACAAGATACCTGATACTGTATTTAAATTATATGTGCATGCCACCAGACAGAATCCCAATCTTCTTAAATGAAAATAATCGCTTATTACATGTATCCAGATGGTGGCAGGGTCACTGCTGCAGAGCAACATTTTTTTTTTTTGCAGAGGTTCAGCAAAACAAAATTGTTTTGTTGTGAAAATGTACTCCGATTTCAACTGGATCTGTTTCCTCAGGTATTAAAGATAGAACTAGGGAATATGGGACAACACGTCATTAGCATGACCGAGGGGTTTTCCCACAGGGGTCCCGATTGATGCACAATTCTCTCCCAACTACAGTGGCAGGTTTAGGATGATGTCATTCTGGGATAAGGTATATACTGGGTTTGCCCTTGGCTGTTGCCATGTCAAATTCATAAACTTCAACATCGGTAAGTTTTGGTTGCGTAAGTTATTGTGACTGATACAGGTGCTATTTGCAGCACTGCCTTAGGCCCAAAAGTGTGTACATCACCCTGCACTAATTAGCCCCTTTTCCACCACGGGAACTTTAATATATACCGAGGATTTGGCGGATTTCCACCAAAATTACGTGGGTGAAAAAAAAACGTTCCCTCAAGCGCAAACTTTCCCTGAAAGAAATACCCAATAAGGGAATAGGATTTTTCAGATTCCCCTTAATTCTTGAGGAGTGGGGCTGTGTGCTGAAAAACAATGATTGCTGGAACACATTTTCTGCGCTCAGTACTTTGAGGGTGTGGAACTATGGTTTCCCTCCAGTCCGTTGCTCTATCGTGTTTCCAGACGCAGAAGGAAACACAAGGCGGAAGGTTGTACTTCTATATGTATCCAAAATACATAAAGATGCCAAAATAAATGTAGTTAGTCCATAGTTATGGTAATATCTACATTTATTTGTGCTAGGATTCTTTTATAAGTTTAATTTGTACAGGGCTATTGATTTTCATACTATGGGCATTTAGCAAACTGCAGTTCCTCTGGAAGCAGACTGTTCACCAGTGACATGACAGTGTATTTATATTTGTATTACCTACATAAAAACAATTCAATCACACACACACAGAACCTTACTGCCTTATATCAGTACTGTATGTTATGCAACTATAAATACTACTTTTTTTCTTCCTTTGAAACTTTCAGACCAGAGTCTAAATAAGTCCGTCCTGGCTTGCCATATTAGTGTCACAAGGTTGTGACTTATATTTGAGGCACTAGTGGCTACTTCTTGCTACAGAGCACTTCATTTGTGCCCACTACCTAGAATTGCTTTGAAAAGGGGAAAACAAGCTTTGCATGATTTTGATGATTATTCCACAAGGGAAAATGTGCAGAGAAAGAAAGAAGAGCAATATAAAATACATTGTGCGGAGCCAGTACCAAGTAGAGAGGGAGGCCAGGCCACATTCACAGACAAGGTCAACCTTGGTGGAGAGCTATACCTAGTTGTGTACTGTATCATAGAGTACCCCTCTACTTTACTACTGTACAGCAAAACAACCTTCTCCACTTCACCCTGTCCTTTGCATCATCTTCCCCCTACACCAGCCACTCTCATGTCATCCCTCACTACGTCCATGTATCTGGAAATCTCTACTTTCACTACTAAAAATAAAGATATAGAAAGTAGAAATCCAGAAAGGGGCCAAAAGATCAATTGTCTCCAACATTTCTCGAATAGTCATGCCTTAAATCTCTGCATGGTCAAGAAAATAGTGTGTCATAAAGAGATATACACATAACCTATCTCAGTGAGTGTTCCTCTTACAGATCATGCATAACAGATTTTCAACATACCGGTAATTCAAAAATAATAATCTTTTTGTATCTTAAAATCTATCTCTTTGTCTATTTAAATTCCAATTTGCTGAGACGTATATCTATTTATATTTACAGCACCTTCTCTCTGGACCTCCCATTCCTGCTCCTCATTCCTTTGGTGACCCTGAGGGCATGACTGTTGTTCAGGAGGCCATCACTGGTCACCTCTTTACGGCTCCGGGGTCCACCCAATCAATTGTCCTCTCATGTACACACTTGAATGCCTAGACGCACTCACACACACACTATTCCAATCAATTAGTCCTGAGATTTATAGAACGGCGTAAACCTTGGGGTGTTAGTCTCCCTAAGGCCAATAAGACTGGGCTTTCCTGAGACTAGCAGCAGCGAAATGACACTAATTAGTTGTGTCTGTTTATGCGTAGGTTTGTGCATGTGTGTGTTTGAGACTGACACTAATTAGCAGTGCTAGTGCACCTACTTCCTCAAGACCATTTCCTGTGATAGTAATTATTAGGTATGTGTGATAAATTCCAGACCTTCTTCCAGCCGTTACAAGATACAAGAGAAAAACAGACAAGAAAGTGACGAGCAACGTTTAATACTCAGGGTACTTTAAGGAGGACAGGGTTAAAAGAGTTGGAAAATAGAAAAAGTACAAGAAAGACTTTATTCTGGTGTCAAACACGAGATAAGGTTGTTGTTTTTTTTATATGAGGTTCAAATTGCTTACCTTAATGTGCGCAGTTTGAGACAAGAGTTTTTATTCTCTGGAGAAAAAAAAAATCCCAAATGTTCACATTCATGAAACAGCATTACTTCCTTCTGGCCTTCCCGGTCATACATTTATGCATTTGCTTTATGAGGCACAACGCTAGTCCTGAACATTCAATGGCTCACTTATTTATCCATCATGCAATTGCCATACATTGAACTATCAGAGGGAGTCCTACATGTGTGTGCGTCCAAATAATATTGTCATGGTGTGAATAAGCACCAAAAAAATATAAAGAAGTAGTGATTAAAGAACAGGCTTAATGTATTCTCAACCAGCCGTTTAGCGATGCAGATCGTTGTGTTACTTACGGTTTTAATTTAAGTGAAACAATTTACACCCCATCTTGATGGGACCTCGTGTAAAGTACCTCTAGCGGTGCCTGAACCCCAGTGGGAAAACGACAAACATGGCTTTCCATGTGATGAAACCCTCCATTGACAAAACCTCAAAGAGGAGGTGTAGGGTGGAACGAAACTCAGTCATAATAACACACCTACAGGTCCGAAAGCTGACACACATGTCGAAGGTAAACAAGAGTGTCAAAGGGCACGGAAGCACAGACAGACATGATGAATGGCCCAAAGTTCCCATGAGGTGACACACAAATTGGCTCACAGAGAGTGGATGGTGAAGTGTGGTTACGTCCCTCCTCATCACTGCAACACAGAGAATCCCATTCACACGCCACACCACCTTCCATGTCTCATCATTACTTATCACAACAATGGCGCTGTAACACTATGCACGTCTCCATGTGGCTGAGTGAATGTGCACGCTGTACATGTGTGCATCTGCTGCTTTTCTATTTGCTCATAGGGTACTTTTCACGTTTTTCACGTATGTCAATGCTATGTCAAAAGTCATACAAGATCAGTCAGTTTGTGTGTGCGCGTGAATATCAGTTTCTGATTTTGTGAGGCTGTGCATGTGTCCAGGCCCCTTAGAGAGATCAGCTTGAAGGGACACGACCTTGAAGTACAGCTGGTCTCTCTGCATGTTTAGTCAGAGTAACCATGGAAATGGCACTGTGCAGACAGGATGTCTACATTGGGGATTTGAAAGTCATAATGTCGCTACTTCTCTAAGCTTCATTATGCCATGCATTATTGCAAGTAGGCCACAAATGGACATAGAAACACATCACAGACGGAACTGAATTTCGGGTTAGGAGTTATTGCATTTCCACAGGAAGGATAGCATTTAAAAATAATTCATTTGCAGAAGGGACAAAACACACACTTCTATCCAGTAAGTCGACAAATGTCATACTCAGGCCAATAATTCAGCAACAAGCACTTTTGTGAAACAAATATAACAGGAATGGGCCTACAAAGCGTGGAGGCCTTGTTTGTCAAAAATGTTGTCTTGTGAGTTTCAAAAGTAGAAAAATCTAAGATGAAGCAAAATTTGCTTTCGATTAAATTGTAGTGAAATACCAGCTGGATGGTTTGTATTGCCCGATGTGGTCCGGGTGTTTGCTGACAGATGGAATGTTGTGTTTAGTCGCTCTATTTTCATAATTCTCCTCCCTCTCTCCACTTCTCCTGCGCTAACCAGACTATGAACCCACCCATCCCTCACAGCTCTCCTAAATCTTTTTTCATTTATTCTTCCATCACTTTTCTCCTCATCTCCATCCATCTGCCCCTCCATTAATGACTCCCTCACTCTATCTTCCCTTCATTTACCATCATTTACATTGTAAACTCTACAGATTCTGGCTTTGCCTTCTTTCTTTTCCTCTCTTCTGTAGTGACTTCACATATTTGTTTCACTAATATTTGCAGGCTTTTCATCCCCTTTCTCAGCTCGCCCTTTCTCTACAGATAAACATACCCACTTTGTCAACTCTTCATCAGTCCATGTGCCCCAAAGTTTCTTTGCGCCATCATCATATTCATCTGTGAAATGTAAACAGAGATAATATCATCTACTTTAGGTTAAGACATCCACTACAATGTCATGTAGTATTATTCTAATCAGCCTATGGAAGCATTTCAATGAACAACAATTCAAAATGTCCAAACACATAATTTCTCTGTTGTGCACCTACACCCTACGACCTTAAGATCATTAAATGAATAGCTCCTCTGGAGGCCAGCTCTGTGTGTGTGTGTGTGTGTGTGTGTGTGTACAGTATAGTATGATGGAAACTCTATCTAGTGTGGGGTGATAGAGCAGACCTGCATTTCTCCGTGTATGTCAAGCCTCCAACTCTATATCAGAAAGGAGAAAATATGAAAAAGCATAGCATCTCTCTCTCTCTCACTCTCTCTCACCTCACTTGCACAACATAAGCGAGGAAATCCAGTGTCCAAGGAGAGGATATTGAAAATAATTTCCCCCCTCCTGTCTCTTTCATTAATAGTGTTGAAAAGCAAACACACACACACACACACACACACACACACACACCTACACACACACAGACAACTCCCCGTTTAATTGTCAACGTGACTCACATGGTTTCCTTCAGCTTGTCTTCTTGACAAGTGCCATTTTGCAGCACAGAAACTTGGCGAGCAATCAAACTTCTCTCATGATTCTAAGATTTGAAATAGTTGAGTTTGCGTGGCCCCTCCATTCCATCTTCCCCTCCCGTCTCTCTTTCCGCTGTGCTTTCACTCATAGCTCTCCCTTTCTTTTTACCTTTCTTTCTGTCGCTTATCTATGCTGTTTAGTTTTACCGGTGATAACTTAGACCAGAGCAGTGCTGAATATGGCCCCTTTTACGGCACAAAGCCAACGTCTGGGTAAGTACGTGCGTGTCTGCAGACATGAGTGGTTTTGTGTGTGTGTGACTTGTACGTGCACGTCTTAGTGGCTGGTTCATGTGTAAATCAGTCTCGCAGAGCTTCGCCCATTACAATTCAACAGTCCTTTAATCCTCATCTTCAGTGGCCCAGAACCCCTGGGCCTGACCTTCATACACAAAGACACAGAGGATCTGATGCACAAGAGACCACACACACACTTTTTATTTGCTCTTACTGGTGTATACTTGCAATCAGTCTATTTCTAAAATGCAAGGAATCCCACCTACTTTGTTGCAGTTTATCTCTTCCAACTCCCACACCCACATTCTACTTTTTGAGCATTATTCCAACGATAATACAATATTGAGTTAAGTTGTGTGCCAGTGCAGTACAAAAGTCTCCTTCCCATGACAAGTCCATGAGCATCTTCTTGATTTCAGGTACACACCTGGAAGCATGGATTGTGTCTGTATCATATGCAACACATTTCTTCTGATAAACATCCTTAATAATGTTTGGATGGTGAAAATTAGAAGAAGATTGTATCACAAGCCTGTGTGTGTTTGGGTGTGTATGTGTGATCCGTGGGGGGAGGTCGCTTTCTCTCTCGTCTCCAGCATATACTGCACATACACACATATTCATGTAGTTTGATCCGAGATTGTTGTGAGGCGTAATGGATTTTAAAAGTTGTAATTTCAATAGATACATACCAGCTTTTCTTTTTGTACCGCACGGAGTGGCTGACATTAAAGGCATTTCTTTGTGGCACGTGACAACCTGATATCAGGGTCCTCAAAGCAAACACATATGTAGCTGCTCCACTGGCAGGTCACTGAACTCACTCACACGTTCATACATACCCACTGCTCTAACTCTGTGACACATAGACATACAAATAAGAAAACAAACAGCTACACACATCTTTCTGACCTGCCGACTAAAGCTGCACCACCTGCACTCAATAAATGTTACATTTCACAAGGCTGCCATAGACAATGGCTGATCCTGCTTCAGAACACACCTCAGCACTGATGTCTCTATAACACTTATGCAGAGATGCACATGTGAGCAGGGAAGGACATAAACCTGCTTAAGACAGTATATATGCTGCATGACTCACAGCAATGTAAATAGGATATGCTTGGTCATATACATTACCATGAATACCTTTATCAACTGGATCCTGCAGTCATAACCAATGGAACCAATGGCTCCATGCTTTTAATTCATTGACTTATTTAATGCTTAGACTTTAAATTTGTGACTGGAAGATGGATGTGTGGGGTTGATTAACACAGAAAAACTATTTCAAAGACTAACTTCATTTCCAGAATCTCCTCCAGCTGCTTGCGCCTTTCCTGGCGAAGACTATTAAGATGTCTGTCTCTCTCATGCAAGGACTGCTGAGTCGAGGACAGATGCACTTTGGTGTCATCCAACTCCTGCCGTGTCTCCTCCAATGCTCCCATCAGCTCCTCCAACTGTTCAGGGGGAGAGACACACAGGTTTGTACCTTCATTGTTTGGTTTTTACATATCAGAAGTAAATCACATGACATATGACCTAGAACTGATGTGCCATTTTAGATTTATCCACACACAGCTACAGACGCATACTTAAGAGGACATTTATGAAGGTTTTGTATGTTGGAATTTTAGAACGAGTCAAACTGATGGCAACAATAAAACCTAAGGGTAGGCAAGCAGGAAAATGTGAAATTACTAAAGTATAAAGGTTAAACTTATTGTATGTCTACTGATCCTTGAAACAAACTGTCACCTTGCTCCACTTAACTTTTTCCTAAATATCAAATGTGGCTCTATTTCAGAGCAGGAGAGAGGAATGTTCAGTCTCTCAAGTACATATCCTCCTCCTGCACACACATGGTCTCCAACCTTGCAGGCCTGCGTGTCCAACTGGTTTGAGATGTCTGAGATACAGGATGTGACCTCAGGGAGTCATTATCCTAAGATGGGAACAGCCTAATTGTCTAACAACAAGTACTTTACAATAGGAGGTGTTACCATGCCGCCTTGTCAATGTAATATAAATGAAAGACCACTGAACATATATGTGCCACTGCTCAATTTGGATTATTTGGCGATTTGTAAAACCTGATTGATTTGAGGTGTTGTATTTCAAGTAAAATAAAAATGAAAAGAAAGTGAAGGAGAAGTACGGACAAAGGTTACAGGGAAAAGCACTCCATGGGGTAGAACATGAAAAAAGGAATGGGCCTCTTTTATGAAGGGGCCAAATCGTTCACACATTTTCGGGACACTCACCATCTTTCTAGGTGTGTTTCACAGATGTCAGATAATGTGCTTACTGATTGTTCATGAATATCACATATAGAGTGGGAGAAAACAAGGGTGGAAGCAAAGAGTGGGCAACACAGAAATTCACATGATGGGAAAGTGACAACTTTCAGGAAGAACATCTTGGAAAGGTAACAAAGCATTGTCTAAAAGAAAATACTCCTCAGACTCCAGCCAACCACAACTGACCTCAGTAGTCGCCAGCAGTTAATAGACCCAACATCAACAAGACATCCAAATGCACAAAATCTCACAATGTTTAAAGTTTGATATTTTCAGTCAGGCTTAAAAGGGTCCAAAGCCAGTCTTTCCAACTTGACAGCCAAGGGTCACACACACACAACTCCCTGCACCCACCACATGTCCATCAACCCTCATGCACTGACTGCCTACCACCTAACCCCCCATTAGTCCACCACCCAGGGTAGCCCTCGCTTCACAATCACATCATTAATAAGGAATACAATGCATTTTATCAAAATTAGAGACCTAATCAGCTTAGTGGTGATCTTGTGCGTGCTAATTTAGCTCAACTTCAAGGCAAAGCCTCCCAGCAAGGCTAAAGCTCACTAAGACTGGTCCAAAGCCCCTTTAGCTGCTAAGCTGATTGGGGGCTCAAAGCTAAGGGACAAATCCCTCTTGTCCATTTGCATCGGTGTTGCTGGTTCAAAGGCCTAGTTCAAACAGCAAAGGGTGGTGGGGGGAGAGAGAGACAGTAAGAGTAATGAAGAGAGCAGTAGAGAGAGGGAGATTTAAGGCAATTGACTGAGACAACTTAAGAAGGCAGATGGGAAAGAATGAGGATTGGGACGATGGATGGGCAGCAGAAACGATGGCAGGAGAAAGACGAACGACAGAGATAAGCAGTGATGGAGTGAGAAATTTAGAGAGTGGGGGTGTGAATAAAAGTGACCCAGGGCATTAGCCATGCTCCATTTGAACAGGTTTGAAGATTGGGAGACTTTAAGGGCATTACACATCATGAGACTGATTACTCCATGATAGAGGGGGTGACGAAAGGAGAAAATCAAGGAGTGAGTGCGCAGGAGGGGAAAGGTGAGAACGCAAGCCTAGCAGGGTATTCTGAAACGGTGTCAGGGTCAGGTGATGTCCTTCTGTCTTACCACAACATCCCTTTCTATACACTCTTACCTCTGAGGTAGAAACCCCAGTGCACTGACAACTGCGTGACCGTATATCAATGGTATGTTGCCGCTATTCCTAATTATGGGGTGACGTCATGTTGGCTCATAAGATTCGTTGTGCTGACAGCACAGAGCAGGGTGAAGTGACGAGTGGCGAGTGGAGTGAACGCCAAATGAGTTTCTTTTCATTGTGACTGCAACTCTATTTTCAATGTGTCAAGATCAGTCACTAGTATGGCTGAATCCCGGCTCAGTATTTTCTCTGTGGAAGGTCTGGAGTGAGAAGAAATGAGAGAAAGTTGACGATGGCTTTTGGGGTCAACGAGTGTTAATGTGTCACAAGTCAGGAAAGGATTTCCTTGAATTCTTTCGCTACAAAGTTGAATAATTAGAATATTAGCATAAGTCCCAACAGATATTAATATAACTTTCATTTGTATTTCTCACGTATTCTTTGATCTGTAAGTCAAGCATGCAACGTGCAGAAATTGCAGAAAAAGAGGATAATACAAGCACGGTTAGAACTGTCTCTCAACTGGGATTGACCTTGGGTTTGTTGCTCCATCCACCCGTCTCCTCAAGCTCTTCTTGAAAGTGTGTGTGTGTGTGTGTGTATACTGTATCTGAGAGTGTCAGGATACAGCCACCTTTCTACCTAAAATGTTAATTCTTGTTTTAACCACAGATTGCTCTCATATTACTTGTGGTACTCATCAGCAATGCAAGGTCATTCTCATTCACATGCACACTCACACCAGGAGGAAACACACTCCCTTGCCTTGTTTTTCTTTCCCACCACAGACACACCTAGGCCCACATACACATACACTTGTTTTTTTTTTTGGGACCCACTTAAGGACGTAGACTGACCAGCTGGCAGTCAGATGGATAGATAGCAGGACATATGAGTGAAACGGGCAGCCTGTACTCCGTCAAGGCTACAAGCCTAAAGCCTTCGGATATGTCAATGAATTCTGATAGCATGCAATTAAACTCATAGTATGTTAACCATGTGTGTGACTATCCAAGCATACAGCAGCAAACTTAAGGAGAGGCCTTTCTTAGATGGAGGTGAGCTGCTTTGTGTTTTAAATGTAGGTCATGCTATCTGCGTTCTGTGTATGTATGTGTTCATGCTCTATCTTCAATGTGCGAGACATCAGGGAAACCTGTTACTAGGCAACCTCCTCTTGCACCCAGAGAGCCTCCCTTTGTGCCAAGGTGATCATGCTCTCCTTAAGGGTCCTGCGCCAACTCATTTATTCGTTCCACTGTCTCCAACATGGAATCCTGGGAAGCTAAAAGAGGAAGCTGCGCGGTGAGGGTTGACTTAGTGAGGGAGGGTTGGAAGTATAGTAAGGTAATAGGGTATAGTTTATTTTCATGTATTTTGGCAAAGGAATTCAGTCAGTGTATAAATGCAAAAACAAGGGGAGACAGACAGAGTAATAACATTAACAACAAGACATAGCCATGACAGAACAGAAGAGTGATAAGTGAAGGAGAGAGAGTGTGTGAGTACTCTGACCCCTGAACATCTGTATGAACGCGCAGAAGTGTGGAGTAGATTGTGGCCTCTGACACTTATGGTGAGTGGAGGAAAAGGAGCCCTTATCATATCACACTGGGTGATGGAGCTGTGAAGGTAAACACTGGAAAGAAATAATAACCCTACTTACACCCCCCCCCCCCCCCCCCTTACTAAAGTTGACTGGCCTTCCAGTTCACACATTCACACTTTTGTGGGAGAAGGGAAGAAGCTTCGGTCAGAAGCTCGAGACAAAACATTAAGACTGAACAAAAGAGCCCAGTTACCTTCGCTGAAAACACAGGAGTGAAAAGAAATTATCCAGACAAAGACAAAATAAAACTGGGATAAGAGCATTTCACCTCAGAAACAGTGAATTCATAATTATTGGAAATGTTTCATTGTTTTTACTCTTATAAATTATTGCTGACATATGGCATTCAACATGAGTATGTGTGTGTTTAATGGCATTGATAAACAATACCAAAACATGAAACAGTTTTCTATATATTCATATACTCCACCAGTTCCAGCCTGCCTGCACAAGATTCTTCACTTCCATTCCGCATTCTCCATCACTCTGCACGCTTGACCCGAGGTACTTGAAGTCCTCTCCCTTCTTTACGTCTATTCCTCGTAACCTCACTGTGCCGCCCCCCCCCCCCCCCCCCCCCCCCCTGGGAGCTTCACATTTACATGTACTGTTTTACTCCTGCTCAGCTTCATTCCTCTCTTTTCTTGAGCAAACCTCCACTTCTCTAAATTCTCCTCTACCTGCTCCCTGCAGATCATAATGTCATCCGCAAACATCATATTCCAAGGGGCTTCCTGCCTCACCTCATCTGTTAGTCTATCCATCCCCATAGCAAACAAAAAGGTGCTCAGAGCTGATCCCTGTTGCAATTCCACCTCTACACTAAACTCCCCTGTCAGTCCTACTGCACACGTCACTGCTGTCATTACACTAAATTTATAAGAAAGGCTCAAATTAATTTATCAGGAACATGCATGATGTATATTAATGTATTGCCTTCCCTTAATAAATATTATAAGAGGTATATCATAAGTTCTGAGTTGCCAGATGTTTTTCCATTCCATTTCCTAACCGCTTATTCCGTTATCGGGTCGCGGGCCAAGCTGGAGCCAATCCCAGCAGTCAATGGGCGAGAGGCAGGGGACACCCTGGACAAGCCGCCAGTTCATCGCAGGGCAACACAGAGACAGACAACCAGCCACACACACACTCACACCTACGGGCAATTTAGTGTCACCAATCAGCCTAGGCTGCATGTCTTTGGTGGTGGGAGGAACCCGGAGAACCCGGAGAGAACCCACGCAGACACGGGGAGAACATGCAAACTCCTCACAGAATGGCCACAAGCCGGAGACGAACCTGCGACCATGAGTTGCCAGATGTATCATATATAAATGTTTTGTGTTGCTGGAAGTGGCATCAAGCCAGTTAAAATTGTTAAATAATATCAAATAACTGGACTCCTCTATGGGAAAAAGGTACTATTTGAAAGTTCAAAATGGTACTGAGAGACTAATTCAGCAATAGAAGAGCAAAGGATAATCCATGAGCCTGATGAAAATAGTGCCAAGTCAGCCAAATCACAAGCGGATACTTGTGGCTCATCACGTCAGCGAGACACAGCAGGAGGTGAGCGACAAACACCAGCACACACACCCACAGAGGCAGCCTGTGTGTGTCAGCAGTCCAAAGCTGTAATTGAATGTGACAGACGGTCAGTAATTCGATGCACCAGAATCAACAAGTACTGGTCTGACCACCTCCAACAGACAGCAATGCACACATGCACGCATATACACACACATAGACACACCCCGCTGAGACGGGGCTGCCACCGCTGGACCCTGAGTGAAACCAGAAGATCAGAGAGCTGCATCTGAATGTGTGTGCACGTGTGTGTATGTGCAGTATATGTGTCTGTCTGTGTCAGTGCGTATCTGCTATGTAAGTTTTAGTAGTAATAGGAGAATACTGCTGACTGTCAAGAATACGAAGGAAGGGCCAGAGAGACAGAGGTGCAGGGAGTGGGGAAAAATGAATGATAATTGCCTGAGCAAGACCAATCATCGCCTTGTTCCCTAAAGAAGGATCATTATGGAGCACGGAGGTCCTTTCTGGTTTGAGGGAGGAATTAAAATTACAAAATCAAACCAGCAGAGAGTGAGAAAATGTCCATTTCAGCTTCATACAAACACACACATGCAAACCACTTACCCTTATAGCATGATAAATGCAGACGCAAACATCTGTGTGATGTGATCTCTGTGATGTGCAGCATCAACCCTTTTGTTATTCAAAATATTTTAAGTATGTCTGCATGGCCAGAAGATTCATATACGGTTTCAGTGAAGTAACTAGACTGAGCTTGGACTGACTGGAAATGCAAAACAGAAAAATATAACTTTTTCTATCTTATTTAACTGTTGCCAGAATGTTTTGTTTTTTTAAGAAAAGAGTCTCTAATCCTTCTTGAGTGTCGCTGATGCCGCCATTACAGATAAAAGAGATCTAAAAGGCCTGTGCGAAGGCTTGAAGTGAAGATTTCCGATGTGTGTTTTCTCTGTGTTTGTGAAGTGCAGCGTGTCACAATGGAGATGATAGAGCCGAGAGATGCTATCACTCCGTCCCACATAAACTCTCCAAAGCGGACGAAGAGAGGGAGGAATGAGGGAAGGCTGTTTGTTTGTGTCTACATTCGAAGTATGCTGCATTATTTAACCGTTTGCTTGACTGCATACTTATATACGGATTAGAACCCCAACAAACAAGGTCCGAAATCATCACTCACCAGTCGCCAAATGTTAATAAAAAATCTCTGCTTGCCAATAAAATAACCGCCCGTAGTCAGTTGGGCTGCAGCAACTCCAGTGACCCGCTAGGCGGATAAGCAGCTGTAGATTAGACAATCTCAATGGACGGATGTAAAATGTTACGAGTTATTTTCAATTCAAAACAATATTTATTTTATATAGTAATGTATTTATACTTTATATTTACAGTAAATAAATCAAATACAACTGAGAAACATAAACCTTTCCTGGATTTAATTTACAAATCCATTCAGACTCTAAGTCAGAAACAGAACCACTGTCCACGATGCCAGCAAATAATCCTGATAATAACAGCAATGGGAAAATAATAACACATGATAGGATTTATTTTTCTAAATCTCACACGAGCCAGCAAGGTAATAGGACAATCGGACAGTGTTGTGACATTTTGACAAATGCCCCTTGACCACCTAAAAGTACCGGTACATGTGCAGCACTAATAGGTCATGCATGCATCAAATTCAGACTAAGCATGTGAATATAATAAAGAAAATGTATTCAAGTACTCCTTGTACTTTAGACTACGTATACTGTGACTGTTATGTAACTTATAATTGATATATTTGTCCACAGATAGACCAAAAGGTAAATTATGGACATTGGCATAAGGTAAGAGCTGAAAAGAGGTGAGCAGGAAAAATGAGAAATGAAGGCTGTATGAACAAATTTGCCCTTTACAGGATGCTGAGGCGACAAAGCGCTCAATATGAAGGCATGAACTGTTGTACACACATATATTCAAACCTGCGATAAAGAGTGTGGATTTCCATCAGTTAGGTCAGCTTTCCTCATCTCTGTCTGCTTCTGGATGATAGGAGACTTGATTTTCCTTCAATTAAAGAAAAATGGATAACAACAAATGAGAAGACACTCAATAATCTAAACAATCACAGACCCAATCCCAAATGTGCATCATACTCTGCCTATATGCACAATATACAACGTCCCACTTTCAATTCAAATGCTAGTTTATTTCATTGTTAAATTAGGGCCTGCATGTTACATCACACATGTAAATGTCAGGGCAGCTGTGTGCACAGTAAATCAGAAAGTGACTGGCAGGCTTGTGACAAGATGAGACTTGACCATTGAAGGGTAGATGCATGCTGTGTAAATCTTTCAATAACAAAACACACAAATACAAATACTGGAGCTGCAGTATACATGCATGAACCCACAAAGCCCATGCACCATATGACACACAACTGCACATAAATCTTCTCACAAACAACACTTTAGAGTCAAAACACTGAGGTACCAGTCTGGCTATCAGACTTTTGAATAAAAATCAAATAAAAAACTGTGAGAAAGTTGACAGTGACAAATTAGCACTTAAGAGAACCTTACAGCGCTGCAAACAGGCTGTGACCGAGCAGCTGCTGAAATGCACCGCATTTTTATTATTCCATATCCACACTGGTGTGTTTGCTTTGGGCAAAACCTACAAGCTGCCTCCGCACACAGACAAATATTTACTGTCATAGGCTTTGGAATAGTGTGTAAACGCATGCGTGTGCGGATAATGCTAATCATAAATTTTTTATACCATCATTAATGCGCAATGCGAGCACACACACACACGTGAACACGTACACACGGAAGACGAGGAAAATAATGCATTTGCACTCAAATCTTTGATGTGTGTTTTTATAAACTCTGAGGTCATGGAGAAAAAACATGAGGGTGTCAGCTGTCGCACACCGGCAGGCCTGATACAGGTGTGTAAGCCAGCAGGCACGCTGGTTCCTTCTGACAGCTGATATGCCCCCAACCCCCCCCCCCCCAACAACCCCTCAGAGCAAAATGAAGTGCATGTTTTGACCGCTGTGAAGGCAAATGAGGGTGTGCAGAGTGTGAATGAGGAACAGACCGGCTGGGCTGCCTATGAATGGAAACTATGAAGAGGAACTGTGATTTTCTGATTGCGGAAATGAGAAAATTCATGAGGGGAAAATTGTATTTTATGGCGGAAAGATGAAGTGAGCAGGAGAGAGAGCACTGAGGCCAGCCGTTTCCCAAACCAAGTGTAACAGGTAATTTTTCACATTTCCTTTTGCTTCTTTCACCTGGAGTCACACATCCACCTTCCAATGTAAGCATCTCCGCTTTATTTTTGGCTGTAAAAGCACAGCTCTGTTTTCTCTTCTACAATATAACTCTTTCTTTAAATATAATATTGTTTCTTTATCTCTTTTCGATTTAGCTTTGAGCATTCCTTTCCTCTTATATATCATGTTTTGTCTCTCGGCAGGCCTTTAATGAATGAATGATCCTGCAGACTCCCTCAAGGATGCCGCTGATCTGCCCTTCATCAAGGCAAATAAGAAACTGCATGTCTGCAGTACAGCCTCAGAGTGGCCTGTAGCAGGAAGCTGTGGCTACATTAGGCTACTGCAAATATGAATGTGGGAACTATGAATATTAAATAGGGGGTTTCCTGAAAAGAGTATTTATTCTAAACTGACATTTCCTGAAAAAATAGTCATAAGTAGCAATAAGCTTTCAAAACAAAATAATAATATTTTTTATCTTCCCTTCATAGCTCAATTATCGTCAGTCTCTTTTAATAAATAACAGAATAGAACGAAATCCTCTGATATTGAATAGAGAAGGACGCATAAGGGCAGTGACTGTTCAGGGTCCAACCACAGATAGGATAACAGGGGGATATGATCTGAATGAAATAAAGGCAGGTTATATAAGAAATAGAGCTGAGGGAATGGCTGCTGTGACACAGTCTGAGGTTTTATCTCTGTTTCTATAGATACAATGCAGCTGAGCGGTGCAAACATGACTAGTTTGTTTATTAATGGTAGGTTATTCTTGATGCTTTGACGCATCGTATCTCAATCTAAATACAAACCAGTTCCCAAAACAGTTTGGGATACTGCAAAACTCTAAAAACTGTATGTAATCTTTTGGAAATCAGCACATTCTGTTTTAATTTACATGTTACACCGACTATCAACTACTTTGGAATCAGGGTTGTACAGGTTGACTGTTGCTTTAATATTTCGTCTATTTGTGTGAAAAGGTGAAACATAAAAAATAGATTAAAGAAAATTAACTGCTTTTGTTTGATCATATTGTTGCCATATTGTCATAGAAGTCGCTCATGTCTGTTTGGGTATGGGCCAGACCTGAACTCATTATATGTTTATGCGGATTCTGATGGAAGGGCATGTGAAGGAATTTTCCTATGCTTTTTTCTTTTTCTTTTTTCTTCTTCTTTGGTCTGTGTGCGGTTAGCATGGCTTCAATCCAAATAATAATGCAGAACAGGTGGATAAAAATATGTGTATATGTTGGCAGTAGTCTTTATTTAGCCACTGAACAGAAACAAATAGGGCTAGAGACATACAACTCCCACGAATGTGTAGCTGAAATAATGGGGATTTTGACTTGTCTCTTAGGATTTTTGAAATAAATTCAGATTATATATATATATATATTACATATCAAATACAGACACGTAGGATTGTTCTATTTTTGGCAGGAAACAACTTCTTGGTGAAGGTACAACTTGACAGTCAAACAGGAAGTTGATTTGTTAAGATAAAATGGCTTTTAAATTGAATGGACACCTGCAAAGATGCAAAGATAATGCACACAATTAACAAACATGTTCAAGTTGAAATAGTATATACACAGACTTTGGAGGATATGCGTATATTGATGTTCATGCACATATCATATGTGATTTTAAAAAAACTGATGCTCTCAAACATCTATGTCCATTTGTATAAGTGATAAATATTCACAAAAGTCGTTAGTTTGCTGTATTCCTACATATAGTGCATGTTGGTGTTTATGAAAACAAATGTGGTGCTGTGATAGCAGCTACCCTGCTTAATCACGAATGAAATATCTTCTGACGTTGTGTGAGAATGATGACAAAGCACAGATTGTTCTCTGCCATGCCATCCTTCACAATGGCAGATCTGAGTAGGTGATACGTACACGTTGGTGAAGGTGGTCAATAATTTTATTTGTCAATGGTGTTTCTACATCTATTTACTGCTGACTGCCACAGTTACAATGAAGTCTGTGCAAGTGTTCCTCTTTCTGGAAAATACAACTCTAGAACTCTGCCAAAAAATATTAAGGATGCATATTTCTTGTTACGTTGAAAGGATAAGAATGGAACAGCTTTTAGAAGAAAGGTAATACAAGATAAATCCTCTACTTCACACTCAAAAGAGACAATTCATCTGACATTTGCCAACAGGCCCTTTTAAATGAATGAACCTTAATCCAAATTGAAATGAGCCTGTTCATCTCTATTCAGGGGCTGCACCATTCAAAGGCTGTATTTGAAGACCAAATGTGTCTCTATTACTACTAGTAGTATTTAACAAACTTCAACGGACAAACAAATCAAAGGAGCAAAGAAAAAAGAAGCAAGGATTTATATTGACCCAACATATTAATAACATATCGTTTTACTTTGCTTCAAGTATCTCAAGCGATGAGACTCTCCCCCCCCCCCCCCCCCCCATTATAGGCAACATAACAGTCACCATGACTTTTCAAAGCTCAACTTAACAAATCCAAAACTTTTACATGAGTGTTAACAGCTGGTGCACATGCTTTCCTCAAAGCTTGTTTGGTCGCTCTGATCACTTAGGCAGATTAGTTTGGAATTACACCAGCACACAAGACAGGAAATAAAACATCTACATAGAACTGCATAATGTTAACTGTGATGTCCTCCAGTAGATAACAAGGAGATTTAAGCAAATAAATAGCTGTAAGAGTCTCCCCTATGCAGAAATGTCTTTATTGCAATGACCTGCTGACTGCCTTCATCTTTTATTCTCTGGTTTCACTGCCAGCTAGATGAAAAAGCGTTTCCGCACACGTTCTGTTTTCCCTCCATCTAGATTCTAAATTATAGGGAACCTGACCAAGTTCCAACAGAAACACTTTGATTAAAGAGACATTCATCCTCTGGGTGGACACACCTCGTCTTCCACAGAAATCCAATCAGCACATCGATACACTCCACCCACGTTGTCACACAACACGTGTGCAGATACTTGATTTGAAAAATGTGTTTAAAGAAAAATTCACACAGTGCAATAATTTTTATATATATGTTGAAAACACTGGCCTATGAAACCCCACTGATAGCCTGCAGCTCACGTCTGCGTGACCCCACTCTGTACACGCTGACCTAGCAGCTCGGGTGAGACCAACAGGAGTGACTTCCTATCACTAATGAGAAGGCTGTCACAATGAGACGGACGAGCAAAGAGCAAAGAACATATTCTAAAGTTTGATCCCAAACATTCTTCTCTGATAAATGGATGCACAGACACACACACACATACACTCAAATACCTTGTTGTGGTTGTAGTAAACAAAAAATAATGCCAATACATAAATCAGATGATAATTGAGCAACACTTTGCCAGTAATAAACAGAGTAGTATAAGCAGCCAGTATCTGAGCTGTATACGCCAACTCCCACCGGCATGGTGATGGCTGCCTGCCTGGCAAACGCAAACAAACACTCACACACAACACATACACAAATTTGCTATGTGATATAATGGTAATGCAAAGACAGGAGCCAAATCACTTACTGTAATTGTTCAGTTTACAAATGTGAAAATCGCAGCATGATATGGGAAAATGACCATGACAGCACTGGTAATGGTAATGAAATGTAAATACATATTTCAGATAATCAACACAAGATTGAGGCTTTATACCTCCAGCTAATCAGCAAAACTGAAAAAGCCTCTCACTGTGTTGTTACTGTGGTACAAATGATGGACCGGATGGTTTGCTGTAAATGCATTCTACATTTACTGGCTGCCGGGACTCAGCAGTGACAGCTATGAACAGTGTTGGTGTTGTTATGATTGTATATTTAAGAGAGAGGACGCTAAGAACTACTTACCCAGGTCTGCAGACATTGATCGATTGAGAGCAATGACAAAACATTGAGCCAAATGATTAAAAACAACACATGTGAACAGGTGGTCAAAGTGTGCTTTGTCAGTGTGTGATTACGTCAGACAAAAAGTATGACAGCGTGGAAGTGGTTTCAAGTGCTAGGAGGACACAATCTAGACAGTTTATGTCTTGTGGCTGACTCATTTATAAATAGAGCACTTGGGAATGAATTGGAATCTTACAAAGATATGTGCAGTTTTGTGCACATTGAAGGACACTGGCGTTTGAGGACTCCCACCCCGTCTTGTGATGGATATGAATGTTGATGAGTTTTTAACCCTCACCTCTCAAGATGGGCACTTTTGTTGTCGTTGCACAATTGATCCATCTCTGCTTGCTTCAGAGCCGCCATTAGCCTCTCCACCTCTGCCTTCGATTTCCCAGATTCTTCTCTGTTCCGAGCCACTTCCTGCTCCAGAAGTCTCAGGCGATCTGTGATGTCCGGGCACTTCCGGACAGCTTCATCTGTGTTTTGAGTCTTTTGGGGTTAGCAGGAACATTAATTAGTTAATCTTTAAACTTTAATCAGTGATACATTTCCAATCAGCAAATTAGATATTAGATTATTCATCAGAAATCATTTTACATAAATTACTTACTAGATTGAGCCTCTTTTCACGATAGAAGTTAAGTAGCATTTTAGAATTAATTAGCATATTACATTGCTAACTAAGCATAGGGATGCAATAGTCTACACTGAATTGAAAGCACATGTGAAGCTGACTAAAGATGAAAAGCACACGCTGACAGAGCAAATCTTTACCCTAACAGAGAGCACGTGGAAGTCAGCGCCTACAAAGGAGGCATCAGCGACAAACTGCAGCTCAGACTGATATAAATTAAGTCTGGCAACGGAGAGTTCTGTGACATTCAGATGTCCTAAAACGGCCTTTGCAGACCAACACACACACACATGGACACACACTATATACAAGGACAAACAAACCAGAGGTATAACAAAACATACCACAGTACTTCCCACTTGTAGACCATCTACTTTGGGTGGCGCCTAAAAGTTTGTAAAAAAAAAGAAAATCCAGAATAAGTACAAGAACCACGTCTAGTCTTCAAATTGTAACCTCACTGTGACCCAGTGTACGTGGACATCGTCAAGAACTCAGGGTCACATATGAGATCATCCTGCAGCTTTGAGACATGAAAGGAGATTAAATCAATCCAGAAAATGTGGTTAGGGTCACAATCTAACAGCAGAGCCAATCTGTACGCTCATCTGCTGTCATCCATTCATCACCCACCCTCTGGCTTCTCTACTGTCTGCTTCTATCAGTTATTACCTCGGGCCGTCCATCAAGTAGAGTTTGGGTTCAGTCATTATCATCAAAAAATTACAATCTCCTGTTCGGCTGCAATTTTATGAGACCAACAAACATCTCAATTTTAAATACTACAATGTTATTCTGACAAATTCTTTCTGCTCTGGGAAAAATATCCCATCGGAAGTTTGAAGCCTAGAATTACCCTTCTCTTTATTTCCCCGTCTTTGTCTTTACCTCGCTCTGTCTACATGTTTGAAAAGACTGTGACTTGGTTGTTAGGAATTAACAACTAAGTTGCTAGGAATTAAGTCTTGACTTTGACTTGTTGAAACAGCTGAAGCAACTTGTTTAAACACCATCAAGTGTGCACACTCACAAACACACAATCACACACATTCTGACATTGTGGGGAATTTATTGTCACTTCTTCACAAGTTTGGGACTAAACATCAAGCCCTGTGTTTGTCAGGCTATCACTAGAAGAAGAAAAAAAAGTGTCTGCTTACTATCCTCTTTAAATTCCATTAAAACAACTGCATATATGGTAGATACAGCTATGGGCACAACAGATGGAGCAAATTTAAAGTTTGAAATGTTGAACGTTTTTGCACTTGATTTATAGCAATGGATATGTAAGAAGCCTGGCAGCAACCCTTTGCAAAGGTCAAAATATATATGTTAAAAATTAGAACGATGACACAATTATAGTCAATGACATTCACTTTCTCTCAGAGTGATCATTAATATGTGTGTTCTTGGATATTAGTTTTTCCAACCTGTATAGAATATATGTAATCATGTGACCTCCCAAACACTTGTCCCTGGATGTGTTTACATCATCTGACTCATCAGGCCACCGACTCCACACCTAAGCTCACATACCTCTGCAGATGAATCGGATGCCAAAAACCTCCATCTGATCTTGACATCATCATCAAAAGGAACAAACAGAAATGAAAAGCCCCCCAAAAAACTACGAAAAGATAACAACCAACCGGTTTGCAAAGGAACAGAGACTTTTTTTTGAACAGGACTCAAAGGAAAGGGCCGTCCACATCAAGAACTACGATGATATCTCAAACAATGACCATGTGAGCATCCACACTGATGAACTATAATAATCAGTACACATTGGCGCCAGTGCAGCGGATCTAGCAGCCTACCAGTGTCGAAATGGAAATGCACAGCTTTTTACTGTGCTATGTTGTCCTGAGACGCAAAACAACAATTACAGGTGAGACTAGGAATTAAGTCTGACCAACACTGTAATGAGAGTTGCATCATTTAATCACACTTTTGTATGGTACTGGTCTTGCTGCGTGTATTCCTTCAGCAAAGGTGTGGTATCTCGGTGCTGATTTACACCAACCTTTCCTGGAAATGTTCCCGTTTTACGCTTTGAAGAGCTCGTGTTTAGTTTCAGAAGTCCTTTATTAACTTCAGAATCAACAAATACTGTTTTATGAGAAGAGGATGAGGATGCGATGAAGTCAACAGAACTCTGAGGTCAAGATAAAAAAGCTCGGCTAACAGCTTGACTGAGTCAAGAGACGAAGTAACACAAACATCTGCTGATGCAGGGAGTGGGACACTGTGTTTATAAGACCTATTGGCAAACACAAACTGTACATCTGCATACCCCGCCTCCCACCCAATGTCAGCTGGGTCAGGCTAAATAGGATAAGGAGTTCAGAAAATTAATGAAATGATTTTATGACCTGGAAAGTATTTGCTCTTTATGATAACAATCTTCCACAGGGCTGCGATGTAATGACCTCAGTCTGACTCTGAGGTCATTACAAAGAATGAGGTTCATCCATGTACAGTCAAAACTGACTGTTAGACAATAAAGATACATCCGATATAAATAACCAAGATTTTCCTTTTGAAAAGTTCTACACAACATTAGATTACATTCATTAAAAAATGTTGTTGTCCAGGAAGCAACTTAGTAAAAGTGTATTACCGGTAGGTTCATATGTAAAAAAAATAATAATAATAAAAAACCCAGATAAATAAATGAATATAACAGATTCGAGATTCATAATGAGATTCAGGGAAATACATCAGTTGAAATGGGGATACGTCTTAATCCACATCAAACCTTCAAATGTGACTAGCCCGATCAGTAAGGCACTGGCAAAGGCTCATCTTTTTTTTTTTAAGCACAAGGAGCACAAGAAGCACACACGTATCCACAAAATCTATACACGCAAACACCATAGTCTTTTTGAAGATCCTGCATGTTTACACAACATGTCTGATGGCTGCAGAGTACACAAAATAGTCCAATTATGGGAACACTTCTGTCAGAATGTGAATCTGCTTGCTGCAACGAGCTACTGAGCTGCTGTGCCTTTCATGTGGTGCCTTGCCAACATTCAGTGAGGTATCATTTCACAGGAATGAGATATGTGTATGCTTTTAATGAGCATAAAAGAAAACACCATCATAAATATTTGGCACAATGAGAGTCTGTCCTGGCTTGTAGGCCTGAGAGAGAGAGAGGGGGACAGACAGCAAGACATCTGACTTGGCACCTGAACATCTATTTTTCATCTATTAATCATGCTGTCTTCATTCGCTCATTCCTTTATCCTGCAGGATAGACTCTTGGATAGGCAGCTTCTAATAATATTGCTTGTAGGGAGGTAAAAGAGAATGAACTAAACTAAATGAACTACCAATAACACAGGGCACACAAAACATTTTAACAACTGCAGAACGGGTATAAAGGCAAACTATTTTAATTCATTTAACATAATAAAAAAAAGAATATAAAGTACCTTGACATTCGTTTGAAGTGTTCAACAGTGAAGTTTCAAGAGAGGAGCTCATTATTACTGTTTTACGATGTCTCTGAAAACTGTTTTGTGTTTGGGCTCATTTTAGGATTTGGCACAAGTGTGACTGTCGTGATGCAGATAATGATGAAAAATGTAAATTGGCTATCTGACCCCCACACACAAATCCGACAACTCATCTCGGATTGTCGTGCGCCGTGATAATGTCAATACGTACACCATTTTAATGTTTTGGATATTCTGTATTGAATGGAACATTTAGAGAATGATTACGGTCCAGTCACCAAAACCAACATTGCAGACCACACGCACACGCACACAGCATTGTTTACCCACGCAACATCCCTGAAGGTAAAGAAAGCCTCCATACTGACCTCTCCGTCAGGCCTCTGGATGAAGTTGGGGCCCGGATCAGCAGGATGATACTGGGACAGCTTCTGGGGTTGCACCGTTGCAAGTTTATTCTTTAATTCCTGGTTCTCCCTCCTCATCTGTTGCAGCTCTTCCAGTCGAACCCTGTCCTCCCGTTCCTTCTGCTCACGGAGATTCTCAATCACTCGCTCCTGAGGAAATGAGAAAAGTAAAATAAGATGTTGATTTGATCAGATCTTTACTTTCACTGGAACCAGCCTCTCTAGGTGACTTATCATTCTCCAGGAAGTTAGGCCAAAGACAGACTCGTAAATGATGATCAGAAATAACAACAAGGACATGAGGAGGTTAGCGTGAAGCAGAACAGAAAGAAAAACGGGAGGCAGGAGAGGAGCTAAGGGATTTATTGAAAGTAGATTGGACCGAATGGTTGTATCATGACTTTCCTCTGTTCCTCTGCCACAGGACGGCAGGAGCACCTCAGCTTTGGGTATGGGCGGGAGCTCAGGTCCGCACCATGGGTGCGAAGCACACAAGGTGTGTGTGGCATAGGTGTGTGTTAAGGTGCATTTGTGTGTGTGTGGACTGAAGTGATTATCAAGGTGTTTACCCAGGTGTTTATTTAGGCACCGAGTTCAGCTCAGCAACGAGGCTTTACGATGTGGCATCACCACATGATTGGCAGCTTTAAAGCTCTGGGTAATTGGACAAATACATCCCCTAACTCGGCCTGGCAAAGTAACACACTGCGTAGTTTGGTCTTTGGACGAGAGGGTGAGTGCGGAAAAGGGGAACATAAAAGAGAGGGAGAACGATCATATGATTAATAGATCCAGGGTGTTTTCTCCACATTATAAAATATTTCACGGATGTTAGGGGTTTAGGAAACGAGGCCACAAGGTGATACTAAAATCTAACTTTACGAAGCACGAGTGTTGAACACCCATTGAAACAGGTTCATAACGGCACATACACACAGAGACACAAACACACAAGCTCGACCAAAGATCACGGCTCGGCTTAGGTAAAATGCCCCCTCTTTTTAATTAGAACCACAGCACTGTGGCCAACAACTGGCTCCAAGAGCATGTTTGTGTCAGAGGTTGTGATTAGCAACACACAAACACACTCACTATTTTAAACAAATTACCCCGTGTTGAACACAAAGTCAGTTCACCAACCCTCCTCATCACAGCTGAATGATGCATAGGCTACATTAGAAGTGCTCTCTGGGTACATTGATGGGCCGGGGTTAAAAAAAAAAAGAAACAAGTAATGTCAAGTTTATTGTGTTAGCATGTTATTCATTTCAAAGGCTGTTGGCAACAAGGACACATTTTACATAAAGCCATCTGTGAAAGTTGTTGGTGCATGTGTTGTAAACAGAATGGAACACATATCAGCCAACTATAGATGAAATCAATGCTCAGATTTTAAATTGTTGAGGCTGTGACCTACTTTTAACGCCACCATTTGAGGCAGAGCATCAGTTCAGGCTGGTTCATATCAGCTTTTTGCAAAGGGTCACTACAATCACATGTCTTTGTCAGACATGGTAAACTGGCACTAATCATTGCCACTCTGATGATTATGCTCAAGCTAATTCCATTTTCTACCACAGCGATTACAGCCTGTAATTTGCATGTTCAGTTATTGATGAAGAAACAAAGCTTTTCAGAGTGCAGTCCCTGCCTGTTGCTCTGCTGGGTGCTCTGTCTGCTATTATGCCTCTGGATCGCTTGGTATTTATTTGGAGTCTGCTCTTTGTTAGCATTAAATGGAAATTGCAAAACAGATTCAAGATGGCAAGCCCACAGTGGTTTTATCTTGGAGGTTGTAATGATGGATGCCTATCAGGGATTAACTCCAACAGCAGAACTCGTCACTGCTGCACATTGCATTACTTCAAAATCGTGTATGAATGTTTATGTGAGTGTTTGTCCATCTCAGTGTGGCACCGTGATGTGCTGGCGACGCGTCCGAGGTGTACCCCGCCTCTCGCCCATTGCAAGCTGGTTTAGGATCCAGCAGACCCGTGATCCGCAACGCAGGAAAGTGGATGGATGGATGGATGGTCAAGTTTAAAATACATAATTTTATTGATTAAATAAATTCATTCAAATTTCAATGGTCAAAAAAATGGTAGGTATCTTGAGCCAGTACCCTTTGAAATGTCAGTAACACCACATTAAACCAAAAACAGATATGTGGCTCAAACTTCAAAAAGCATTTTTTAAACAGCTTTATAAAAGTACAAAACATTTATGAACAAAACACAGCACCTTACTGTCATATTTTATCTCAAAATGTTTTTGGTTTCAAGTAGAAAGATTACTTGACTCCAAATATCCTGCTATGGAGACGATGGTTGAGACAGGTCCTTTGCCTGTTTCAGGCTGTTCTTCAGAAATAAAAGAATTTCTGGAGAACAGAAGGGACAACTAGTGGATATGTACAAATTGTACATTTGATTCTAGGTTCTGCTTTACGAGAGACAGATTTGGACAATGAAAAAGCCTGAGTTTCTGGAAATTTGAATGCAGACATTTTAAAAGTATTTTTGTATCGTGCTCACGACTTGTACAGAGGCAACTGTTTTCAGTAAGCTTCAAAATGAGCCACAGCTTATTCAAAGCTGTGGCTAGTAACATCCAAACAAACTCATGCAGGCAAACTGAGAACATATTTCTCGCAGTAACTCTAAAGACCATGCCCATGTCAATGACATTTGTATCTGAAGCTTTCTCCACCATCAGAGATCTGTCTGCCAGATGTAGCTGCATAACCATTTGCTTTGGTTACAAAAAAAGTCTTTGATTTGACTATCTCTGAGTGAAGCAGCATTTATTTCAATGTGTGTCTCTCTGACTGTTAGATGAACTGCTCTTTTTTCTTCTTCCATATTGACCTTGTTCCTTCGGTTCTGAACACACACAAGTATGCACTTGGCAGGTCACGCCACAAGTAACACAGTCTAAAGTTACAAACAGAAATAGCCTGTAAAACAACAAATTTAATGGCATACACATACTCACAAAGCTCATGCGAACATTGAAACCAATAAAAACGTGGCAGCCACTGGGAAACAAGTACCGGTAGTACAGCTGGACATCCACATACTGTATGTCCAAACCGGGAACTCTGGAAACTCAAAAGCAGCAGCCAGTGTCTGACAAAAAACCTGGATCCATAGCTTAGCCTACGCATGATTACGTCTGCCTTAGTCAGAGGTGGAAAAAAAAATAATATTCTAATTATGTTAACATTATCGTCTAACCCTTCAGATGACCCGCCAAAGGAAATGTTTTCAGATGCAGATCCATCATAGAGGAAGAAGAAACATCCTAACATTGCATTGCACACAGTGGCAGCATAAATTAAGGCGTTTTGTTAAAAGAACTACATAAATGTATATTTGGAAATAATATTCACAAAATATATATTTTTGAAACCTAGGAACATCTAATGACTGTAGATGAAATTAATAAGTAATTGGGTCGCATACTAATCTCATATAGTTTTGGGCAGAAAACATATTTTTGCATGCGATTCAAATTATTTTGACCAATTATTTTCTTCTGTCCAGTAAATATGGTCATATTTGTTGCGAGTTGATGATGGTGGAGCAACATACTTGGGCAGTACTGTAATACTTTCATGTATTCAAGGGAGCAAACCAGCAGCTTATCCGATTTCCAGCAGAAAAGATTTATGCTGCCAAACAACTATGTGGGTCGGGGTGGGGGGGGGGGGGGGGTGACCTGACTGTTGTATTTGTTTACCAGCATATGATTGTCTGCGATAACTATCATAAACACAACATGACTCCATTTGGAGGGACAAATCAAAAGGCGATGGCCACAAAGTGTGGGTGAGGTCAAAAAGAAGAACTGGGATTGGGCCTCACTAATATTGTACGACATACAACAACTGTTGCTTCAAGTAACACCTTATTGCAACATCCTGAAACTCTGAAATCAAGCTAGTAAATTCCAGGTAGAGCAAACACAACATATCTATATGTGGCAAAATCAATATGGTTTCAATGAGGGAATTATAATCTCTGTGATGAAATGCATTTCACTCAAAACAAAGCACCGCGGTGGCCATTGAGACCATTCATCTTTTCCTGTTAGTGGTGGCATGCTAGCTCACAAGTGTTGAGGTGAGGCTTCATGAAGACCAGCTGGTCTCCGCTGTAGCCAGAAAACAACAAACTGAATGTTTATGACACACGTCCACCAACCTCAAGCGGCAGTTTTGTTTCTGTGTTTCTGGAGGCTGTTCAACCCTTTTGTAATTGTTAAAGATTGAAGATGAAGATGAAGATGAATTTCCTGGCTTTAGAGTCAATTGACAAGGTAGGTCGTTCGCTACAAGCGTAATATTTTACATAGACCTGGGCATTAGACATCGAGTGTGTACTACCTCTCTCGTCATGTCTAATCATGGTCATGGATGTCATTTGTTTTCTTCCAAATGCGTGAGCCTGTGTTTTTGGTTGCTGACTTTTCATCCCTATCTGATCCTGTGTTTCTCTTGCCAGTTCTGTGCTTTCTCTGCTTCTGTCACATTTCTTGCAAAAGTAACTTTTTTTTTTTTTGGACTGTGCCTCCACCCTTGCATTCCTTGACCTTTCCCTCGCTCAATTCAGAGGCCACCTCTTCCATCAGTGCTGTACCTCTTCTACAATTCCACTTTTCCATCCCTTCACCCCCCTTTTCAAAACATCTATCCTCCCTTTCTTCTATATATCATTCCCTCGCAATGCTCAGTGCTGTTTCAGACAGGAACTAATCTTCTGTCTATGTTCAACTTAGACCTCCCTTCTCCAGTTGTCTTCCCGTCTCCCTTACTGAGGACCTCATCTGGTGTGGCCCCAGCTCAATAAATTAGAAGGCTGTGTCATTAAATGATTGCACTGAGTCATAGCAAAGCAACTTAATTGAGCAGCATGTTTGAGCACCAGTTTCCCGAAAAACCAGCATGCTTCAATATGCAGAAAGTTTCCAGAACAAATCCGTGGTCTAATGGTTTCATTTTGTGAGCTTTTATTGTCCACACCTGATGAGCTGGTTTATTCTCTTCATTATGGGTGTGCCTAATTCCTCACACCCGCCATCTAGCCACAGAGAAACATCTATCTGCCTATGCACCTCGAGTTGCCATGAGCCTTTTAAACAAGGCCTCCCTTCAGCGCTCTCTCTCCATTCTGTACCTTTTCTGATAGGGCTTCTTCCAGCGTGGCCAGGGCTGTGTCTGTATTGCTGGAATCAGTTTGAAGGCCCTGGACTCTTTCCCTTAACCCAGCCAGCTGTTTGTCCTTATCCTTTAACTGCTCCAAGAGGTTCTCAATCTGGAGAGAAGAAGACAGAGGCAGAGCAAGAGTACAGCAGAGGTTAAGAAAATGATATATTATTATTAATCATTCTTCTTATTTCAATATAATTAATCCAAGGCCAAGGTGCCTTCCAAGGTCAGGACATTCAGAAATATAAGCAACAGTAGTCAAGAGTTTAAGAGGTAAATAATAACCCTAACATGTACATCTGCTAACAGCCATGCATATAGAAATAAAATAAATAAACAAAATATAGATGAATAAATATCAATTCACTGGTAAAATACAAAGACACATACAGTACATACAGTAATACCTCAACATACGAGTGCTTTCACAAACGAGACACGAGCAGACCTGCGAGAAATATTTTACTTTGAGAAACTTCCAGATGCTGCCGCTAAATGGCCGAGCGCTTCGAGCACGGTTCGCTGGTTCAGTTCAGGTATCCCCCACCTTCCATACTCGTCTCCCGTGTTGCATTTCCATTAGTTAATTGTTTTTGGCTGTATCTGTGAGTAATTCCTGATAAGTGATGGGTCCAAAGAGAGCAAGCGATAAGGATGTTAGTGAGAAGAAAAGACGCCTGATGACGATGGAGACGAGATTATCGATCAACGTGACCGTGGTGTCCGTGTAAGTGATTTGGCACGCCAGCGGAGTACATCGACGATATGTACAATCCTCAAACAGAAGGAGGCTATCAAGAACACAAACTATTATGTCTAAGTTTATGTAAGTGTACGTGTAAAGTACAATTACAGTATAAAGTGTCTACGTACGGTACAACACCCCACCCCCCTCCCTTCTCCAGCACACTGCACGTTGCTGTTAGCCGCAATCGTATATCTCAAAGGTAAAACTCAAAATAAAACCACATTTTATATCACAGTAATACTGCATATCATTTATTATATCATTGTGTGTGTCTATATAGCAATTGAAAGCGTTTTCCATTGTTATTAGTGTGGATTTGAGTGTTTTTAGAACACTCAAAGAACAGGCTGGAACGTATCAAATTCTTTTCTGTAATTTTATATGGGAAAAATTGATTTACCACTTGATTTGAGCTACGAGCTCAGTCCAGGAACGAGTTATACTCATATGTCGAGGTATTACTATACTTAAGAAAAACACAATGAGAACTATGAGTCAGTTGCCTAAGACAGTTTGCAACTATTGGGGAAAGCCTTCCCGTAAAATGAAATATTAAAATTGAAAAGCAGTAGCAGACTCAGCTGGTGCGACACTTATCGGAAGGATGCTCCACAGCGAAGGAGACAGAACTACAAAGACTTGGTTTCCTTTTGCATTTCACATTCACTTTGGAAGATTTAGAAGACCCAGACTGGTTGACCGGGGCAGTCTGATGGGATAATATGGTTTAAGGAGCTCAATTATTTATCCAGACACCAGATTAGCCAGAGCTTTGTATGTGATTAAATGCACTTTAAGGCTGATTCTAAAGAAGGAAGCTGATGCAGTGAAGGCGGATTGGTATAGAGTGAGAATGTCTTTGTCCAGCTGTTAAGTCTGATAAATATGAATGTGCTCCACATTTTATGTGTTACTAAAAGATAGAAATGATCGGACAGTGGAGAATGTCCTAAAATGTGTCTCCAGGCTCAGGATTACACCCAGATTTTCAAGGCAGATTTTCATTAGAAGCAGATTTTTGTTCCAAAGATTGGCTGTGTTTGTTAGGAGACATGTTCAGGGCCAGTGATGAGGACATTGGTCTTAATCAGCTAAATTGTAAGAAAATCTGGTACGTCCAGCTTTTTGTGTCATATAGGCAGCTGTGTAAAGTAATGCGCTGACGTCAGAAGGTTTTAAATGCCAATCGGGCTTCATCCACAGGAAGGTGATCTTTTGATGGCAGATTATCTATCCGAAAGATAACATGTACAGCAGGAACAGGTCCCAAGATTGTCCTATTTCATGATTAGCCTGAGCAGTTCAAAGGTAAACTCACCAACCGGAAACAAAACATTTCCTGTCGGCTGACGCTGGCAATAAGGATGGAAGGGTCGATGGTGTCAAATAGCCGGGCTTTATCTGTTGAACGTCCACAAAATAGAACACAAACACACACACGCAAAGAAAACCCCCACATGTGCAGGAACAAATAAAAAACACTCTGGGCGGTACCAAGCAAAACACTAGCAGATGCATTATGTCACAGCGTAATTTAATGAAACGTCCGATGTCTACAAATTAGTCAGCAAGGGACAGCACATCTGGTGACAAGACACAGGGACCGGCTTTGTGGTTTGTAATTTCGATAAGCTCACTCTGCATTCCTTTAAATTTAGAATTAATGTCATCTTGAAAAGGCAGTTCATTTGAAATGGTAATGGGCCCCAGAGATTTGTTGAGATATGTTGGCATAAAGTATCTATTTTCCTGTGTATAACCCAGTTGTCTTCAGTTCTTTATTTTATTTATTTATTTATTTTACAACAGATGGACAAAGCACTATTTCACTCACTACTGTGAAGAATTAATACCACATTTGGTCCTTTCTCAGATCTGGGCTTGCGTTGAATAAAAGAAAGGTACATTCACTGAAAAGAATTTATTATTTAATGAGCATGAGAATCCAATAAAAACAAGAAAAGCACTTCAGGCTGTAAAAAGAGCACTTATTAACTGAAATGGTGACGGGTAAGAAATGTCCAGTCGGGAGAACATGTTGCATTCCAGTCATGGGTACATAAATAGATAATATCCAAATCTCCACAGCTATTTTACAAATGAATCCAATTAGATCGTCGACTTTGGTGTTCTCTGCACCCTGGAGGGCAAGAGCAATGATGTAAAGCAGCCATCTTGGGTTTGGTAGTGGAGGAAAACTGGTAGTGGTAGATTGTGGGGTGGGGGGGGGGGTACTTCAGAAGATCTTGATAGGTTAACGACAGTCATTACACAAAAAAGCTAAAGGCACTGGTAGGTCATTCCAGAAGCGATAGAGACGTTAAACCCTTCAGGGAATGATGGGAACGCGTCCCATTACTAGATTCATTTAAAAAGTCATGATCAGATGGGATTTAAGGGTGGGAGCTATGAGAGCGAAAAGGACAGAGGGAGACAAGGATTTCCATTTATTCGGTCATGTCGCTCTAATTCCCAGTGTTTGGGCTGAAGAGGCAGTTTATTGTCAAAGCCAGACACATTTTAACCATCATGATTCCCAGATAATGAAACCCTGGTGAACACCCTGTCCCTGCAGCCTCCCTTCCACGAGACAAAGGATAGAATATCCTTATCTCAAAACACATTAAATATATGAGGCAGCACAAACAAGCCAAATGGCTGGTTCTTACCTCACGGTGAAGCGGCCGAGTCGCTTTGACATACCTTGTACTCGCTAAAAATAAAAAACCCACCCAGACTGACACTCATGCTCGCCCAAGCTGTCCCGGCGGCACCACATAGCCCTGTTTCAGATGGAATTGAGCATGTCGCCTCTGGTATCAGAGAAATGATTACGTTCTTCAGCAAGTTGACATTTGTTTTGGCCCTGTCGCACTTGCTGAAATATTTAGCCACGTCGTTGGGCCGCCCTTGAAATTGTGCAGAAAAACCTTTGATGCAAATCTGACATTGTATCGGCAGATGAGAGCGAGCCGTTCAAGTCAAGGATATGGGAAAGAGGACAAGGAATTCCGTTGGAATCCTCAAAGTCAAAACATAAAGACAAATGCCTTCACAGGCGAGGGGCAGGGCAGCCTCATGCTTTTCTGGGGGGGGGCTCCTTTCCAGTAGCTAGATTTATCAACATGAGAACAGCAGTCATTTTATCTCTCAGTGTATGAGGCTACTCCAGACTATACTACCGCATCTCTCGCACACAACAAACACACACACGCAGGATTTTATCATTAAACCACAGTGCATATGTCATCCCACTGTCCAACCACACACACTGAAGGAGACCACCTACGGAAGGCAGCTACCGTGATACTATGGGCCAGGCGCTGTGGTGTGGTGTGGACTGTCTCAGTGAGTGTATATGCTCTTGAAACCATGACGTCTGTCCCAGGCCTCCCCCACACACACACACACACACTGTTAAGCCATACTGTTTTGACTTTGATAGCTTTATCAACAAGCCGATAGGACTGGGCCAGACTTTTCTCAAAGAGGGGGTGCTGCTGCACACTTACCTATTACTGACCTTGATTTTGCACTGTTGTAGCTTCAGAATAAAGCTCTCTAGCAAAGTACTGCAATTTTGAAATTTGCCCTTGAGAATTAGAGGTTATCTCAGTCATTTTCTCAGTTGATTAATAATTTTACAATAACTGACCTGAACCAAAAATGCATTCATCCATCTTCTTAACCACTTTGTCCTTTACTGGGGTGCTGCAGCCTATCAGCAATCTACAGGCAAGAGGCGGGGCACACTCTGGACAGGCCACCAGTTCATTGCAGAGCCACAGACAGACTAAGACAGACAATTATTCACACACTCATGGACAATTTAGTGTAACCAATCCACCTAATTTGCATGTCCGGAGAACCTGATACGGGGAGAACCTCCAAACTCCTCAGAGGAAGGCCGCAAGTCGGATTTGAACCTGAGATATTCTTGCTGTGAGGCAACAGCGCTATCACTGCACCACTGTGCTGCCCCTGAACCAAAAATGTTCCATATAATGTATATAAAACTAGAGAAACCAATTAGGCAACCTTCCCCAAACACGGTGTCCAGTGTTTTACAATATTAAGATGGTATAGAAACGAGAATGAGCTGTGATAGCCAGTGAAACAAAATGTAATTAATCCATTCAATACTTCAGAGAAGAACGGGTTTTGACCCATGTATGTTTGACTTTTAGCAGGATTTCGCAAAAAATTACAAAGGGATTTTGACAAAACTTTGCTAAGGGGTGTAACGTTAGTCAAGAAAGAACTGATCAAAGTTTGGTGCAGATCCAAACAGAGGTGAGATACAGAAATATTGTAAACATTCTGAAAAGATGTCGACCGGTTTTTCCAATTTTTCAACATTTTCCCTAATTTGGCATAAGAAAAATATTTTCCGTTTATTACTTGGGTCAATGCTGGACTGTGATATGCTGTGATAGAAGACATACTCCTCAAATGAGACTAATATTTTAGGTGAGGATCAGTCTAAAATCCAACAGAATGCACTGAACTAGAGTTAAAAGGGTAACGTTTGAAAATAAAACAATTGTGATCCGCCTTTTAGCGGACCTTAGGGAGACTTGGTGTTGCACTGTGTACAGTCTAGATTATCACCATAATCAGGACAAGCTGCGTTTAATGTAATGGGAAAGATGTAATTGAAACAGTATCAGGCCCTGTTTCTCTGGCACCAAAAATCATGATCTAAAATAAGTTTGTTCTGGACTAGAACCACAAACTTGGTCGACCCGTCTGTCCTTCATTCAAACTAAGAACTAGAAGTCTGTGGTCTCAAGGGGAATCATTTCCGCAGAACACAAAGGAGGCCATGAATAAAGCGTGACCAACATAAAAATAAAATCATTTGTATTTTTTAAACTCTTTTGGACCAATAAAAATATGAAACAGTAATTAGTCACCCAAACCGAAAGGCAACTCATTTATCTAAGCTTGTCAACACCTCTGAAAATATGAGAGGGACAGTTGTAAAAGCTGAAGTTTGCGGTGTGGACAGAGATGTGCATATATGTACTTGCACATACTGTACAATGTGTAGCAATGCAGTGTACTTCCCAAGAAATGTAGGCCACAGAAACAGGATGACATATTGGAAAAATCATGAAGCTACTTAGTCTTCCACAGCAACTTAACAGTAATATAAGCAAATATGCATACGGTACATCAAACTTAGAATTGTATTTTGTGTGGATTTGTTTGCATGTGTGTGTTTTAGTCTGTAGTAAATAATGCACACATGCACAGGGTCCCCTTCTCATGCCATCGTTCCCTGCTTAAGAAATGACTACCTCATGATCCTCGTCAGGTAGATGAATCTCTTCAAGCAGAAACGCAGGGTGGTCATGAGGGTCAGAGACACGCTGACCTTTTCAGGGTAGGGAAACTGTGGCTGTACTTCATTTAACCCCGTCCCACCACCCTTCTGAATCTGAGCAACACATGCAAAGACGGATGCCGAAGCACTAATACTGTGTACGCCGGCGCCCCCATGTGGCAATTATCTTCAACTGGTGCAATAATCTATTCATGGCCTCCAAAATTAATCTAAAAAGGGACGCAATGGATTCTCTTTCACGTCTTCACTGTATGCGGACTAGAGTTATGAGATAGGTAACATCCTCTCTGGTCCTGGAACAGATTGCACAATTGCATGAGGCTCTCACCTCATACATACTAACGCATTAGAAGTTATTTGAATGGCAGCTGAAAATTAGCAGGAACTAATTCACTGCACAAATGTACTGAAATATCAACCACATAGTCACAGCTTTGAAGTCAAAATCTAATTTCTGTAGACCACCCGACAGGCAGAGACCAAAAATGGGTAACGTAGTTAGTTAGTGATCCTAACTGCAGAAAAGGACTTCTAACCAATTACCTCAAATGACCTCACCAATGTCATTATTCCTCTGGTATCAGCCTCAATGCCTCATGCGCAATGACTTCATAAGAAAAGCGATGCTTGAGAGAGCGAGGAGGAGAAGGTAAGATAATTCTCAGATCATTCTTGGATGTACTTATTAACGGTTTTATTATTTAACCTTTGTTTAACCATGCAGGAAGTCCCATGAGACTGAATCTCTTTTACAGAGACAGATCCTTACTTCTCTCAGGAAACAGTTTTGCATCATTTGACCTCCTCAAAGGAAATTGAAGCAAGTCACAAATCCTTTTTTGTTTTGTTTTTTTTGTCTCTGGATCAAAACGGAACATACAGAGACAAGGCTCAGCTGCAGTTTGCCAAACAGGAAGATACTTTCTATCCTACAGCCAAAATTAAAAGAAAAAAAGAAAAGTTTTTTAGAATAAATGCTACTCGAGCAAATTAAAAAGAGATGCGTTCAATGGGTTTCACTACGATTACAATTGAGTTTTGTGACTTTCAGGGAAGCTTCCTCTCCATTGGCGAAACATTCACTTTGTTCCGAAGTTAGAGTGCCTGTTTAAAAATAAAAGCATTGTCTGTGTCCACAAAAACACACACACAAATTCAAATACTGGCACTCCGGCACATAAACATACACAAAAGCAGGGATAAATACACTTTATGAATGCAGAGAAGAACATGTAATAAATATACACAATGAGCACAATTTAAGATTTCTCGTCTATTTTTTATTTTCTCTGGATTTGTTTAGATATGTGAGGTTGCCATTCTTGAAAAAATCTTCAGGAAAAAATTAATAACTACTACCCTTACTAAAACCTCATGAACGTCATGCAATATGCAGCCCCAAACTCGAGGACAGGGCAAGAAACGGCAGATAAGATCTCTTGGGTGCATTTACCATCGTTAGCCAGGCAGCGAGGACTCAAGTACTCAAGTACAGCCGCCATCAAAAACACTGCTCACTTTAACCATTTGTTTGCTTTTAAAATAACATAAATAAAAGTACTGACTGAAGTCAATGAATACTAAAAAAAGTACCCTATTAAAAATAAGATGAGTTCAAAAAGACGGCTTTTAAGAAATTATAAATAACGGGAAAATTACCAATAACATAAACATTACCAAAACAAAACATAAGTTTGAAAAATGCATTTCTTATGTGCATAAATGAATTTGCATATGGGTCCAATACACAACGGAAACCACAACTACCGTATTCTTAAAATACTGCACTGACACACACAATCAGACTGCGATTGGTATCATGGCTGTTGGTCCAAGTTCAGGCAATGAGTCCTGCATATAAGACGTATACATGTGACAGGCAGACATCCTCCCCCTCTCTCACACATATTCCTCCACATGTCCTTCATATAGAGACCCTCCATTGCCTTCATACATCAAATAAACACCAAACATTAACATAATTCCACACACATAAGCATGTACAATACATAGGCAACATGTTTTTTCTGGTTGCGGAGTTTTATACACACCCTGCTCAAACACTCAGACACGTAACACAGATGCAGAGAAATGGGGCTAAAGATTATTTTCATGGTGATTTCTATAACAATGCAAAACTAGAGGGCATTCAGAAAGTTCATACCCACTACGTCAATGCCATGAGCGGCTCTATGCTGCCTCTGATCGGTTTACAGTGGAATGACAACTGTATTGCTCACATAACCCCGCATTGAATGAACTGTATTAACATGAGAAATGGCTTCAGCATACCAAGACAATCAGAGCCAGAGGAGGACAGTGCATGGCATAACCATAGTAGGATTTGTCTCAAAACATCTTCAGGATAAACCACACAATCTAACCTCTCTAACCTGCTTGTGTAAGCACGCAACCTCATCCAATTCTCATTGGTGGATGTAATGACCAGGAAGAGACTTCTGCCGACTCAAAGTTGGTCAATGAAGTCAGATTGAATTTGTGGGATCTAGGCTGTATGCAAGTGTGCCTGTGTTAGTGTGCCAGCCAAGTTTCCACATCCATGCTCTTTAAGTAAGACCCTATTTCTACCCCCCCAGCTGCAGAATGATGCAGTGATTGCTAGATAATTACCCTGAAGCTTATTCCTCTGCTCCCAGCACCATTAGTATTAATTCTCTTCCTTTTTTCCCTTTAGGAGGGAGAGAATGGAAGACTGTCGATAAGAAAGAAAGAAAGAAAGAAAGAAAGAAAGAAAGAGCAAGTCAGTTTGTAGTTTCTGACCCAGGCACTTCACAGTGGTCTAGTCAGGCAGGTCAAATACATTAGTCAAATGAGAGCCATTGGATCACACTGTGACCCACTTCTATCTGACGAAGTTTAAGAGAAACCAAAGAGCCTGCCTTAGATCTAAAATTATGAAATACTAACTTATGACTGCCAAAAGGTTACGTCAAAACAGGTCAGCATGAGATATGGCTTTACGTCATCTTCTGGATAATGTCAAGTTTAAGTTTTATATCAAGAGACCCATCAAAAGCTTCAGGTTTATGACAGTGAAGTGTATTCACTGCTGGGCCATGGCTCCGGGCTCCTGTCCTAGTGCCCAACACCGGTTTGTCTTTACCGGTCGATAGCCTGGATCTAATCAGCCAGCCTCTGACTCTCACCATTAACCCCACCTGATTGCTGATATGCAGGGGGGGCAGTATATGTGTGTGTATGTGTGTGTGTGTGAGACGGTGGTGTTGGTGGGTGGGGGGGAACCACCCCAGCTCCAACAAACATATCTGCAGCCATTTCTCTGTACTGTGATTGGTCAGATGGAATCCATTAGGACAGGGGTGTCAAACTCATCTTCTCTGAGGGCCACATCAGCATTATGGTTGCCCTCAAAGGGCCAGTTGTAAATGTAACATCGTGTAAATGTATCTAAATGTAATGTAATGTAAATAAAATGTAACTACTCCTTAACATGCTGCTAAATAACTGTATTTACTACTACATACTTAATTAAATTATAAATATTACATATGCAATTGCATAGTTCTAAAAATATATCGATACCTTACTGCTGTAAAAAATATCCGCCGAGGTTTTGTAATCGCCGGCGTCTGTAATTTGTTCTTCAATATCTCCATTGATTAATGACCAATATTTAGGGAATTTAACACAGTCATGTAGGTGGGGGCCTCTATCTCACCACTGAATATCATCTGGGTCAGATCCAGAATGGAGTCAGCAACAAATATTTCATTTTAACATTAAAACCCCATTTACAGATTAAAAATCAGTTAGAAATACCCAACAACTCTGATTCACTTTTACTTTTCAGCATTTTACAAAAACAAATGTCTGCACAAAGCTCTTGTGGGCCACAAAAAATGAAGCGGCGGGCCACATTGGCCCCCGGGCCTTGAGTTTGACACATATGCATTAGGATAAAAGGGATTGGTGGTCTCAAATATGCGCCACACACAGTACACAAGATACACAGCTGTTTCAGAGACACAGTTACTCACCTGGGACAGATAACCCCAAAGCGCTTCTATTTATTGACTTTCGTGTCTAAAAACATTCTGATGATATATCCATCCATCTCCCACCGCTTGTCTGGGACCGAGTCACTTCCAAGATTACTTCAGTAACGGGTGACGGGTACCCAAAAAACAATTTACATATTACTTTGGAGTAAAATTACCAGTACAAGTAGTTTAGTAAGGGCTGTTATCTTTTCCAATACATTTTGAAATATGATTCACCAGAGTTTCAAAGACAGGAGCATTTCTATTTGGTGAAAACATGAATTGTGGACCCCTATATGGGTAAAATAATTGCTTATAACACTTACAACACAGTGTTGGTAGAAGACTTTCCTTCGAGGGTATGTATGTTTAATTCAACAACACATTGAACAAAAAATAAGGATCATGAAATTAGAAAACAATTGACTGACAGAGAAGCAATTCCTCTCAAGAGAGAGATCAAAGTGGCAGAGATGAAACAGAGGCAAAGTAGAAGGCTGAGGAGCATCTGTATTTATCTCTTTATTCATCTCTCTCTCTAGCTCTGTCTCTCTCTCTGCTTTTCTTTGCAATCAAAGGCCACGCCGTGCTGATGACACCAGACCAGAGCAGTGATGACACCAGGCTGCAGCAAGTGCTGAAAGAGCCTGGAAGAGGGTGCATGGAACCTGAGCTGGGTTCCTCTGAGAATGTCTCAGGGAGACCTGCAAGACACCATCATAGCTAACAGAGACCATTATGTAAAGGGCATCCTTCCACACACACACACACACACGCGTGCGTCTGATGAAGCCCAGGCAGATGTAATTTAGTCTCCCTGTCTGTGGTTGCTATAGGGAGGAAACATGATAGGGGACACTATATGCTTCCATGAACACAAGCAAGCCTTTTTAAAAACATGAATATGGATTAAGATGACCACAATGTTTGAATATGAATAACACATGTATGCCAAAACCACACTACAACCAGCTCTGAATGTGTACCTACTGCACCCCTGCCCCCCCAAGCGAAAGAAAAAAAATTAAAAAAAGAATAAATAAATAAATGCATCATTATGCATTGGTCATGGTTTTGCACACCAAGGGCTCAGACAGAGGTAGCCCTGTTCAGTGTTGTCATATGTTAAAAACAAAATGCTCATACAATCCTGGAATGAGTTTTATATTATATTTTGTTAAATTCAACCTCGTTCCAATTACATCATGGTTCCATGCTTTGCTGACTATAAATTGAGAGGTCTTTAGGATAAATCATCTTACTGAACTAACTGAAACAGAACTCCAACAATGGAAGCAACAGTTTGTAAAGAAACTGGCTGTGATAAGTAATTGAGTGTGGTGATGGAGAAAAGTCATCCAGAGCACGGCAGAGCAGCAGAGGAGCTGACTTGACTGGCCAGAGGAGCAATCGTTGCTGGAAGATAATCTGGGAGTCCGGGCTGACGAGAACTCTAGAAATACAAAGTCGTCGCTACACCATTGGCAGATAGAACAATCCGGAGGAGAAAGGAAAGCATTGCCGAAGTGTATAGGTGCTTTGGGGACTTGCTGCTGACCACTGGGCTGCTGGGATTGGATGCTAGGAGCCCACTTATCTTCCTTTTGTTCTATTGGGCACCCTAAAACCAGAAACATTTGCTTTTCATCAAGCTAAAAGAAACTGTGGAAAGGTCATTTTTGTTTCAGACCCCATTACCACTATTGAATGTGGTGCTGGTGGTTTTAGCAGACTTCTTACACACTTTGCTTAAGTCCACTTGCAAGACTCACAAAATGCCTCTTCTGAATTTCCAAGGGAGATGGGATCCATTCCCAGAGCAGCAATTTACAGCATGGAGTGCAGTGCTATCCATGTGGCCGTCCGTTTATCTATCGCACAGTCACCCCAGAACCTCACCCCCAAAGACTGTCCACTAACTCTACCCTTGGTGGAATCTGCCTCTTCTCTATCAGTATGCTTGGAAGATGTCCTTTTTCTATCCCCTCCATCTGCCCCAAGTAAAGCTCTGTTAATACGGACCAGTATACTTTCATGTCTAAGATCATGCATGATCAATTCCACACTCTCCTGGTAATCATTGCAACCATATTCATTTGTTAGGTTTCTCCTTGCATGCATGACTCAAATATCTCTAACACATTCAACTAAGATTTTTTTTTCAATTGCCTAATAGATTAGGTAATTGTTCTCCAGGAAGAATGAGAATAGTGCAGCTAAGGCAGCTGTCATCCTGCACATCTTTTGAGCCTCAATCTTTAATTTTGTTTTTTGTAGTGTCTATTTTATGTATATCGTTTGCGATACACACAAAACGATGTGCCTCTTTTATTTCAGAATTTGCAAAGTGAATACCCACCATGACAAAATCATCTTAAGTGATTCTAAGTCAATATATTTATTATGTGGACCATCATTTACACTATTTTGTTGTTGTAAACTTTAAATTTTAAACAAACGCATGAATTCTCCCCAACATATTACTCAGCATTCTCATCTTCTCTTCCAATTTAATACATTCTCTTGGAGAGGTGGACAGTCCTGCAGACTGTCCATGTTCTTAGTTCCCCAAATATCTTTTCCATATGACTAGGAAGAGAGTACTTTAACATCCACTTATAAACAGACAGACCACATCCTATCTGTTTTTAAATATGCAAAAAGAAAGGAAGTTTTAGAAAGTTTCCTTCATTAATCCTGCATTTGGAAATTATTTTCCCACTCAATTCTTTATTTTACACATAGAAATTAATGTTGCTCCCTGGGTGCTGCCTTGCTAAAGGTCACATGGAGCAGCACCCACAAGGCAAACCAGCACCTCTCCAGCCACCAGTCCACACTCACTCTTGGTCCATGCTGGTCTTGAACCATCTCACACTCTGGTTCCCAAGTCGAGTCCATACGGACTGAGCTACTGGTGCAGCAGTAGGGACGGCACACTGTTCAGAGCAGCACACTGGTTGCTCCTAGCACAGCAGTGCGGAGTGCGGGGTTGAGTGAGTGAGAGATGGAGCAACAAAGAAGGCAACAGTGAATGTGTGTGGAGCTGATGAAAAGGTGTCAATTGGGCAGTAAATGGACAGTCCAGGATACACTGAGTCTGTTACCAAATGCTGCAGCTTCTACAGAGCAAGAAAACCATCTATCTTTTTCTTCCACCGTTTACAAAGTGAACGGGTTCATCCCCAAGTTTACAGCAGTTCAGCTTCGGATCAAAACAACCACTTCCTGACTATGGTCTGGACGCAGATCTGGAAAGACTAAGATTAAGGACGATAAAAAATGAAGGCTATTCGTTTTTATTTATAGTGAAGGAGCACAATTTGAAGGAGTGGGTGTGTGCGCTCGTGTGTGTGTGAGAGAAAGATTATTACTGATGAACAGATTAACCATTTATCAGAAAAGTGACTCTTTTTATAAATGTGATATTCAATTTTATTTATCAGAAATAAAGTTGTAGGTTCTTTAATAATACAAAACTTTTTTTTTTTTTTTAGTATTTCATTGTTTGCCCCCCAACTGAGTGCTTGGGGCAATTCTGTGAGGAATTTGCAGTGTTTTTTTTCCAAACATTTTTCCTTAATCTGCTTTGAGATCACATGAATAAAAATAAAAGTGGTGGGGAAATTCATAAACATTGGTCAATAATCAACTGAGATATTGAAGAACAAATTATGAAGCTCCATTGACTGCAATGCTACCGGAAATTTCAAACTGATCCATTTTCTGGATCATCACCAAATCGTTTGTTCCTGGTAACATTCCTATCATTTCCTGACAATTTCATCAAGATCCATCCAGAATTGTTTTTGTTATATTGCTAAAAGACCGACCGAGAGACAAACGCCTGCGATCACATAGCCCCCGCCTCGACGGAGGTAATTAAATACAGTCATGAGCTACAAGGTAAACATGGTCAAACAATAAACTAGAGGTAAGTTATTCATATAAGCCTGTAGCTTTGATTGTAGCCATACTTTGAATCCTCTGTTAAAAGCATTATTATTGGTCTCCAGTTTAAATTGGTGGGTAGAGAGCTCCAAAGTTTTGAGCCCTTTGCAGAAAAAGTGGACTGACCAAAAGCTCTATTGCACGTCGTTTTCGAAAGACAGCATTCATCTTCTCTCATGCTTCAACAGAAGTGACATGTTTTCCACAGAAAAGTGTCATGTGCCTCTCTGCAGAAGCAACAGTCTGTCAGCAGCAGCTTCGAGGGAACTGCCGAACTGAGAGGACAGCAGTCAGCCAAAGCTTCTCACAAAACTAACTGACGGCAGACATTTATTATTACCAAAGTAGTTCTCATATCATCTCCATGGAAAGAAATCAATGTTTCCATTTATCGATGTAATGACATTTTTGAGCAAACTGCACTGAGTGAGGAGAAGCCACCATGGACTATAGGAGCTGATCAGTTCACGTAGATATATGGTTAATGAATTGAAGAAAGGCAAATAAATAAATTCGTAAATACACATATATATATGCATGTATATACTATATGTGATATAGTATAGATTTACACTTCAGTAAAGTTCAAAAACAGTGCCCAATAGTTCATACAGATGTTAGTGTGACAGAAATTATTATGTAGGAAAATAGTTATCACGTCGTTGTCAATGGGCAGCAAGCGTATAGTCTTAGGGTTAGCGATGCAGAACATGATAATTACAGATGATGCTCTGTCTTGGAAATTACTGCAAGGTCGTTTGTAATCATGTCATTAAATCAGAAACTTCAATTTTGCATTTACTGTAACTCACGTATATGTTGGTCAATAGAGTGCAATTTTATGATGCCTTGCAATGGGGCAGCAGTGGCTCAGTGGGTTGGACTTGAGTTGGGACTCCAGAGGGTCACTGGCTCAAGTCCCAGGTGTAAAAATAGTGTGGACTGGTGGCTGGACAAACTAGCTAATAAAGTGCATGCTATTGGTAATTGGTGGGACCCAGAGGACTACAGTCCAGTGTACACTTAAAGGTCATTTTATTCGTTTCTCACAGACACACATGGGGGAGGGGTCACACAAACATAATAATGCATATTGAACAAATTAATGCCCTCATATATGCACACACACACACAGATTGAAGCACTGCCTGTGACCTTTAGAGCAAAAGGAGGGTGGAAAGAGAGAGCTCTAATGTGAGGACATGAGAGGAGCCAAGGGTGCCTTATGTAGGTGTAATTAGTCTATGTGGGAATTGCCAACATGCACACCGCAGGTGGCCTTAATAGCTAACCTTATAAAAGTCATTAAGGCCTCTTGCATGTGCCGTGCAAGTATGTGTGTGCGTGTAAGCAGGTGTGCATTCAGGAGGATGTGTGTGTGCGCTGCTGCGGGACAAGAAATAAGACTTCTTTGTCACTTATCCATCTTTGTCTGTGTTTACGTCTGAGTGAGTCTCTGTTCAATACGTGAAACAGTGATCAACTGTGGATTCCAGATCTCGCAAGGCTGCATTCAGCGATTCACATATCAATATATAATCATATAATCTCGCTTTTTTCTTCTCACATTAGCAACGGCAGCAATATGATTACGTTGGCAGAAACGGCACAATTTTCAATAGGGCTGACTATCCATGGAATGTAACTTGATGTGGTGACAGTCAATAAAGTTGTCCTTTTATTTCCCTATTAAAGTGATTTAATAGTCAGTTTTTCCTGGAAAATAAAGGATGAGAAAGACAAAGTGTTATACGTAAAGATTTTTTCTTTGTGTATAACACCAATCCCACATCTAATCAGAAATTGTTACGTTTCTTTCAGTGATATCAGATGATTCTTTGGCAGCTTGTCGTTGCTGAAATGAGTATTGTCATTCATTGGAGCCACGTGTGTCTACCCGACATCCAATTATCACTCCCATTTTGCGCAATTCCTCTTTGCTACCAGCTGCAGCTGAGGATATCTGGTTTAGAGGTTTTGTTATGTCAAGTGTCTTCTTTTAGAAGCACAGATTTTGACTAATTCATGAGTGCAACTTTAATAAAATACTGTACATTTTGCAAACCAGCAAAAATTTGTTGTACTTCAGAGCGGACTACAACTGCACGCAACACTTGTATGATGCAATAAACTGCTGGGCACACTTACCTTCTTCTGCAGAATATTAACCTTTCGCTCCTTGACATCCAGCATGTCCTTCATGTCTCTGATCTCTCCTGCTAGTGTGCTCTTTTCCTCCGTTAGATCTTGAAGCTGCTTGGTCTTCTTGGTCAGGAACTGCTCTTTCTCCTCCAATCGCACCCGCAGAGCATCCACCTGGAAAAGACCACAATTAAGAAGTTAAGGAGATAAGAGGTCAGAAAGAGGCAGCAGACACTAATAGGAAGCGCGACATACGGTCAAACAGAGAATGCTCAATAAATCACTATTCAAAAAAACTTTAACACGACAGGCAAGATGATGGACAAGCAGATAGAAACAACAGAAAGACTTGTAAAAATGACAAAGAAACAGTAAAAAGATCATGAAAGCTTTCACCAGGATTGGTTTCCCAGTCCTCAGTCAGGTGGCCCATATGTTATTATTTAGCAGTTGAACTGACATGTTTCAACACATTTACTTGTTGACATTTGGAAGCGGTAGAAGTCCATAAAACGAGCCACTGTGGACTGAAGCCTCAAGTCTGTGTGAATGAGATGGAGCTTGTCCAATCATTTGATATTGAGAGTCTGTAGATTGGTCCAACATGACCATGCATCAGACACTGACACATTCACACGGACACATTAAAATCCTGTGTATCTGGCTGCATGGAACGAGATGAGTGATATCTGAGTTCACTCCAGAATATCTTTATGGACACGTGTAATTGATCCTCTGCACCACCTATATTGAAATGCACAAACTCGCACACTCTCAGCTGGCCATCATGGACAACCCTTTTCCACTGACCGTGTAGCTGCCATCCAAGGTATCACACTATTCTTGGGACAAGCTCAAGACCTGTTGTCCGAATAAATGGCTGTTAAAAATCAAAGAACGAAGTTGATCCTTGATTGAACTCTAAGGGAGTAACAGACCGAGTGAACCTGTTGGAACCTATTTACACACTGTGCATGTCTGTTTTGTATTAATTCATGTTTCACACACAAACTCTAACACCCTAACACACTCACATGTCCTCATTGTCTGTTATCAAGAAAACACAAAAAACTACTCAAAGGCATGGATTGGGAATTTGTATCTATCTTTTCGACATTGTAAATTCAAGCATTGTGTATTTTTTATTCCAATTACACATGACGTATCAGACAGATTACCACGAAACTGGGCACAGTGTGCAGTATATGCCAGGAAAGAAATCTGATCAGATAAAGTAATGAATTCCAGTCTCTTCTTACACATTTTGAGATACAGTTTTTCAGCATTTTCTTTTACATGTTAACTTATTTTGTTTGAATTAAAGACTGCCTCAATTTGGAGGAAGAATGTGAAATGTACTAAAAATGAATTTAACTTGGAACAGACGCACAGACAGAAGAACTCAGATTCATGACAATGGCTAGTTTCTCCCCTACGTGTATTTGTGTGTACGTGCATGTGTAAGATGAGCTGAAGTCACACAGAGCTCCTCTCGAGCAGCAGCATTAGAAGCGGGCCAGGACCCCCAGGTGTAAGATGGTGAAATATTTATCTCATATTGCTCTTCTGGCAAATAACCAGAGTCTAATACTGAGCCCTGCTCTGTCCTCCTGGCTGCACACACACACACACACACACGCGCTGGTGACACTACTAATCCTTTTTACATTAGTGTATGCATATCAGACACTGATTCCCAGTTGCTGGTAGCCTAAATGTGTGTGCATGTGTGTTTGCTATTGTATATGAGACATAATAAGGTTGACCCCCCCCCTCCCCCCCCTCCCCCTCCCTCCTTTCCAAACCCACCTGGCAAAGAGTAATTTAGAGAAACGTTAGCAGACAGAGAGCGGCAGGAATTCCCTGTTATCTCACCTGCATTTGCCAACCAAACTGTGACAGTGACTCTGTTGAGAAGCTCTTAAAGTGCAAACCTCTGCCAGGGTCGCTACAGTTAAAACAAAGGACAGGGAGAGGGGTATATGAGGAGAGAAGGATGAAATGATGGAGAGTAAGGGGAGAAAGCAACTGATAAATAAATGAAAGAGTGAAAGAGGGTGGAGAGAGATGATGGGAACTCTTAACATATAATTGGATTGGAGCATATAAACACCACAGACATGCTGCTTCCTCACAGGCTCAAAATACTGCTCCATCAGCAAGTCTGCTTGCAGGCATCACTGTATGGCTTTATCAGCTGGGACACATGCTGAGATGACAGACAGCTAACAAGTCAAGGTGATTAACCTCCTGCTTCTCCTTCAATTTCCTCTTCAATATTTCTCCCCGTAGTCCCATTCCTCTCACTTTCAACTTCCAGCAACACCTCCAACTCTCGAACCCTGCCACTATACTACCTCTTTCAACACTTCATCCCTCCAGCCAAGTTCCAAACTCTCCAGGAGTTTTCCTATTACCGTTTAAGAAAGTGACGTGTGGGTGTGAGAAATCCCTCAACTCCACAAGTCAGGTTGTCTTTGGGAAAGGTTTACATTTCCCAGCTTTGATTTGGTAGGTTTGTGCATTTCGATGTGGATTTGTTTCAATATGTAAGCTTGTGGTTTCCCCTGCTGTGATTTACGGTGGCACAACAGCTGGGAATGAGGAATTAACTTGATGTTTGGAGGTTTTTCTTTTATCAATTTATTATAAATGTAAGGCAGTGCATGTGTAACAGTGCTTGACACATTCTGAACCAGAGCTGAATGAGTTTCCATGCATCAACAAAGACGCCCTACAACAAAAGTTTCAAGCTTCACATTAGTTAAGGTGTTTGCACTATTTCTTTAAACTGTTTGATTTATTATATTTAAAGTATAAGAAAAGTGGGAGGTGACAGAAAGATGTAGAGGGAACCAATGCAGTCCAGACTAAACTGAATCCGAAGCAGACACTGGACTCGCACTGAAGCATTCCTCAGAGTACAAATAAATTAAAACACATCTACTGTATTGGAAGTTATCCAGACCTACGTGCCGTTTCACAATTGCCTTCATTCCATACTATTGTTTTATACACATTCATGCATCTACCAGTTTTCTAGAACTGGTAAATGCTACCTCAAATTTAACATGCACCATGAACATACATTCATTATCTTTGACTTCCTCTCTCATGCTTGCAATGACAGGCAAATGTGAATTCTGGACACTGGTTAGCAAAGTAAAACAGAGGCTTAAAGAAACAGCTTCTCTGTTTGTCCTCACCTCCCTTTTTCCTGCCTCACATTTCATCATAAAAGTTTTTCTGGCAGGCAAATCTGCAAAGGTATCAGGCGCAGCGCTGGCTCTGGGCTGCAATAAAGAACACAGGGGCTGTATGAGATGACCACAGTTAAAATGGCAGAACTAGAGACGATGGGGAGACCACAGCAAACGCATGAGAACACACCAATACTTGAATACTTGCACACAACCGTCTTTGTGTCTGCTCAAATAATATGTTTGAAAGTCGCGAAAGCTGACAACGTTACTGTAAAAGTTGTTCAATCCCACGAGCCGGTTTAGTTGGAGTGTATGTAATGTCTGATCCTGCACAACACACAGCTGGGTGAGCCATTCACTTCTCTGGCGTTATGACGCCCAGACAGCTTGTATAAATACATCCGAGGAGAGCCGGGAGATTTAACTTACTTACAGGCCTGTGCTGTGAAATGAATCATTGAAATGATAGCTGAGTAATTCATGTTATACTGTGTGTTTACATTGTACTGTACTGCCTCACACGGATGACTGTGGCCACCTCTTATACCGATTAAATGCAGACAGACAGACAGATAGATATGCAGTAGTATGGACTACATTATGGGAACACTTTAGTTTTCTTTTCTTGGCTTCAACCCAGAACATTTATTTGTTATGGTTATAAACATCATTTCTAAATTCACTTTATCTTTCTGTTTCCTACTTGCATCCATGTGACTTGATCTAGCAGGTTAGGCTGGCTGAAATTTGATTTATATCTTACCTTAAGCCACCCTGATTGCACTGTGCCCAAAGTATAGACACTTTGGGCACAGTGGAGCACATTGCATTGCAACTGCACTGCAGATCTATGATTCTTCTGCACATGTTTACCAGGTTGACTGTTTCGTGTAGTTTAACAGGGTATAGATTCCCTGGAAATAAATTGTAGTAACTGCCATGTGGTTCCGGAAATGATCATGAAAAATAATCAAAGAAGGAGCTCGTGTTAATGAGGTGGAACGCCTGCAGTGCTCTTCCCTAAACTGTATGTGGGGTGTATGTGCGTGAGTGCCAATCTCTGTTGAGGGAAGTAATAATGATGGATGGAGGGCAAAGGAGGGATTGATGCAGCTGTGTGCAGTGAGGGTTGCTGCAATGATGTGAGTCCCTTAGTTTTATTATTTTTTTGTCTTATATCCATCTTCTGGTACAGTAAAAAAAAAAGTATGGCATGATTGAATTTTATGCTTTGGCAGAAAACATCCATTCATTCAGTTGACAAGGATCCTTTTGTTAGGGGGAGTTCTGTGTGTGTGTGTGTGTGTATGGTCCTCGTCTTTCCCATGTTCTCCCATAGCCTGCAGGCAGACAGCTGTGTTGCCACGGTTTGACTCACAGATGTCGGACTGAACAACGAGACGGTGCCCAACGCTCCACCTTGTAGCCCACGCTGTGAGGCAGTTTAATACTACTTATTATGATGATCTGGCCCCAAGGTGGACCACCTGTTACGCAATTCCTGATCAGTGCTCTGATTGTGACGTATCCCTATTTCTGATGACGCACCATTAAATGACACCAAGTCTAACAGCCACAACAGAGAACATCCTCATATGCCGATAAGTCCCGGTGTCGTCATGTCTGCTGTGGCCAGTTCAGGTGGAGAGGAATGTGTGTGTGTGTGTGTGTGTAAGTGAGAGAGAGAGAGAAATTAGAAGTTAAGTGGTTTGTGCAAAATCGGATGACCCTGTGAAGAGAGGAGGTCAGAATTAAAAGAAAGGAGGGTACTGTCTCCGGTGAGCTCCATCAGCATCTCACTGCAGGTTAGCCTGCTGCTGAGGGACAGAAGACTAAGCAAAGGCCTCATCGCCCTCTGTGTGTATGTGCTGCATGTTTTTGACAACATCAATGTGGATGTTTCCATTTGCAAAAGCACAAGTAGCCTATTGCACAGCTGGCTCTTTCCATTGTGCACATATTTACGTTGTTCTCTGTGTAAACCATGAAATATCTCATCTCTATTGTGACCCTTATGACTCCACTTTATGGCTTTTCCACACGCCTCTGAATAACTCGCGGGGACTTTATTTTGGACAGTGAAATGTTTGTTCTGGGGGGCCTGAACTAATACTGCATGCCAAGCCGCATCCATCCTAGGAACCCAGAAGCATGCTTTTGGGACAAAGTGATGACCGTGGTCATTCAAGTTCAGATGAGGTCATATAATAACTGGTCTGCAATGTTGAAACTCATCACAATGTGGCCTGGATTTGAACGTGAATTTGATCATTAGTGGTTAGCCCACAACAGGAACTGTTTTCCACTAGCTCAATCACCTCCCTGTTGTCTTCAGACCTCCTCCTCCTCGTCCAGTTTGTCACACACTCGGCTCTACGAGGGTCTCAACAGATGGGCTCAGAATGGACACAGAATAAAAATGGGGGAGACAGATTGTATAAGGGAAGATAAAATATGGCTGTAAGGAGCAAAAGGGAATGAGGCAGAAAGAAAGCCAAAGAGTGAGAATACAGCAGTGGGGGGGGGGGATTACTGGGTGGAGTGTAACCAGGTTGAGACCACATCTTTTCTCTGCCTCACTACCTATATAAACCATCAATCAGCAAAGAGAACAAGGAAAGATCAACAAAAACAGTCCAGCAGGGACCGCAGCACACGGTGCCATCACATCAATCACTGACAAAAGCCCACAGCCTTCGCCATCCATCAATGGACTCTATTCGCTCACTCCTCACATCCTCCTGTTACTCCATCTATCATTGATTCTTTCCCTCTACCACTCCAGATTCTTTTCCTTCTCCCCTCGCTTTCATTCAGTTCATGACTGACACCGTGGCTGACATTAGCAAGTCTTTTTTGAGTCATATACTGTATATCGTCTTCGAGTCATTAAACGTTGGTCTCAAGAGATCAAAAGTCAGTGAATGTCTTCTGGCAGACACACGGCAAATGCTAGTGATGAAAGGCAGCACAAGATGCATTGTTTGAGGTCACAGGTGAGAAGGTCCGAATGAAATCCCAGAAAACGCCCTGCATAAACACAGACATGATGCCACTATGGCATAATTCACAGTGATGCAGCTCCGAGCACTGCTGCTGGGTGAAATACAACTTGTTGTATTGCTGCATTATTTATGCGCCTGACTTCTAAGCTCATGGAACATATTTCAGATCTGGGTTCTCCCCCTGCGCCGTTAAGTGGCCACCTGCAAAATGCTCACCTCAAGCGATGAGTATTTAAATCAAAGCGTATCAGACTTCACAGAATGAAAAGCTTAGCTGATGCCTGCAGAACACATTAAATACAAAACGATTTGTTGCATCACAAAAATAAGGTAATAATTCAGATTATGTGACTCTCAGGGATTCCGTTACCACTAAATGAGACAGCAGACATTAATAAGAGGCCATGCAGAGAATGGGCAAGAAATTATTTGTGCAAAGAAACATAAATCTCTGTAACAGTTTTCGAAGCAGTAAGCCACAATACCGAGGTCCCTTTTGAAATATAGTTGCAGAAAAGGTCAAATCATTGATACAAATCTAAAGTCCCGTCATAACGAATTAGAGTATGGGTAGATACCCCTTGCCGTTTGTGGGAGGCTGTTGTAAAGAAAGGACAATAAACTCAATCGTGTAACGTAGGACTACTTCAGCAGTTTGTCTCTAGGACAGGATACAAGCTGTGTGTTTTCCTACCCTTGGCTCTAGGAAAATTATCTATTGTGTGAAAGCCAAAAACACAGAGAGATCAATTACAACTTATGGGTGTAAAATCTTTGCAATGAACACAGTGTGTAAAAATGTAAGTATGTAAGAATAGCGGCCGTACTAATATTTACCTCATTTATCTATGCTCCAATAAGCTATTTGAACGATAGATGTCAAAGGACTGGAGTGAAATCATTCTGAAAGAATGTGAATGTGAAGGATCGTAATTTTGTCCAGATGGGAAAACAAACAAACAAAAAATCTCCTTTGCAGATCCATGGTAAACTTATCGAAATGAATGTGCATCACATGGAGACCAAATATGATGTCTAAATAATGTAAATAGGACAAATACAATGGTAATATTCAAAATTCAATTCCCATAGAAAACTAACCATTGCCAAACATTGCTCACTTTGGGGTTGTGGCCTGTCCTCCTGCCACTGCCTGATTAAATATACAGGAAGACCTCTGATGGGTTACCTGATCTGTTGGAGTTCAGTTACAGCGCTACATTGTCGTGATCAGAGCAGGGATGAAACATAGATATACTGTATTAATGAATGTGGGCAGCAGTTTCACGATCCTCACACACGAGAGTACACTCAATATTTTCCTATTAGTCTGAGACAAAAGCTGTCCTTAACTTTGGCTGACATTTGTCTCATTGCATTCACTAATAGCGTCTGCTCTGTTCCTGGGCTGAGGGGAATTGCTGGAAAATCTTAATTTTGTTTTTTTTTTCTTGTTGCTGCTGCTGAAAGGATATTTAGTGATTAGAGTGGAATGAAGAAATGAGGTGAGAAAGAAGATCCTGTAAGAATAGCTGTACTTTCTCCTCAAATGATTGACGGAGAGCTAACATAAGCAGGGAGCCCATCCAGGATCTGAACTCATCCTCTGGTTTGCCCACTTAGTCCAGGAAACCCGAGCCTTTTTAATGCCGGGGGAAATGGCACTTCAATGAATGGGGCGGGGGGGGGGGTTGCGCTGGAGACCGGAGATGGGAGTCCAACAATCAGCAGTGACAGCGCATGTTTGTATGTGTGTGCATTTGGTGATGGGGAATGTTGGATCCAGAATGCTGCAGCAGTCTATGTGGCATTTAGAATGAGTGAGGCTACAGTTTGCAGCAGTGTCCAGGAACATGTACAAAGTAGTACAATATTGCATACAATGCTGTGAGACTGCTTCTTGAGCCGAGCACTGGAATAGAACATGTGAATGTGAATACATTTTGTGTAAGTCACATATCCTTAAGATTAGGGGGGGGGGGGGGGAGTACTTTGAAGTTTTTTAACAGTAGTCACCCTGTCAGACGTGTTGACTTATCCAGAAAGGTTAAGGTTAATAACCTTTTATTGAACCTGATTTGCATCAGACTCAACAGATTACTTCCAAATAACGCACAAATATTTGTCCAGCGTTTAAATAGTTAGTTTTAAAACTGGTACTGGCTGTATGATAATCTTAAAATGCACACACACATTTCATTGGATGCAACTTTGCAATTACTCACAAACAAAAAGACACACACACACATACATACACAGGCACAAACCACCCACTGAAAACCAATTCCTTTTGGTATGATGTATTCTGCAAACAGCAAGGGCCAAAATTCCTTGCACATGTATGGACAATTAGGTCTAATTTTGGTCCAAATTGCTTCCTGTAATGATGAATGGACATACTTAGCAGGCACAAAGAGATCTAAAGTATAAGTTCCAGGTCTATAGAGTGATGGATAAAAACAATTCTTTGCCCCCACCGCTCACCCCACACAAACGTGTACATCTCCAGCTTTTGATATACAAACCCCTCCATCACTATGAGCAGTGATAAAATCATTAGAACCACAGACTTCAGAAACGTCAAAGATAACGAAGAAGAAAATGCTGCAGCATTGCGACTGTGTGACCTGCCCACACGAACAAGTCCACTGGTGGGCTGGAGGAGCTTCACACGGAGATGCTTTTTTCCGCCCACATCAATTTCCATGAGACATAAAAGGAGCAAGATTCTCAGGCAGCAAAAGACACAAGTCTGGACTCTAACACAGGATTAACAGGAGACAACTACTAGACTTTCGGTTTGTCCAGTGAGGGGTCACCACAGCAAATCAATGCTTTCCACTTCACCTTGTCCTTTACATCTCATGTCCTCCCTCACTACGTCCATGCATCTTCTCCTGGGTAGTCCTCTAGCCCTGTTCCCTGGCAGTTCCATCCTCAGCATCCTTCTACCGATATAGTCCCAGTCTCTCCTCTGGACATGTTCAAACCATCGAAGTCTGGTCTCTGTCCTTATCTCCAAAACGTTTAACTTTCACTGTCCCTCTTATTGCCTCATTTCTAATCCTATCCAACCTGGTCACTCCCAAGGAGAACCTCAGCATCTTCATCTCCTCCACTTCTAGCTCCACCTCCTGTCTTTTCCTCAGAGCCACTGTCTCTAAGCCGTAGTGTCCAGATATGGCTTTGCATTGCTGAGGCCTCAACATCACCTCTCAATAATCACTCATGACCCATTAATGGATTTTTAGCACTTGGCCAATAAAGCTGCAGGAGTAAGGTTGGACTGGAAGTGTAGCAAGCTGCTTAAAGCACTCCCTCCGTCTATCTGCTTTGTCTCTTTCATGGATTTATGAGTGTTGGAAGTCTATTTGACATGAGCTTCATATAATTTGCACAAAATCTGATGTTGGAGGACGTTTCTGAAGGGATGTGCAGAGATATGAGCATGTTTAGCATTTGCACTTTCCAGTGTTACAGCAGAAAACTGTAACACTGATCTAAGGCTGTGGTGGAACGGATCGTTCGTTTACCACAGTGAAAAAGCAATATGTCAGTGGGTGATGGAGGTTAACCGCTAAAGTGAGTGCACGGGTGGTATTCCTCAGATGCTTTATGGCAACATTTGACAGACAGGGAAATCTAGCTTGATCATCTATCATATAAATGCATCAGAGAGTGAATCAGGGGCTTCTTCGTGCAGATAACTTACTGGTCAAGTCAATCATTTCCTCTTCTGCAAAACAAATGTTTAAAAAAGCATGTATGTGAGAAACATTAGGTTAGGTTGGACCATTGTGAGTGCCACGTCCATTCTTTATTATTGTCATGTTGCGCTCCAAAGAAAAATTATAGATGCCTTTTTTCTCCAGAAACCCTTAAACTTAGGGTGAACAGTCAACAATAACCAGCTGCTCAATGACTGAGTTTATATTGAATTGAATGCATTATATCTACTTCAGTAGTTTTCACCAGTATAAAAGAAAAATACAGAAACATTGCACTGATGATGGTAATAAGCTCAACCCACAGCATGAGTCACCCAACCACAGTGGTGTTGTAATGTGGTTATTGTTACAGCCCGAGCCCTATTCTGATTAACCGTCACTAATGCTGCTCCCTCCATTCATGGGGCCCAACCCTCAACTGAGTCCTGCTTGTTCTACAAAAAGTGTCAAATAATGTGTATCCACCCCATAATTCAGATTTGCATGGGGTCTTTCCTTGATAATGCTGCCCTCCTTCCATTCACCCGGATAAAAATTGCGGAATCTCTCCATAACCCTGCTAACAAACAGCCAAACAAACTAACAAACCAGAACCCTCCTTGACAGTGGTAAAGATGGCTGTAATACCAAAGAAATCTAAAAACAGTCCTAATCCCTCTCTACTGTAGTTGCTGTAGTGATTTCTAGACATCTCAATCCTCAGTCAGTGTGTATGTGTGTGCGTGTGTGTGCGTGTGTGTTGACCTCTGTCTGCAGTGTGTTTGAGCGTTGCTCCTTGGCACTGAGCGATTCCTTGAGCACGTCAATGTGTTGTTGGGAGTCCGAGTTCTGATTCATCAGCGTTTCCAGTTTGGTCTGCAGGGCCTGCATCTCTGACTCCTTCCTGTTCAGCTCCTGTTTCAGCTGCTCTACCTGACAATGAGGGAAAGACAAGAAGAAATGTGTGAATTGATACACCTGCAGATGAAAACAAACACTAGCAGTGTTTCACAAATACATCTTGACAGATTTTGCAAAAACCTTTAACTTTTCCTCAGTCCTTTCACATGAACTTGTACTTGTAGTATACTATATTGTATGTAATATTATAGTCTTAAAAAAAATGTCATGTCAGTTGTGTCATCATCCACCTATTTGGAGAAATAATACACCGCAATATCAAATTATCACACAGCCCTATTATTGGTCTTCACTCAGCGAATCTCAGGCTCTGTGGACTAACAAGCCAAATAGTCAAGAGGTGACAAATGCACGCAGGCATATAGAGTTATGGGTAGCAATATTACACTCCCATAGTTGACAGATTACAGATTATTTTAAAGAAGTCCATACAGAGCAGGTCAGAAGGCCACAAAGGAAATCAAATGCACTAACAAAGAGAGGTCTCTGTGCAGAGGCTAACTATGTGGAGAAGATTGGCATCTGCCTGCCGGTGCCAAAAATGCACAAAGCAGATTTGAAAGAGAGATTTCTGTAATTTTGCAAGCAGGCTTTGCCTCATAGCAAGAGGATTCTGACTGGGCCAATCCTTAGCCAATCAAGCCTCACTCAGAGAAAAAGAGACTGGGGAGAATGGGGACTGAATGAAGAGACAGGAAGACAAAAGAAAGCAGAGTCAACAAGAGGCTGCAAGAGACAGAATCAAAGAGGTGAGAAGGAGAAGTCAGACAATGTGTATGGAAAATGATATTAGAACATAATCAAGCATTATAGATTACATTAGGAGCAGTGACAAATGAGAGGGGCACTTCTGCTAGTTGGGTGATCCAGGGCTGTTTTGTAGGGAGGAAGGTGGGAGCTGTTCTGATGGAGGACACACATGGGGGTAAGGCCTGCTCCTACAGAGACACAAAGACAAGAAAGACAGCAAGCACTAAACTACAGCTCAGAAGCAGCCGGGAAACGCTGTGAAGTGTCTGCACTCCTCAGCAACACACGGGGCTTTGTTATACATGGAGCAGCTCTGCTGGAAATGATTCTCCAGGTGAATAAATTCACCTTCTGATACCGTAAGAACATAGTTATCGTGTTTTGAGTAACTTAAAGTCCAAAGAGCAACCGGGTTACTGGTTTCTCTTTTCAACACCAGTCACCATCACTACTAAAAGGCTAGGACCCCGAGACTAATGACATGATCTTGTGTGCATATCGGTGTGTGGGGTCTTTCTTTGTGACAGATGAGGGGGGGGTCAGGGTTTTCAACATGACAGCATTACAGATCAGTATGACGAGGGCAGAGCTCTCTCCTCTCTCACTGTGAGTTCACATTTACCCATCAGGGCTTCATTCATAAAACCATCAGGGAGGAGACAACTATTTTACATGGTGTTTTATGCATAAGACTAATCCATCATGGACACTCAACTAGAAACTCCAAGAAGCTGTGCCAGCCAGCATTTTTAAGTTCAAACAGTGAAATTATAGTAAAGTAACACTGATGGATCCTCAGCTCTTAAACAATTACTACAGGAGCTGAAACTGTAATTATCTGGGGAGTTTCCTGTGAACTTTCAATGCTATATAGCTGCTGCTTGTTGTTTTGCTGCTTATATATTTCCTGCATTGACATTACTAGACACGGAAGACACGCATACATACATAAATAAAACGAGCAGAGACAAGTTCATGCAGAAAGCTCCTACTGCTCTACATAGTTCTCAAGGCAATAAATCCCAGAGGAACGACGAGTGCGCATGTAGCATTGGAACACTGTGACAGTGTGGCCCCAAAGCAATAAAGTCCTGGGTCCAGGGTTCCGGGACTTTTCTGTGTGGAGTTCAGAGTGGGGTTAATATAAAAACATCTCTGTGGGTGAAAGTTCCTGGTTCACACTGAAGCCTCGGCGATACGATAGAGTACTCCAAACTCATCATAGTCTTTCATGCACTTTAGCAAAATAAAGCTTCCACTTTCCAATAAAGTCCAAAATAATGCTTGCAACATGCATCATAAAAGGACAGGTTCTCACACAGTTGCAATTGATGTTTTAAGGCAAAGATGCATCACTCAGGTCATGCAAGTCTTCTCAGGTTAAATGCAAAGATATTCTACCTTAGTCTTCATGAATTTAGAATGGTTTTTGTACACCTCCACCTGCTTGAGCTCCTCCTGCCTGTCGCCAGGGTGGAGCAAACCATTGGTCTTTAGCATCTGGACCTCATCCTCTAAGTCTCTGATGTTCCTCTCCAGGGAAGAGATCTTGGTGTCCTACACCAGCGACAGTAGAGTCAAAGGCAAAGAGTCAGCAGATACCTGATTTTGAATAAGTTCTAAAAAAAAGACTTGTCACACTCATTTTAACACATATCTATTAGTCAGCTATTAATTATTAATCATTCTGAAATGATACATTCCTCTGGTTTGTCCAAAAGAACTTAGAAGAATCATTACATCTCAAATGTTACAATTGAAAACAAGAGATAAACATGGTTTGTATTTGTTTGTTTTCTGAATATGGAGGCTGAATGAAAATCGGAAAATATGTGATAAATTACCTTTGTTTTACTACAATCAAAATTTTGCAAAATACACGGAGAGCACGGGTTATGAAAAAAATAACGACCAGAAAAGCACTCAAAGCGCGAACCTCCGCCGCTCAATTCCCTCCTAATTGAATTCACACCATCCACATGATGATTTGGATCATCATCATCATACAGATTTTTTTGTAGTCATTTTTTTGTAGCATTGCCCATATGCAACCATTGCATTCCCTCTTCGGACGCAGAACCCATGTCCATGGTGCAAACCCAGAATCTGCCATAGCTTATCAATCAAGGTGGGTGGTGGGTGAGTCTCATGTTTTGGATTTTGGTTGCAGAAATTGTAGCCCACATCCAACAAAAGTTTGACATTCAAAAGTTGCGAGGCGAGGACTTTTCCAAATGTAATCCACCTTCCAAAGAATGGTTGAAATGCCACACACTGGTAGCTATGCATTATTTGCTTTGAAAGGTATTTGGCTAATCCAGCACTAGGAACGACTTCACATATTTGCTGAAGACCTCATAGTATCCTGTATCCTGTATCCAGATCGATATGTGCCCCTTTTCTCTGACTGGAGAAATGGGGCGAATATCTAGTCAGGCATGTGTGAGCATCAGATTTCCTCAAAGTCTGTGAGGGACTGAAAGGGTTTGTCATGGGCAGGTCCTGAGGTTGTTTAGCTGCATGAGTTCAGACATACGTTAAATGCTAAACCTTGGAAGAGAAGAGAAAGGTAATTGAATAAATGGAAGCAGATTGCATGATGCCATCAGCACAAACCACAAGGAACATGTAAGCATCTGACCTTTATTACATCCTCTGACATCAGTCTTGCCAGCACACAGTGCTGTGTATACCACCCTAAATACTCAAGCACAAATACACAGTGCAAAGAGAAGGACACACACACATACGTAAAGAGTGCATGCATGCATGGGCAAAGATTTCCATTGCAAACCCAGAAAAAGTCCTTCCACCTTACTCAAATAACACACACACGCACACACACACACACACACACACACATGCAGGTATGTAATATGAAAATGTCCATGTAGTCTATGCTATTAAATAATTTCAAATGTTTGAAGTTGATTTCTGTAACATAAGTGTTCTGTTACTGAGCTACAAAAAACCTCACCCAGAGGAAGAAGAACAGGGGAAGTCCTAAGAGAACACACAAGCTAATATCAAAACCAAGGTTCAGGCCAGTCAAAGCTGGGCCTCTAAACTACATGTCTGTGATTCTACTGTAGTCCGACCTAGGAAGTGTTTTAAAAGGGATGATAGCACAGAAATTGCATTTGCAGGCTGTGTTGAGTTGACATGAGGATGAAGAGGTGAGCCCTCATTACCATACCTGCCAGATAACATCAGGATCAAAATAGAAAGGGGGGTTGGTGTTCTGTAATCACAAAATGGAAACATACACCACTTAAAAGATCGGCAGCAGCACAGAAGACAAACACGCTGGTACACACAGTGATAGACAATACACACCCAAACACTTACTATCAACACAAGAGAGTTTTAGAAGCCACAATGCAGGAATCTTCTCAACACCAACATTCCCAAAGTATGAATGTTCTCCTCCAAATGTCTTGTTGCTCTGTTTGGCCTTTTCTAATTAAGGCTGTCAGATTTAATTGGGGCTCTCGCGTGCATTTGCAACAGTGTGGGAATGTCGGGATAGCACATGTGCAGTTTGTTAATGGGTAGACAAATAATAAAGGACGTGTGAAAAATAACTGTGGCTTTTCTATAAAGGAAGCATTTGCTGAATGAAAACTAAATGCATGCGAGTAGTTGGGTGGATGTGCGCGCAAGACCCATGTGGAGTCAACTGCATTTTTCACAAGTCTAAAGACTTCAAAGGGCCAAGATGAGAGTGAAAGCTTCCATATGTGACATTTGAAACAAATCGAACATGTATTCCACTCCACTGGTGATGGCCTTTACTTGGGCAAGGCCGCTGTACGAGACAATAATTGAGATAAAAAAAAAATATATATATAGGTGTATCCGTCGTGACTCCATTCACAGGTGAGCCAGGGACAGATCTGCTCACATTACAGCAGGGCTCATTAATAACTAATGCTAGTTAGTGTGTGGCTGGTATCAGTCAAAGACAGACTACGTGCTGCAACACTGCAGAACCGGATCGCAACATGAATACACTACACAGCAACAGGAATATTTAAGAAGCTGCCGATTTATTGCATCAACACAATCTTCAAGTCACAAATTATTAACAAAAGAATAATAAAAAAACCTTTGCCTTCACTCATTCCTTCTTGATGCCTACCTTCATATCAATGACAGTCTGCAGAGCCTTGGTCTTGACTGGATCTGCCTGTAACTGGTTCCGGCGATGGAGCTCTTGGGGAGGGACCCGGTAAAAATAAGCCTGGCGGCTCATCATCTTTAGAACTTTCTAACACGCAGAGATCCCAATCAGTCCCTCGTCAAAATGCAGCAGTTAATTTGAGCTATTTTATACATCCTCAAAAAGTACTGCTTTAAAAAATAAAGAACTTTTCTATCCCTGTCTGATGCTCTCCCAAAGACTTCTTTTCATCATTTGCTGATGGTGCTGGTGTCTATTGTCTCTGCTCGCTACATATATTTATTTCTGTCTCTATTTACAAGCAGACAGGAGACACCCTCATTAATCTGTAAAATGACTCATTTTTTCCAGCGTTTGTCGCTCTATTTCTCACTTGTTATCTCGATCTCTGCTGCAGATGTCTCTGGCAGGCTACCGCTCTTTACTTGGCAATACTCTCTGCCAGCACATGCGCTACACCTCTCTATAAATAATTAATAGTAGATCTGACCGACGGAGATGCCCACACAACAAGTACTGACACTTCAGAGCCAACAGCCCTACGCACACAAAAAACAATGGGCCTTTGATATAATAATAACATCAAATACAAACCCAATAATTACAAAAGCCCCAGAGGTGAGAACACAACTGAATCAACACCTCTTTCAAACAGTGTCGGCAAATAAAAAAATGGTTGACAGATGGTTGCTGGATAGACAGGAAGTATGATCAGAATAAATTCCTATATCCAATGGGAAGCAGAGAGGGAATGCTCCCACTGGATTATGGAAGGAAGTAAAAGGACATTCAAATTATGACAGCTCACCAGCCACTGATACAAAGGTATGGAGAGACACAGAGTAAGACGCAACAGGTTGCCATGATTTCCCCATTGCTCCAATTCTTCCCAGTTTTCCAAGCAAGTTAAAACAACAGGAGATAAGGAAGATAACGTGTGTATTTACTCCCTATCAACAAAGGATTAGATTACAGGTAGAGAAAAAGGGATAAATTCAAGTATTGCAAAACATGTCATTAAAGTCTCTTCTATTCCACATGTGTTTGAGGACCAAGCACATGGAATGAATAGGATGAAACGTAAGACAAGAGCTATAAGTGCCGGCATCCTGACAGAAAGATGTGGTCAAAAGGTTCTGTTCTAGCCTGAAGGCAATGGTGTCATATATGCCATGCATGCACAGTCTAGATTCTAGAACATGTACAAATCCTTCATAGACACAACACACACTGACACATAGGCGTGTCAATCATGTTTCTGTCTTCTCGCCGATAGAAAGAGGAAACACATTTCTTGTCACAAATGTGAAAACACATCTGCTCTTAAGTTCAAAGACAGAGAGGAGTTTGAAAAGACAAAAGGAAAATCAAAGGCCGAGAAATAGTGAGGGGGGGGTGGGGACAAGTTTGGAGTGGTCTAATTTTGTCCCGATAAACCTTTCCACTCAAACATTCTGGGAGATCAACAGAGCATAGCGAGTGTGTGGTGCCCGGGGTGTGGCAGCAAAAAGGGAACATCGGCGTGTGTGTGACTGTGGCATGTGTGTCTGTGCCTTTATAAAGGGGCTTGCTAAGGGACTTCATTAGGCAAAAGGAGCCAAGCAAACGCAGAGTGGAAAAATATTCCCATCCAGGACAGGCTTTTTACCAATTAGCCTAATTGCAAAAGATAGCACTCTGGCCCGAGGAGGAAGACAGAGAGTGTGGGAAATGTTAATTGTTAGGCAAACATACAGACACAGAAAGGCAGAGGAGAAAGGAAAGATGAATGGAAGTCACGATATATAGCAGCTGGTACCACGAGAAAAAGATCAGAGAAGAAATTCCTAAAAAGACAAACTTGCTGACATCAGCCTCCATTTCTCAACATGCTCCCACTTGAAAGTTCTAAAAAGTCACATCTCTGAAGTTTCAGCAAAGTTTGAGCAAGGGCACAGGTAAAGACAGAGAGGCCCTGCCAAAAACAGCAGAGACTTTTCAAGCCAGTCATACTATAGAAAAACACGAGGGCTCTAAGTGCTTTGCCATTACGTTCTCAACACCAGACCAATGCTACTATGTGAGATGTCTTCATGTACAGAGTGAAATCTGCAGTATGATGTATATGAAAGTAGATATGGCAATTCCAAATGTAAAAAAAATGTTGCACACACTAGAGTGTGCATGTGTGTGCACGCCCTTGGCAACAGGTCAGGGTTAGGCAGGAACAGACCAGTGGTGCAGCTGTTATTATTGAGTCTACAGGGACCTGGCGGCTGGGGAGAGCCGATTAGACCCAGATTTATGCCTCTCAGTGTGTGTGTGCGTGCCTGTCTGTCTCACTGTCTGCCACAGAATTTAAATTGTGATGGAGCACCACCCCCTTGTGGACACCACTAGTATTGGAAATATGTACAATATCGAAAGAGAACTCAAACAGACTAAACTATGGCCACTGTATCACATCATCGTATCAACTTATGCTGTTCTCAGTCAGTCACTTTTGATCATACGATTTCAAGTCTTCTTCTTATTTTTGGGGGTTTGTACAGTTTAAGACAGCCAGACAGAGATGCAACAGGAACACACTTCAGTGTAAACCCAAACACACACAAATACAGTGTCTCTCTGTCTGTCTGCCTCTCTATACTACGCACGCACACACACCATATATACAAACACAGTATATAAATACACAGACACAAACACACTCCATCATCCCATCTCAATCTCTGAGACAAGAAGGCCGCAAGTAGACGAAGGGGAAAGAATGAAAGAACAACAGTCTCGTCTCTTTTCAATCAGGGCGGTTGGCGTGTTTTCCCTCATTAATCACGCATTAATATTCAGACAAACACAGCCTGTTTTTACACCTTAGAAAAACACTCCTTTCTCTCGTCTTTAACTCGCTCTCACCTTTCAGACCCATTCACCCCTTCTCCTCCTCCTCCCTTACACCCGCAGTATGTGTTAAACTGCCAAGCACTTAAGTATAGCACAGAGCACAGAGTGTGTGTGTGTGCATAGCTACTCACCAATACATACATAGCATGTTTGGGTCCCACACATTACACACACACATGCTCAACAGACATTGCTTAAGTGTGGGCTGATATACACACTCTCAATCACGACGAAATCATCAAAGTCTTGGGCGACCGGCCCGATTGATTTCCCATCAGCCACCAGCAGCTCAAGGAGAGTGTCCAGTAATGCTACGCCGACAGGTCCCAGATGTGACCCCCCCCCCCCCCACACACACACACACACACACGCACGCACACACAAACAAAGACCCACGTAGAACCCTAAGAAGAAAGCATAGAGAAAATCATACAGACAGAAAAACAGGAACATCATGACAAGTGCAGAGGCTACAGAGACGTGTGCCGCCCCCCAAAAAACACTGACAGAGTCGCAGAGAAATTAAATGCAACACACCATCAGTCATCCTCAACACCTTGCTGAAGAGCATAGAACAGGCTACTCTTCATCCTCCTGGCCTCCATGGAGACACCAGTGCTTCTTTTTAATTCTAATCCACAAGCAGCTCTCTGCCTCACATATGTCGTATAATCAATGCCACATGATACGCATGATGCAAAGACAAATGGTATATGAGAACGTGCATACTTAGGAACACACACACACACACACAACTGAATCAGATGGTGAAACTGCGTGCCTGAGCGCAGGCTTATTAATAAGAAAGACGTTTTCTGCACAATCATATGAAAAAAACCATCTCTTGATGGTGGATATGTTTATTAGATGTTATGATCACTTAGATCAGTAGCGGTTTTGGCCACGGGCGAAGCAGGCAGTGGCCCGGGGTGGCACGAGCGAGCGCTTGAAAAAAATTGCAATCGTGTATTTTGGTCCGATCATGCCTATCATATCACTGTGTGGGGAATTGGTGCCCCAATATCTGCACCCCTATTGCTGAGAAGGTGCCGTGCACAGAAGCAGAAGCTGTGTGAGAAGGAGAAAGGGGGGTTTTGGAATTTGTATTCTTTTGATGCAAACAAAAGTAATAGATTGGAGCGACCGAAGAACCTAGTCCAACACATGCTCCCTGGAAGCTTGAGGATCAGACTTTTTTGTTATTACTACAGTTGCAGTTGTTGTTGCAGGATTTGAACCCAGTGCCTCCAACTAAAAGGTAATAATGCTACCAACACGCCACGTTGTTTGCACTACCATAGTCATACCTGTCAAATATTAAGTTGATTTCAGACCACAGTGTTGTTATGTTGTGCTTTTTCCTGATGTGCTGTGTGGAGTGGCTGTGAGGTGACAGTCAGCTGGTCTGTGTTGGATCAGCTGATTGGTCCAGCCAGCATAAGAACTGCACTCTCCAGTCATCCTTCGCCCTGTGCCTGAGCAGTTTGGTGTGTTTTTCTGTTGTCGTTTTACGAGCTGTTTATTTTGTGTGTTTAAAATAAAACCGCTTGTATTTTTCATACGTCATACTGGATTCGATTCGAAAGTCAACAATGCTACTGTCTATTTATCATAATGTTTGACAGTGTAACATATCGGTCTCTGTGGTGTCAGAGATACAAACATTCAAAACTTGAGAATAAAAACACACCTCTCTAGCATGTATGTTCTCCAGGTGCGCATCAGCCTCCTGCGCCGCCATGGTTACGATGCCTGTCCGCTGTCCGCGACTTTGACCTTGACTTTGGCCTTGAAGCATCTCCAGCAGCTTCTGAATGCTCTCATCTCGGGTGCCGAGCATCTGCTTCTGTGAGTCAACTCTCATTTCCATTTCTTCCATGGTCTTCCTCAGTAGGAACAGCTCCTTTGACTGCCGCTCATGCTCCGATTGCAACTGAAAGAAATGATCTTCCGATTGATCCAGCGGTGGGGGTGAAGAGAATCCGTCACACCCAGGTACCTGGCAGGGGCTGCGGGGCCGGAGTGAACAGGAATTTGGGGCTATCATTTGACCTTGACTGGAACTGTAGAGGGGCTGATTTGGACTGATCTTTGGCCCAGGCTGAAGGGTGTTGGCTGGACTGATTCTCTGGCCACCAGGGCTGTGAATGATCACATCAGCTTCCTGCTGCTTTGAATTGTAGGTATTGGAAGGGCTGGCTCTCTTCAGTCCAGAGCTGTGCAGATTTCTGGGACTTTGTTTGGGGCTGTGTCCAGGGCTGGGCTCCCCTCTGCGGTCCTGGTCTACACGGAGCTCTCGATAGGACCCAGAGTTCCCATGCTGCCGCTGTTGCTGCAAGCGGCTGTTCATCTCCCTGTGAGCCCTCAGCTCCTCCTGAAGCTCCTGGACTGTCAATGGAAGCTGCTACGAAGACATTAACACACTCGGATTAATAAAGAGATATACTGAACTGAACACAGAACTAGAAATGTCAGCATGACAACTGCAGCTAAACAAAATATAAGGTGCATAAAACAGACCTTGTTTCTTATGACATCTCCAGACTGCAGCAAAAAAGAAGAGATCCATGGAAAGCACAGAGATTTAGAAAGACAAAGACAAAACCAAACAAAATAAAACCCTAAATATAAAATCATTTTACAAATGACGTCTTTGGTGTGTCATGTGATTACATGGTTTGGCCACCAGGAGGGGATGTTTCTTTGGAAAACATGGAGTGAACAGAAGGTTCTGAAGAAGTACAGAGTTAGTAAAACATTGAAAAAGAAGGAAATGAAATAATGAACTTTTAATATTAAAATCCTTGTATTGAATAAAATCTCTGGCATTTAATATTCAATCATATTTATCTGAGTGACTCAGTAGTGCACGAGTAAGACTGAAGAGGTTTACTGCTGTAATGACCGACTTGTCATTTATCACTCGACACAAAGAGGGCCTGACAGGATCTTGCTTGCTGCTTTTACACTGCAAAGTAATACAAAATACAATATGCTAATATACATATATCTCATCTTTTCTGCTTGGCAAATGGAAAATGATTATGTGCTTACAGCCAAGGACACATGGCAGTGACAGAAAAAACACTGATGGTATAAAAAGCACACAGGGTCTTACTCAGCACTTGAGCATGAGGGAGATTAAGTGACGCAGACGTTACAAATTTTTCCTTTGTATAAAGATAGTACTCATTTTTTCTCAAATATTCTTAGTGCTCTGCTCGATTCCAGACGGCGGGGCGTGCCAAGGACACAGAGATATGATGTAGGAGGAAGACAAGGGTGAACAGGGATAATCAATGCAACAAGCTTGCACTGAATATCAAGTTAGAGTGGGTGGACAATCTCTCACACAAGCACAGACAAACCAAGGCTGCAGATATACAGTATAAAGAAGGGTGCATATACAGTACACACACTAAACAGGTGGTGAGGGGGGGGGGGGAACAACCAGCGTAGCTGAGGGAAAAGGTGACACTCCTGATGCTAATTTCAAGGTTTGTAGGACTCATCAATCTCAAAGGACAAAAACAGGAGAAATGGAAAAGAAAAAAAGAGAAAAGTAACAATGTGAAAGTCGAAATGAGGGATACAGGTGAGATAAAAGGTAGCCTAAGATCTTCTAAGGCTTAGCTTTGTCAAAAAAAAAGATGATTGCATCTAGAATGGCCTTGATCTCTGTTTTAAGTTAAGATTAACGGTTCCTGCCTTACAGGCAAAAAGAGTCAACTGTAGACAAACAACAGTGACTCATGAGAGATCAATATTTCCAACAATATCATGATCATTATCTGCCCTTGGTGCTTTTGTCTCAGACAGAGTAGGCAGAGAGGGAAAGAGAAAGACAGAGACAGGGGTGGGAACAAATGAGCGATGGAAATAAAAACTGAAACAGGCATTGTTTGCAGATATACAACTTGAGATTCAGCAAATGGATGCATTTTCAGGCCGAATGAGTGAGAAGTGTGTGTATGCCACATTAATTCACATTAATTATATCGATGAAGATGCTTTAAAAAACAATAATTATTCGATGCGGTGAAACGTAGACTTGCGCTGCACAAGGAAATGATGCAAATGTAATGACAGAAGAATTAAGCAAATCTGCTTCTAATAACGTGATGGACAGGAGATCAGTGTTAAAGTTAAAGGAAGGGATCTATGAAAAAGTGTGATGGTAAAAATATAAAATAATTTGTGTGTAGCTGAACAGAGACAAACCCACACAGCTTGGTTGGGACAGTTCTGGAGACGACCGGAGACTCACTGTCCTGGTCCGTTTTAATGTCCCACATGAGACTCAACATCAGTATAGCACTTTTACTGTGGCCCTTACTGAAATCCAGTAATGTTGTTTGTGATTAAACTGTATTTTTTTATGTCTTCCTGTAAATAGGGTAGGACAACATTTTTATCCCATAGCCCTCGTCTCACAAATTTAGAAAATGCTAATTTCTACTGAAACGACTTCATTTAAAAACACTAAACAATGTCTTGAGATGAGGGATAAAAATGTCACTAAATAATTTTTGACAGATGTTTCAGAACCAAAATCTATAAATCTGTGCATCATTTACAATATTTCTGGAGGACCAAAGTTAATATGTATCAACTTATTTCAAAATATATATTTATATTTGGTTTTTGGAATAAATCCAAAGTAATGTGCATGTCTGTGTGTGTGTGTGTGTGTATATATATATATAAGCATGTGTGTTTTTGCATGTGTTGACAATGAAGACGTTACACAAAGAGCACAATTCGTAATGATGCTTTTGTATGCTAACATGAGAGCAATGAACAGATTCAATTGTGTAAGCAATTCTCTGTTAGGATGAAAATAGTTCTTATACAGATTCTTAAACAGGAAGTCACAGATACAATGAATTAAAATGTCACACAGGCAAATGAAGAAACTTTAGACAGACAACATGGGAAATGAAAATAAAGCCAATGATGGAACAGATGTATAGAGGCTATGCAGCGAGGCAGACAGATGGACAACGCCACAAACTGAGTGAGGCAGGCTGCAGGGAGAGGTGACACGGCACAGACTGGTCGTCAGGAGCTGTGAGGGAAGTTTTTTATCACCACCTTCTCAACTCAATGACTGCCACAAGGGCACATTCCCATGGAAACACAGAGAGGGCTGAGTCTGCTGGCAAACATATTTACAAATGAACTGTACAGATGCCTTTCTATGTAGCCTTGAAGACAAGACTGAGGGGCGTGATGTGCAGACGTTTGGCTTGCAGCAGGGCGGGAGGGTTAACATAAGAAGTCTCACTGATCAGTGAGTGGACAAATCAAGTTTTGTTTCAAATTCAGATTTACGCAATTTGATGCAATGAAGGGCATTGTGGGAGGTTTGCTTATGATCATTTAATATTCAGTGAAAATTGGGAATTTTTGAAACAAACCCTTAATTTCATCATAATTTCTCACCTCTGGATTAATCCTATAGTGGTCCTTTGGGACCGAGGTCTTCACTCCCTCCTCCAGTCTAACACCTTTGTCTCTTTTCACATCCGGGCTGCAGAAGGTGACGTTGTTCATGCTGGGGCCAGACCCTCCATCTCTCCCTCCATCCAGCTCTCTCCTCAGGTTGTCATTCTCCCTCTGCAGATCCTTTAGCTGAGCCTTGAGCTCAAATGTAGAACCGTCCCTACATCCAGCTGAATCCAGAGCCTGCAGCTGTCTCCCCCACTGATGCCGCAAGCTGGAATTCCCTGTAGGATTCGATGTTTGTTCTCCATACGGGTCCGATGTGTGATGCCGCCCATAGGAGGTGATGTTGGGGCTGCTGCCCATGGCTGTTGTCCGGCTGGCGTAGGGGGAGCGGCTGGTGCCTCTGTCCAGCGTCATGGTGCCTTTGGGGTAACCCCCAGAGACCTCTAAGGAATCCCGCTCCCTGGGGTACAAGGTGCCCGTCGTGGCATAGGCCGCACTCAAAGACTGTATGTTCTCCATAGATAGAGTTTTACCTCCTGGCGCAGTTGCTGAAGCATGAGTTATTCCTTTATCTGATCCTGTGCCAGATTTGACCTTTGAACCGGGTCTTGACGCTGACATTTGGCCTCCAGCCATTTTAGATACTGATGCAGGTACACCTCCTGACACAGAGCCAGGTTCTAGCCCTGAGCGAGAGCCTACAGTTGGACTTATGGCCTGCTTGGCTTTCCCCTGTTTGGGGGACCTAGAAAAGCGTGAATGAGATGTGCCAGCATCAGCGTGCCCGCTAACCTTTGGGGCAGCGCACAACTTGCTCTGCATGGGCTTTGCTCTAATGTTTAAAGGCATTTTTTCATATGCCAATGCTCAACCTCCAAAAGGAAAATCATTTGCCCCTTTTTGGAATCAGAATGAATAACATGAAGGCCATCTCTTGTCTCAATTTTCATTTGTCCATCCCTGATTGTTCAGGGTTTGAGGATGAGTCATATTTTGTCTTAAAAAAAAGAGAAAAAAGGGAGGGGGTAAACTGTTTGCTCATGGACAGACAGGCAAGAGGTCCTGGGGTTTCAGCTAAAAAGCATGACATCGTGGATTCTGGGCAGGTAAAAGAGAACAGGATATTGTAAGAAAAATAAATACATCAAGCATTATTACTGCATAGTTGCGACTTTCAATCACTTTTTCATTTACTTAAGACTGTCAAAACACCATCTTAACATATGGAAAAAAAAACAACCTACACAATATTTAATCAGGAGGTATTTGTAAAAAAAATTCAAGACCAAGTCTACAAACCTAACCCTGATCAAAATTCCAACACATGCATGTCCTTGGGGTTTTGGTAAACTAAGCGATAAACAGAAACGATCCAAGGACACAGATGTCCCGTTACTGTGGGCGACAAATGACAGTTTGCTCACCCTGAGTGTGAACAAGCTGCCATGAAAATTCAACTGCGACTAAAATTTTGAACTTGGGAAAGTAAATAAATCCTTTATGAAAGCCACAGCTTTACAGTGCCTTCAAAGCAGGTGTATCATTTCACTGAATTCTGTCCTGTGGTATTTGAGGATGTATGAACAGACGAGTATCTACAGACAGACAGGCGGACAAGAATAACTCGATAAGAGAGGCTAAACTAAAAATAAAAAAGTCTCTAATCCTTTTTTTGGAATTACTTAAAGATTCAATGGTTTTATATTTGGTACAAGTTTCAGGAAATATATTTCAAATAGTTAATTCAGAATTATAACATAATAATTGTATGTATTCCTAACCAATTCATTATTTTAATTAACTAACAAGCTAAAAAAGAAAACAGTGCAAGTGAAAAATTCACCTTCTTGGTGTAGATAATTATCATGCAGGCCACGTATGGTTGTGATGAGATGTCATGAGTGGTGTATCATACTATTAGTGTTATGGATATTCTGTCTGGACCCCCCCCCCCCCCCCCCCCCCCCCCCCCCCCCCTGTACAAGTGGGAATCACCATACAAGAAATAAAAGGGGGGAAGTTAAAGAAATAAAAACAGGCATAGACGCTCATGCTCATTTCAGCACCATGGACAGCACTCCGTTCCCGACGCACGTAAAGCATGGTCTCTAAATGATCTCTCACATCTACAAACATCAGGAACAAAACAGGTACATTGAATGTAGCCTCGGCAAATTTCAGAGGGCAATGGAAGGCCAATCTCTAGTACCAACCATCCCTCTGGTGTACTTAAACATGTCATCATCAGACTCTGTATCAGGGCTGAAGACACACCGGTAGGCTTCAACTAAAAACAGGACCTGGGAATTTAGGCTAAATCATTTTAGAAATGTAAAGCATGACAAGATTGCGTTCACTTTAGGAAATATGCATATAAAGTATTATCCTACATGTATACATGAACACAATATTCAATCATTTGTTGTCTCTGGAGGAAAAAATCCCCGAAGCATCATGGGGGTGGAAAAATGTCCTTAGGAAATCAAAATAAGGACATTCCAGCCCGTGGTGGACTAGATATTGGGGACTATCTGCAAAACATAATCCCTCCTCTAATCCAAAGGGATTGGGTGCTGGGAGTCACAGAACAGGATGCAATTGAGAGATTGGTTAAATCTCCTTGTCAGTCATAACATAGCCGTCAATCCCTTATCCATCATTCTTTTACACAGTGAATTTAGCTTTATGTGCCAGCAATGTTCCTGCAGGATCATTTTGGATCAACATTTGCATGTTTCCTTTCCTAATTGACCACGAAAACGAACGTTTATGATAAAAGCAAAATTGCAAACATAACTGTATCGAGCAACGAAACAGAGAACATGTCAGCGGCCACTTTGGCCGCAGGTATAATTTCCATCAACTGGATGAGGCACCAGGAGTCAACGCAACAGTTCCGACGGGCGCGCCTTAAGTTTTCGCAGCTGTGCGCATCCCCGTCAAACCATCCCGACGGGGCGCAAAGCGCGTGGCCAAGAAACAACCAGCTGATAATAATGAAGCATTAATGAGAATAACAAGCAGAAAATGGCTCGCTTCGTGAACCGACCCGAAACCTCTGCACGTATAGTTGAAAACTCGAAGCTCCGCTCTCACGCGTAACGGTCCGCGCATTGCCCTTCTCTGATATACTTCACTCAGCCGGCTGCGCCGTAGTTTACTGGTGGCGCAGCTTGGAAGCGGACGCCCGCACAAATACTACGACTACGGGTTGAAGGATTAGTTTCCTGCTCAGACGCGCACGGCGATATGAGTCCGAGCTACCGCCTTACATAATAATTAATCTGCCACGCAAACTGAGAGCAGAGTTTCCTTTGTTGGAATAACGTTGCGACAGACACACCATTGCAGGCGCGTGTACGCGTCATCCATCTTACCAGGCAGGTTCGTCCCCATCGTCGTGCCGTCCCGCCCGGACTCTGTCCGATGCCGCCGGCGTTGTTGGCCGCATGATCTCATCCGCTCAGCGCGCTCATGACCTGCCCTGCCTACGGGACCTCGTGGGCGCGCTCTCCAAAGCCGGTGCGTGCGCGAACAGCGTTGCGTTGCGCGACAGCACATTTGATAGGAAGATTTTTTTTTTTTTTTTGTCCATCCTTTTCCTTAAGCGTTTGTTGGAAATGGCACTTCCGAGGTCGGGAAACTCGAATTCAAAGTCGTGTTCGATGTTGTTTGATGCAAGACAACAAATCCCATTCACGGTTCAGTGAAAGCTGGGATCAATCAATAACTTAATCAACTGGAAGTGAGTTTATTTCGTGAATCTATTGGAAAACGCCTCGAATCTATCAGGGAATACAAAAAGCCATTGACTTGTGAAAGCAAGCTGAGGTTTCTTTGATACATTTACAAATCAGAATCAGAATCAGAATCAGAAGTTGTTTATTGTCAATGAGGGTTCACAGACTATAGGAATTTTTCTCGTTGAAGTTGTGCAACATGTAACAGTAATGACTAAGTTACAAAAAGCAAATGAGTACAGACCCATCACAAAACGGCAGCACCAGGAGTGGATACACAAATGTGTATTAGCAGCAGTAAAACTAGTATAATCACGCAGTGTAAACAGAACAGTACAAGTTACAGGTAGTAAAATGTTCATGAGTCCGGGACAGAATAATTAAGTGTCCAATTCACTGACTATAACACACCCTGAAAGTAAAAAAAAAACACTGTCGTGTTTGAGGTTTCACTCTCGGAAACGAGGTGCTTGTTTCAAGTGATAAGTTCATGATACAAAAATACATGTGAGTAGGATCACAGCCCACAAGCTAAAAGAGGTGTCCAATGAAAAAAGCTTCTCTGTGCCCTCTGCAGGTCTGGTTGTTACATGGATGTGTATTGAATTCAGTATTTTTGGATTAACCTTTCTCATCTATTCTATTGTATTATTTTCTTATTGACAGCATGCAGTCTGCAGGATGACTTTCATAAAACGTCATTACTTTCTGACAGTAACCTGTGAGATGTATGTTAGTGTAAATATGTGCAGCATGTGAATGCACTGACCTTTAAGGGCTATTATCAGTTGCTTTTCTACCCAGCAACCATACAATAAATGGAATTATAAGAATGTGGATGGTAGAAGGGCATTTTTTAAATTACTGTATTTTTTTTTTTTGCATAAAACAAGAAATACAATTTTGAAATGTTAAATATTTAAATAGAAGTGAGTTTAAAACTGCATAATAAATCACAAGCCAAGTGTAATGGCATGTGGCACAATGAAAATCAAAATAGTTGGCAATAGGAAGATGGAGGAATTGTCAATAACTAGGACTATTTCCTCCAAAGGGGTGTGTAACTGTCAGAAAAAGGTAGTTATATGAAACTTTCACTTCTATTGTTGTCATAAAATCTCAGATTATATGATGACAATGTCATTTTCACATTGTTCCAGAAAAGGGGTTGGGCTTTTGGATTTATTGGCCAGGACAGCACAGACTTCCTACACAACCTTTTCCTCAGCTGAATGTAATTAATTCTGGGAAACACTTCATCCAGGAGAAACAGTACAGCTACATCCACGTAGGTTGGATAAAAGAATAGATTATTTAATGGTGTGAAACGATGCAGTGATTTTCACATCTATAAAAAAGCTTTTAAAAATTAAAGACTCCAGGAGTGAGAGAGCAGGAAGAGCAGGGCAGACCCAGGGCAGACCTGGGCGGAGTGTTCCGGTCCGGTCCACTCCGCCCAGGTCAGGCCCTAGGCCTGCCCCGCTACCCTGCTCCACCCCACTCTCAGCCAGATTTGAACCCAGTGCCTCCAACTGAAAGTCAATAAAGCTACCAACACGCCACGGTGTTGGTATTGCCTTCGTCATACCTGTCAAATAATAAGTTGATATTGAGAGCCAGTATTGCGTGTGCAACACTGGATTTTGGTTCATGGGTTTATGTTGCTGCCAGTTTGGGTATAGCGCAGTAGTTTGCATTTTATTATTGTCGTTACCTTGTGTTACATATTGCACGATTACACCTGGAAAAAAATCCTAGTCTGGGAACCCTCATTGACAATGGCAATAAACCAATTCTGATCCTGATGACTTCCCATGAAGGAGAAAGTTGTTTTAACTCCACTGACAGTGGTCCAATCTTTGCAAAACTGGAAAATAATCATTGGATAAAGAGATATCAAAAAATATAATATTACAGGGCCACCTGCTGGCAAAAGCAAATACTGCATTTTATACATTTGTGTACCGTACACCAAATAGCCTATTCAATATAATGACCTTACTTTGGGTCAGAAGAGCTTTAAGACCTTATGATGATACATTAATTTGACTTTGGATAAAGGATATTTACACCACTGTTATTACTCTATAAAACATTTAATCTTGAAAAGTTAAATATTTGACTTGAAGTATTATGATTACATGGTAGAATCAACCAATTAAATGCCATATCTGACACAAGGCAAGTTTTAGAAATTAATTTGAAGAATTCTTGTTCATTAATAACAAACATTTGCCCATGTTGAAATGAGATTATCTGATGGCAACAAAATACAGTAACTAAAATACAAATTACTGTCCAAACAAATATCAATACTAATGACTTGCAGGAAAACACCAATGTACGTCTCCAAATATTCCACACTCGAGCTAGTAATATTTCCACATTTGCTTTATTAAGTAAACTGTGTCAGGAAAATAGCACAGCATTGACAAAAAGCAACAAGAAAAAAACAGAATGAGCAGAGAAAACAAATTTTCCAACACCCTGAAATACCTTTAATTTCCTGGATATATGTACATTAGATAGCAAAAAACAAAAACTGTATCAATGCAATGTCTTTCTCCTCGGGCTCCTTTTATCCAAGGGACATGTTAAAGCTATTATTTCTCACTTGGAATTTATTGTGCCAATCACTAGTTGCAATCAAGAAGTTATTTCCTAGTGTAGATTTTTTTTTTCAGATTGGAGAGCACCTTCAACTGTTGTTTTAGATTTAGTGTGTGTGCGTTAATTTAATTCATACAAATCCCCTCCTATGCAACTGTCTACAAGAAAGTGACACTGAATGCACTTTTATCACAAAATGCTTTGGCTTTGGATTGAATTTGGCCTGGAAACATGAGGAGAATATGCCTTACACGCAGTCAGCACATCACCGTGTATTTAACTGAGGTCGACCATCACTAACTCAGTGTGTTGAATTATCCAAAGAGCAATGTTCATAAAGCCATCAGACTCAGCATCCACCTTGGAGAGAGCGTGACCGTTCCCTGGATACAACAGCAACCTGAAAAAAAAATCAGAATATTCGTTTCTGTAGTACACATCTAGCAAAACAAAATACAAAAGTGAGACAAGCTGTTTACCGGACTGGGACCCCTTTTGCCTTCAGAGCTCGATAATATTCAAGTCCTTGCTTGCTCGGTGCACGCTTGTCATCTTCCCCGATGGTAAGTAACACTGGGGTCTTTACCTAGATGGGAGTTTATCTTCGGTTACTACAAGTCAACGCAAATAGAGACATACTACATAGAAATACCATACCTTTGTGATGTGTTTAATGGGGGATTTGTTCAGCATCTGTTCCCAAACAGAAGGGTCTGGCAAACAGTCAGTGCTGTAGTCATAGCCAGTCACATCCATGCACCTGCAAAATACATTTGTTGAAGAGCAGGAGAGGGGGGAGGGGGGGGGGGGGTCTTATTCATGAACATGTCTTCCCATGACAGTGAGGCAAAAACAAATGCTTGACCTGCTCCCATCTTTTACAGTGGAATGAAAGTTGAGTGGTTGTGCATAATAGACAATGAGCTGATAAAGATGGTTAGAAGTATGGGAACGTGCATACTAAGACGTACCAGTCGGGAATGTCAGTGCTTCCAATCATGGAGGCCAAATTGACGACGGGATTGCGAGCCACACAAGCCTTGTAGAATCCCGGGTACTGGCCAATCAGGTGGCAGGCAAGGAAACCTCCATGGGAGCCCCCACAAACTGCCACCTTCTTCATGTCTAAGTCACCACCTTTTAGAACACTTTCAACAGCAAACTAGTGGGAAAAGACAAACATGGAGAATGTATTTGTAGTAGATAAAGATATAGAAGAGCGAAGTACACATACACACAAACACAGAATGAAATGCAATTTATTTTCACTATGGGCCCCTCGACCAATTAACACAGTGCCCTGGAGGTAGACCGGCCCTTCGCTAGCCACCAGTCCACACTCCGTATTTTCAGGACTGGAACCGGTAACCCTCCGGTTCCCAACCCAATTTCCAACCCACTACTGGATTTGTTTCATGAGCGTTTCTTACTTGAACATCCTTGACATCCTGTGCGCCGACATTGCCACGTAATGACAGGATACTGTCCTGGCCAAATCCGAGAGAGCCACGATAGTTCACTGAGAAATGTAAAAAAATGCATGTATCAGTGCTCTAATTTTTAAAGCTGATATCAAAATAGTTGGCCCCTTTCTTTGGACTACAGGTGGCGACATGTGATTTTTGTACATCCCCTTTCACTTATGCACCTGATGTCGTGTGAGTAGACAACACACCTTAAAGGGGAGTGTTACACATCATCCACCTCATTCTGATAAATGAACTCACCTAATAATACAGCAAATCCCATCCTGCACAGGACAGAGCTTGACAGAAGCCACTCAGCTACAAAAACTGAGTGTGGACCCCCTAGTGTAAAAACAAACAAACTAGGTATGTAAAGAACAGAGTGACCGTTTCAGTGTCCATCAGTGCATAAATATAAATTCAGCATATCTGAAATAAAAATATTTATTTCTTATATATAATGGCAAACTGATACTTGCAGAATACACAATGATCACATGAATACTACCTAGCTGTTCAAAACAGCTGCTACGGGCCACTACAGAATCCTAATTAGAGTAACCTACCATGAGGAATAACAATAAGAGGCAGCCTCACTCCATCCTTAACCTCCTTTGGTTTGATCAGCAAAGCTTCAAAATGAAGGCCAGCTAGAGTACAGAAAAATTAGTGCGATTAAAATTACATTTCAAAACCTAGACAGAAAAATATTCACTGCTGGCAGTCGTTATTAACCCGGGCTTTGACTGATCCGGTATGACTCATGTTTACGGTTGATTGCATCTTTACTTCTAGCAAAGTTTTACAGCGGATGGCATTGCTGCCGCAACCCTCTACATTTATATGAGCTTGGGACCGGCTCAGGGGCGACACTGCGCTACTCTAGCTCCTGCTCACCGTGCTCTTTATGAGGTTACAATAAAAAGCTCTGTTAGTTAACTCATTTAATCAATATCCATTCTGCCATTTCATGTCGAGATTAACTCATGCATTTTAAGTTTTTTAGTGGAAACATCTTTTTAAATATTTCTGTTTAGACACTTGTAAAATGTATGCTTTTTATTCTTACGGTATTGACTGTTGTCTTGCTCTGGGGGAGGGGTGAAAGTCAATATCTGCCAGTCAATATCTGACAAAATCTGAGAGTCTTCCAAAGTAACCCAAACCACTTCCTCCTGAGAACCTCGGGGTGGAAGAAAGCCCACCCTCTGCAAATAGAAGGGAAAATGCATTAGCTGACATAACAGCAGATCAAATCAAGTAATTTCCTCAAGCAACAGCAAAATTAGTGTACCGTTACATACAGGGGGTCCGTCGACTGACTTGCGACAGTTTGACTTTACGACCGCACTGGTCTGTTGTTTTTTGTCCGTTTATGACATACAAGCAAGCGGTTCGAGTGTAGGACAGTTTCTGCTGTCTCACCCACAATGTCTACCGAGAGGAAATTGTCTATTTTTACTCCAATATTTTCCGTATCATGACGCAGCGTAATATACTACCGGTATACTAATTGCGGTCGTAATTTGACGGACGACCCCGCTAATGCAAAAAATAAAGACCATTCTCGATTTAAAGCGCCATCCTACCAGATAAGGAGGGCAGTTTGGAGAAGAGCAGCTGACCACCATCAAATCTCTTGTGATGTTCAGGAGATCCCAATGACCAACATCAGACTCTACACACACATATTAAACATCAATGACTTATTTCATGGTCGAAATAAAAACACTTATTCTATTGCAGAACACTCATATGGTGAGAAAAGTAGCATCCAGAGACTTAACACCAAAAACATCGACACCCGACAGTGTAACACAAAATCTGATAAATGTATCACGTGGCTCACTTGAAGTCAGAGAAGAGACGGCTCCGGTGCTTATATCAATCATCAACAGATCCTTCAAGAGACAAGGAAAGAATGATTGTGAAAGTGAGTCTGTATGTACAACTAATTTTTGTCATAGTACAAAACGACTTATACCTTCCGGCTGCGCTGAGGAGACGCGACAACAATATGTTGACTATCAGCTGACCAGCATTGAGGGGACAACTGTGTGCTGTAGATGCCAGTAAATCCATCTATAAAGCCACATCAATACATAGCCAGTTATATATATGTTGGAATAAATGTGCCTTTGTGTGACCACGAAGCATTTTTTACCTTCTCCAGGTTGATTTAGCACGTCCACCACCACTGAGGTCTTCTTAGTATACCAGTCATACTAGAAATAAAACATCCAAGAATAAATGAAAGCAAATGTATTCATTCCTACAAGTATTTTTGCTTCAAAAAAATGTGTATGTCTCAAGAGCAGAAAGCCATAAAGTGTGAAGAAACAGCAGAAAAGGAAAAGAGCCTCTGCCCCGTCTTACCATGCAGAGCCTACTGCACTGCATGTGTGGCCCATAGACAGAACACTCCAGATAGACAATCCGACACTGATCCGGGCTTAGTCTCGGGGAGAACACTGCACTGCTGCCTGATGACAACTTCTCTGAGGGGAAAGAAGAAACAAATACAATGCATGTTAGCAACTACAAACTACAACAGGAACAGAATCTAGTTCCACCTACCGGTACTCATACCAGACTCGCACCATACATTGTAAACTTTACTAGCAAACAAAGCATTCACACTCACCACATTTCCCATCCGTAAGAGCCACATAAAACAGAGATGACCTGATGGAGAGGGATAAGATGAATAACTTGGAATAATAACAACCAGCATGAACCTAATTAAGCAAATTTTGGATAGACCAGTTTTATTTTGTTGATCCAGTGAATAGCAATCACCGTCTATTGGGGCAGAACTTCAGGCCAAGCCTGAAAGGCTCGTGGCACCAGCCCACAAACACCACACCTGTGTCATCTGGAGCCCAAAATGCCTGTGGAGACAGAGTAACAGGAAGACAAACAGAGGTGTGGAACAGAAGGAAAAAACAGTTAGCAAGCATGGATCCCTGCACATTTTACTGTACTAACCTGTCCTGGTGAGATATCTTCAGGCAACCCCTCCAATACAGAGACATTATCACCCTCAATGTCCAAAATACAAAGCACTGGGCAGCTCTTGTTGACAAATCCCTCTCCCCAATCCTCATGGAATATGAACTGACCCCCCTGCAGAGATTTAAAAGTGAATGAATGAAAAACTTCAACTTTTATAAGGCAGTTAAAACAAATTAGCTTTGTGGTCAAAATTGACATTAGCCTCCTCCTCAAATGTGTTCTGAACATGTTTTTGAATGTTTATTTTCATTGACAGATCCAGTTACAATCCAAAATATCCAAGCTACATGACTGAAGCAAATAGAAAATGACAACTTGGTTCCATGCAATGCAGTTTGCTGGCACATGCAAGTGACCAGAGATGACAGCAATGTAATGGGGAGAGATGGAATTCTGTACGTTTCCACACCACCAACTGATGTCAGATCGCTGGATAATGAATGGACACAAATGGGAGAAGCAACATTGGCTGATATTGATTGCATTTACTTTCACAGTCTCCTGTTTCTCCATTCTCATGGTATCCTCCTCGTCCCCAACTAAAGACAACTCTGGTGACCCAGTCTATAAATAAAAAAAAATGAGAAAAGGAACAGGGTAGTTATTTCTGAACTTTTAATTACAGCAGTACCCTCTCATTATGACAAACGGGGACTCATCACCAAATCACATGTAGGTCAGAAAACTACCTAAGGCGAATCAAAACTGTAGCTATTTTCAATGCCAGTTTGTAAGACTTTAGGATTGGGAAATAAAATGAATTGGTGAGCAACAACCATTGTTTGGTTTGTGTGTTCGGAGTGTAAATACGAGAAAGCTATTAGTAATGTGCTGGGGATCATTTGCAAAATGAGGCATTAATTTAAATCTTCTTCATCAAATTATAAACAGTTACTTCTAGAGAAGCACAGAAAAGATAGTCACTTAAAAACCAGTTTGCGATGCCATATGGAGTAAGGACCTCAACTCTGTTAATGAGAGGAGAGTCAACATGTTTTACATTTTCAACGTATAGATTGCATTGCAGCATTTCCTGCCCTCATGACACACAGTACTTATACTAAACCCCTGACATACCTGGAAGAATGAATCTGCCTTAGGTCTCTTCTTTTCCGCCACATACAAGAGATGCGTCTCAGAGTGTGACCAAACCAAGCAACCGAACTGATCTAAAGATGAAAAGAAAAGAAAACTGTGATTAGTGCCTCGATGTTTCAAAGAAAATGTTAAACAGACTAACTGCAGACGACTCACCATCTTCATAGACTTTGCCATGCTTATTTAAGGCTGTTAGATTGATACTCTTCAACTTGATGTTTTTACGCCAGATCTGATGGATTATGAAGACGTAAGGAGAGAAGAGCAGTAAAAGATAACGAGCTTAAAGGAAATGAAAAGTACTCTTAGATTTTAATACAAGAGGAAAGTGTAGCAGATCAAATATATGGATGAAAAAAAAATTAAGTGGAACAAACGCATTTATCAGGGTTTGCAAAATTCTGAATCAGAGTCAGACAGACATCCACACACCTCCAGAAACTGTTTATCCTCCCCTTTGATTGTGCACTCTCTGAAAACAGCCTTCATTTCACCCGAAGGGGAATCCTTATAGAGCAGCCTGACGGGGCGAGCATACAGATAAAGACACTGTTGGGTTCATCTTAGAAGAACATCTTCAAGCTCATGACATAAAACGACAACATATCAACATACTCTCCTTTGATCTCAGTGCAGTTTCCTGAGGCGCCAGAGTAGACCACTGACTTGTCATCATGGAATACAATGTACTGACGACAAAACTTGACATTCTCATTTCTCTCCAGATCACGCTGGCTCCATTCTGCCAAGGAAGTAAACAAAATGCTATCAATATCAAAGGTTAAAATGTCTCTGGCTGAATAGAAACAATCTAAACCTAAAGTGTTCTACAAAGTTAGTAGTTTCAATCCTACATGTTATGTATGTGTTTTTCTTCAAAGAGTACTACCTACCAGCTAATAGAGGAGAAAGAGGTCGTATGGAACCACACGAATATTGCATTTCAAAGTAAACACTACAAAAAGTTTGAATTTTAAATAATGGATAAACATCATTCAAGTTAGCACAGCGGCAGAGCGGTTGGCACTGTTGCCTCACAGCAAGGTGGTTCCGGGTTTGATTCCTATCTGAACGGAGTTTGTATGTTCTGCCTGTGTCTGTCTGGGTATTCGCCGGGTTCTCCCGTTTCCTCCCACCTCCAAACGTATGCAGCGTAGGTGAAATGATCATTGTCTGTAGGTGTGAGTGCGTGCGTAAGTGGTTGTCTGCCTATGTGTGGTCCAGCGATGCGCTGGCGACGCATCTGGGGGGTGTTACCCTGCCTCTTGCTGAAATAGGCTCCAGCAACACCCCTGACCTGCAAGGCAGGTAAGCGGCCGGAGATGAGTCGATTGAGGTCGTTTTGTCGACAAGAAAATGGACGGATGGATGGAAATAAAGCATTCATTCAATATTGGTGAGTCTAAATTGGCTTTAGGCATGTGATTAAGTGTTGACTGACTCTGGCCGCATATGCCATCTTTGGCCAAAAGTAAGCGGATAGGCTAAGCTAAGCAGGTGCATTTAATGTATGAATGAAGTAGTATGGCACAATATTTACCTGTGTAAACGTTGGTGTATTTGCCTCCATACTGGGAGGTGATGACAGGTCCCAAGTCAGCTCTACTCAGAGAAGGGAAGAGGCTGAATTCCCTGTATAGCCTGGCAATTTCCTCTCGGTTGGTCATCACCTGACAACAGCAGCAGAATAACTCAAGCTGTAAATGATACTATTGTCTATCTGTGACTAATGCCATGCCGAGTGTTCTGTCGGCATGCAATTATGTTGTAAAATGCCATAAAACATGGACATTCCCTGCACCACTAACTAGCTAGAAGTCGATTCATTCACAGTTCGTTTAGTCAACAGTTTACCACCAGAATATAGCGTTAAGTAGTAGTCTATTGTGTAACGTAGAGTAATCACGTGATTGCTGAATGACACACGAAGCGACTGAAGGAGGAAGTCGTTGTGTTTTTAACCGTGTTTGGCTAATGGCAAGGAAATTATTGTGGCAAGCAAACAACCAATAAAGTACTAGTCGGTTAGCTTGACTTGAGAGTTGGAAACATAAACAAAGATTACTATTGACAGCGTATTAGACCTTTACACGAGCACATTATAATATATACCTAAAATAAATTTTGCACAGCATAATTAAAAAAATACCTGCGACTCCATGACTTGTGGACACAATGAAGTGGCTTTCAGAAAGCAGGAAATGCCAACCCGTAAATAACAGCGCGTGAGACGGCTACGGAAGCTACCTCTTCTCCCTTCAGAATAAGATGCAAAGGAACTAAAGTAAAATATTTCTGATGGGCATGCTCGATTCGATTCAGTGACGAATAATGCAAATAATAATCAGCAAAGAAAAAAACAGTAATCCCTCAACGTTGAGCGCCAATTATAACCATTTATTCACAGTCGCGAAATATTTTTTTGCCTTTATTTTGGAGCTAAATAGGAAGCAGTGGATATAAATAAAATAACTAGGATTTAACGCCCTTTTGCATTGCACTCAGATAGTCTGAGAATATTTACATTGATTTTTATTTAAAGTCATTGATCACAGTGTGTCAAATGCTATGACATAATTCAGTAATACACATTGTATCAAATATGCCAATCCCTTTGTCGGTCGTGTGTGTGTGCGTGTAAGGAAGGACAACCATAGCGCTGTTCCTGTCAGTCAGCTGGGGTAGGTGGGGTCACAAAGAGCCAAGATGGCTGACTTTGAGGAGCCGCTGTCAGAGGAGGAGAAGGTTTGCGGACCGTGTATTTATTTGCTCAAATAGAATTTCTTTTAGTTTTAAATAGATTATCGTGAAATATATTTATTGTGAAATTAATTGTTATATTTGACAGAGAAAGCGACTATTTTTGGCCTCCTTTCTTAAACTTGTGTTTTTACGCCACCACAAGCTAACTAGGCATTGCTAGTCAAAGCTTATAGTTAGCTAGCGATGAAGTAAAACGCAGATGGGCTTAAACCACTCGATATTTGCTTTAAAAAACTTTCACGAAACTAAAAGTTCTACAAATCGTTTGTAACGCTCATATCTGTTTTTAACAGTGCGGGCTACAATTTATCTCGCACTGCGTTAGCTAACATTAGCGGCTATCGTTTCTTTGCTTTGGATTTCTGGGTCAAACAGATTCAGTTGCAGCTCAAATCCTTTTTAGCCAAACATGGCTGGAGATCAGGATATGAACGTCTAAAGTTTAGCCCGAGCCTGATGGTGACAGTGCCGTAATAGGCAGCTGGACAGACGCTTGGCAAGCTAAAGGCAATGCTTAAGTTATTGTGAATCATAGATTACTATTTCGGCTACAAACGAGAATGCAATAATTTTAGGAACATCAACGGCGGGGTTGCAAGGCTAATAAAAAATACAGACAGGATTACGACATTCTGCAGATAACGTGGAATTCTTTAAGTTTACAGATCTATTATCAACGAAAAAAATAAGGAATAATGTATTTTAGTTAGTTACTCATTCATATATTTGTATCATGATTTAACGACAGAAAACGTGTTACCAATCTGTGGTCGTTCTTGTCAGTATTTGCGTATGACACCGTTTATATCAGGTTAGTCGTGTATAACCCGTTTGCTGTCTTGCAGTTCAGAATAGTACAACACTCGTGCTTCACTTAACTGCTTGTGATGAATCCTGAAGTTTGAGCACAGCTAGCTAAGATCCACAATTGTGTGCAGCTCTAAAAACTGCAAGTTTTTACCGACATGTAATCTGAAACTTACCTTGAGCATTAGTGAAATTTATGATGGATACAATGAGCCAAATCAAAATAATATTTCTTTACATTTCCAATGAATTCGGAGTTTTGGAATTCTTGATGCCCGACCTCATTCATTATCCCCAGTGTTGGCACAGAGAGGGTTGGATTAAAAATGAATTGCTAAATAGAAGGAGAAAATAAATTAAGTCTTTAGTTGTAGTTTTTGCATTGATTTGGTTTGCTCTGTGAATAAATAGTGAAAATTACAGGTGAAATATGAATTTGCAGTTTGTGTTTTGCTTTGCCTGATGAAAGAGGTTACATTATCACAATTGCTGAGCTAATCGATCAAATTTCATTTGCATCCGTAGGTTCGCATAGCGGCCAACTTTGTGACTCATGCTCCCCCTGGAGAGTTTAATGAGGTGTTCAATGGTAAGAAGCCGCTGATCATGACATTATTCCTGTCATGGTAATGCCGTGTTTGATACAATTAATTGTTGTTTCGTGTTTACCTCTGATTTTGTGTCATAAAAGTTCTACACCAGCAGTGTTGTTGTTTGTTTTTTCCTAGATGTGCGGCTGCTTCTCAACAATGACAACCTCCTCAGGGAGGGGGCATCTCAGTAAGTAGCTCCACTCATTCATCAAGATAATGATCGTGAGATCAAATAATCGTATTGTCATTTAAACAAATCACAATACCCCACCTACCATATGGGCAATATGGTTATTGATAGACTCGAAAGCATTTTGATGTTTCATTATGAATGCCATCTGTGCCTCTGTCCCTTTCCCATTTGTCCAGCTCTTTTGCCCAGTACAACATGGATCAGTTCACTCCTGCCAAACTTGAGGGCTACGATGAGCCGGTATTTTTCTTCATTATATCTCCCATTTATAATCAGAAGTGTTAATGCCAGCTTTTTTTAAATGTTTTGCTACTCGCTTCGTTCTAGGTTTTGATCACAGAGCATGGCGACTTAGGTCAGGGACGTTTCCTGGACCCCCGCAACAATTTGTCATTTCAATTCGATCACCTAAGAAAAGAGGTTGGGGATGTACAGCAATACGATGGAGAAACGGCCCTGAAAAGCTGGAGAGATGCCTGTGATGCTTCCCTAGGTGCCTATGTTAAAGAGCACTACCCTACTGGGGTCGCCACGGTGAGGCACAACAAAATGTCAGAATGGTAATTTAACAATTATAGCATCAAACCTTCCCATATGTTTACCATACAATTTGTGTGTTTCAGGTGTATGGGAAGATAGTTGATGGTCAGCAAACGATCATAGCCTGCATTGAGGGACATCAGTTTCAACCCAAGAACTTCTGGTACGGTAAAACCACAGACTCGAGACACTGATTGTAATCAGGTTGGATTAAAAATGAATTATGAAATAGAAGGAGAAAAGAAATTAAGTCTTTGGTTGTCGGTTTTGCGTTGATTTGGTTTGCTCACCGTGGCGACTGTCTGATATTAATGTAGGACTTCTCTTCCCTTTCTAACACAGGAACGGTCGCTGTAGGTCAGAATGGAAGCTTACTATTGGTCAGTCTACTGCACAGGTAGTGGGAGTGCTGAAAATCCAGGTGAACTGAATTACGTGTTCTTATCCACATTAATAATAAAGTCAGGTCATTAAGGAGGAATATTTCTTCCAAATCTCGGTTTACTAATGCACTACTCTGCTTTTTTTTTTAGGTGCATTATTACGAAGATGGAAATGTGCAGTTGGTTAGCCATAAGGAAGTAGAAAAATCAATACAAGTGACTGTAAGTAGAAGATTTTCCACATAAGGACTCATGCAGTCTGACAAGTGTTTTAAACTTTGTGTTGCTTAGATGATATAATGTTGACTGTCATTTCTGAGTGCATACGTTGGATGTAAATCATTTGTATGCTTAAGATACAAGGTGGGGGATAAAATGTGTTTTTGTTTTTTGGGTGCTTTTCGGAAACAGAGTGAAAGTCAGACAGCCAAGGCATTTGTGGACGTTATCGAGACTGCAGAAAATGACTACCAGGTAAACTGTCTTATGTTGACGACATCTTTTCCATGCCAATGCTAAGATTACAGTAAATATTTTTCTAATTGTGAAACATAGAACCAATACACTTCACATTTGTTTTCCTCCTCTTCCTGTCCTCAAGACTGCAATCAGTGACAACTACCAGACCATGTCGGACACCACCTTTAAGGCCCTGCGTCGCCAGCTGCCTGTCACACGCACCAAGGTTGACTGGAATAAGATCTTAAGTTACAAAATTGGCAAGGAGATGCAGAATGCCCAGTGAAAGGTCAGCGACTGCTCAGAGAGATGCACTCTCCACCTGGCCTACAACCCAACTATGTATGCGCAAGGACTAACCAAAGCAAAACTATATCAGTATGGGGGCAAGGAAATGATATTTATAAAACAAAAGTAGAACTTAAAAGTTGCAGACCACGAGACGTAGTCTGCTGTAAGATTGTGATTATGGCCATAATCGTGGTTTGGACTAAGCGGTTACTTCTGGATGTGAATTGTTAAGAGTTGTGTTGGGTCAGTGTGCAGGGCTGTGCTAAGGACTGCTACATTAAGCTGTTTTCTTGGGAATCACAGACTTCCCTAAAGTCAAGTATAAAGAAGTTACAATATTTCTATTTTTGTTAAACTGTGTAAACTCACAACTGTGAGCACAGCACAGGGACTAACCTGAGCACACAGGAAAGGCAGCTGATGAGAGGAAATTAAGCACAGATATGATCAAATGGAATTTGGACAGAAAAACATGAATTCCATGTTTAAAAAAAACAAAAACTGTTTTAATAATTTGCCACAGTAAATTTGAACTTCTATGTTGCCGATGAAAGTTAGATTGTATAAAAGCGGACTGGTGTGATCCTCAGCATAGCTCTGTCCCTGCGCTGTAGACATTCATGTCTGCCACGTTGTGCTTCACTATGTGTCCATCCATGCACAATGACTGTACGAGATAAAGCAACGTCTAGGCTGTTGCATCTACAACGCATGCTCTGTCCTCATACTTTGGCAAGGCTATCTCTATTACTGTAAAGTTTTTCCTTTGTGAAAGGAAAACCTTCTCCTCTTAATCAAGATTTATTTGCCAAAATCTCTTTCCTATGGTAAAGAACTCCATCCCCCAACCCATGTATGCAAATTTCTATTTTAATATGCTGGTTTTTTGTTGTTGGAGTCTTAGCATTTTATAACAAATGATTTGCTTGTCGGTCAATGCCAATTGAATGCAAAGCAGTTACCATGTAAGGCAAGCTCATATACTGTATATCTTCTTTGAGGCCACATCATACTGTATATGTTACATGATACCTAATTCTGCTGACTCTAGATCAGTCCCTTGTTATACTATGTGCAGTGTTCAACCCTAACACGACCCCCCCCCCCCCCCTACAACTGTGTGCTGATCAGTTATAAAGTTCAAGACCACGCTGCCCCATTCTGTTGTACAAAATAAATTGATGAACATCTTTGCTGGATTGTTTTTGTTTTTGTCTTTGTTTTTACTTTAAATAACTTACAGAAATCTAGATTCAATATACTCACCAGCCATTACTGTTGAAAGGGCTTTCAAGGGTGGGCAATGTATTTCAAGTAGTGCTAAATGTTGTAGGTGTTCATGATATGCAGATTTATTCGAAACAGTGGAAGGATGTTAGCGTTCAGACAAACAGATCTATAAATTACAGATTGACTAAAATACCTAACATGTTGAATCAATTGTTGGTTTAAAGTGAAAAAGCATGGTAAACAATTATTTGATACACTAGAAACAAGTAGATTCAAATATTGACTCACCATTTTATGTTAATTGATGGACTGTCTTGAAGCTTATCAACACACTCATAATGCATTGCCTAATTTAAGTTGAAAAGAGTCCGTGAACAAATTATTTGGAACTGTAGACAGTATCTTACAATAATGTGTAGATAAGTTAGTGTATTTGTGACAAATGTAAAGGGAAAAAAAACATGCATGCATGCTTATAAACAACGGTGAAGTCTTTAAACTATAGTATTTCACTGACCATCAGGAGCTGCATGAGAATTAAACGGGAAATAGTTAAAAACTAGCCTATAGTCGATTTCAAAGTGGTGATGCATCCATATAAATTTAGCCCTTCTATTTACTATAAATGTTTTCTTCTTACAAAAATTTTCCATTTTGATTCCAACAAAACTGACAATTTAAGCATTAAGGCAAAAAAGAAAAAAAGAGACATGTTCTATCAAATCTCATTTACATCGGACTCTATAAATGTACATTTCTATACAACATTAACGGTGGAAAATACAGATAAATCGTTTCATTATAAAACTACAAACTTAGAAAATGTCTAAAGCAGTAAAGATGGGAATACTACTGTAATAGATATCTTAAAATAAAGATAATACATAATATGCCATATTGGATCTCTGATGGTTATTTTTCCAGTTTCTGGAACAGAGGTAGGGAGTGCGACAGATTCTTAAAAGCGTCTGTTTGAACCAGTCCAGATTTGAAGTGCCAGTACTACTGATTATTAGTGCAATGTGGTGGGTTGTAGTGAGCTGGAAAAGATGAACATTACAGTCATTGTTGATTCAGACTTGACTCATCTAATTAGCTACGAGAAGATAAAACCATGTCTGGCTCCTTGTCTCCCTCCTGTCCGCTGTTGCTATGACCACAGTTCCCCGTCAGCTCTGGGAAGAGGCTGGTCCGAGCAGAGTGACTTGGGGAGCCTGGAGTTGGACTCATGCCTGGTTTCTTAGGAGGGATCGGAGGAGGGTGAGTCCTCTCTGAACGAGGAGTAAGAGGGGAGAGGATTCCTGGAGACAGGGGCCCTGATGAAGAAGGCGACCTCCCGCCAGGAGGAGACGCTGCGACATTGCGGTAGTCTGTACCAAACGGTGAGCTACTTATCGGTGCCAGCTTGACGCCGGCCTGTTGGCTGGTGAAGCGGGACAGCACCTGAGTTACAGTGTTGCGGGCCAGCTGCTTGGCTGCGCTGTGCTCTGGTGGGGGAGGGATGGAGGAGGTGGTGGGGGAGAGGTCTCTGGGGGAGAGAGGGCCGCCGGCGTACTGCTGCTGCTCCAGCTCAGCCTGGCTCTGGAACTTGTGCCGGGCAGCCTGGAATCGCTGGTTGATTCCTGCCTGGTAGGAAGACTGATGGAAGCCTGGGTTGCCCAGGCGCTTGGCAAGAATAGGAGAGGAAATGGGAGAAGAGGACAGTGACGAAGACGCTGTGCTGGAGGGGGAGTGAGGATGAGGGAAAGAATGAGGATGAAAAGGGGAATGCAAAAGTGGTGATCCTCCCCCATTCTCAACCGCCCCTCCGTGTTCTGTCCCTCGCCCTTCCTGTTTCAGTTCTGTCTCTTTGTGGGCATGATAGCCATTGAATTTGGGCAGTGAGGCAGATTTAGGAGTGACGGATATCTTTCCATCTAACTCTGTCTGCACTGAGGCGGACGCCACCATGATCTTAGAGAGCGGCTCTGTCAATTGTGCCGACGCCTCCTTGTTCTCTTCTCTATCTCCTCCACTGTCAGTCGGCCGCTTCCTCAGCTCCTCGAGCTGTCTCTCGAGCTCCCTGCTCCGCTCCTCCTCTTTGCCCATCTTGGCTTTCATCTGCTCTCGCTCTGTGTCAAACTCGGCCAGCTGCCTTTCAGACCTGGCCTCGAGCTCGGCTGCCCTCCGCCTCTCATCTTCAAGAGCCTCCCGGAGCTTCTCCAGGGCATTGGTCTCCTCTTGCAGCGAGGTGCGAAGTTGTGAGGCCTTCTGAGACTCCTCTTTTGCCAGGCAGTTAGCTTTCTGGAGCTCCAGAGTCAGACTTGAGGAGAGCTGCTGCTGCTGGGATAGTGACTCCTCCACTTGGCTCGCCGCCTGTGCCTGTTCCCTTTCAAGTCTCCGTACTGTTGCATGCTCAACTTCTAACTGGAAAGAGAGGGAAACAAAAACAGGAGTGAACGCAAATAAACTTTTCCACATTAGACCACTAGGAGGCGAAAGAACACCACTTTGGACTGTCAGACCAACTCAGGTATAAAACATTTGGATATGTAATTGCCAGTTGGCACAAAACCCATTTTAATTGTATATTGTATATGAGTTTAAATGTTTAACTACTTAATTTCTGTCTAGTTAGGGTCTCCTAGGGATGATTGTATTTTATTTATTTTTCTATTATTGAATTATTGAACAAAACATCCATTACACTGCCTATCATGACTCTCGTGATTAGTTCAGTGAAATATCTTCTTTGAAATATCTTCTTCTTCTTCTCTTTCAGCTTGTCCCGTCATGGGGTCGCCAGCAGGTCAACCTTCTAGTCGATTTCATGGTTAATTCTGGCATAGTTTTACGCCAGATGCCGTTCCTGCTGAAACCCTCTGCATTTATCCGGGCTTTGGACACAACTTATAAAACCAAGACTCACCCAACTCTTGTTATTATCTGCACAGTGTCACAGTAACTACAATTAAGTGGCTGTATGTGGTAAATCAATTCTTACAAAAGTGGCTCAAGAAACAATGACTGAGTTGCTTCAGATTAAAACGACACAGAGAGGGGAAATGTTGTTACGTTTTCTTCCCCTGCTAAAAAAATATGATTTGCTTGCAAGGCATTTTTACAGGACGTTCAGAGGATGGGATGCTTAAAAGGTTTGATGAGTAATAAAGGGAAATGGGAGGCGATAAAATGGAATCCACTACAGTACAGTATGATTAACAGACAAAAAACAACATGTGCAGGAAAGCCTGCGGAAGACTGGAAGACACTCAGGAACCTTTTATTACATAACACCCTTGGGCTAAGTTTGAAAAGTAGCTGCTTGTATGCCTACAGTGCATGTGTGCACGTGTGTGTGTGTGTGTGTGTGTGTGTGTGTGTGCGTGCGTGCGTGTGCATGAATGCCGGCCTTCCATCAGACATGGACATCCATTATCTCAGGTTTCCTGGGGCCAAATAGCTCCATGGCTGCTGGATAACTAAACAATGGCCCCTTCCTCCTCCGTTTCCTATGGAACAGTCCTGCACTTGTGGGTGCCTGTATGTGTCTGTACTTGAACAGGGCAAGCCCTCTCACTCCCTCAGTTACACACAGGAATGGAGTGGCACGTCCCAACTCTGTCATATTTTAAAAACACTGCTGCCATTATCAAAGAAGGACACTGCAGCGATGGAGCAGAGGGAGGGCGAGGGAATCAAAATATTTCCAGATATTCTTGCCCATTAGCAGTTGAGAACGGAGAGCACCAGAGAGCAGAACAGCACATGCACACTTCGTTTCTGACATGGCGGTCCTACCTGTTGCAGCAGGTTGTCTCTTTCTGCCTGCAGCGTGAAAGTGAAATCATTGCTGTGTGCCGCATCATGAGCATAGCGTTGTTTCTCCTCTTCTAAATCAGCTATCATCTATCAAACACAGAGCCAAATGAAACAATGAATATGGCAAGACGTGTAATGACATATATATACGGGGGGGCAAGTTTCAGTGCATGAATTTTACATCATTCCCATCCTAGTTAACTGACGTTCTGTGATTCATTCGAATCATCGGATGGATTTTCTCGCTCCACACAGCACTGCTGCTGTGAAACTTGTTTCCTGACTAAAAACCCATTTGATTAAACTGTCAAACTTTTATGTGAAGTTCTGTCAGGTCCATCATCATGCTCCAGTTCACTCGACACATCTAAAGCTTGAGTGATCATGGCTCCTGTGAACTCTGGCTTTCCTGAAATAAATAAATACTGCTGACACCGCCTCCAAGGGAGAGGTTTTGATGCATAAATTACGTGCACATTTTCACCTCTTTCTACACCACAGGTCTACTGTATAAGCACAAGCCCGAGGTGGACTGTGTGGTCTTGCAGCATCATCCTGACATGCAAATGTGAGACAGTCTGGAGACATCATCAAACTTGAAGGTGCGTCTTCATGCCTGTATATTGCCTCTTACCCTCCTGTGTCTGCTTTCAGCAGCTGCCAGCTGTCCCATCATCCTCTCCTGCATCTCCTTGCAGTGAGCCATGACTAGTTTCAGCACGGCCAGGGGATTCGGACCAGCCGCCCGTCCCTGCAGGTGCGTGCGAGAATGGCTCGAGGTGTTTCGACGCTCCTCTGACTCGCTGTCTCGCTGAAGGGCCAGGAAAGGATCACTGAGGTCATACTGACCATAACGCTCCTGGACAAAAGCATCTCTGTGCTGAGCCTGATGACAGACAGATACACACACATCACACCTTGTTTTTGTTGAGCCATTCCATTTTGTCTTCTTTAACATTTAATTTGAAGAAGCCAGAGATCTAAATATGCTGATGATATGTCGGGACTGAGGGCTTGATAGAATGACGACTTCAGGCCACACTGCAGCACGAGAAAAATGTGTTGAGAAGATAAACTAAAAGACCTGATCACCAGAGCCAAGAAAAATAAAAAACTATCTCAGTACAAACATGCTCTGTGTAAGCAGAAAGACACACAGACGCATAGAAGACCAGGAGGGATGACCTTTAAGGTAATACCATGCATTTATAACACAATGAAGCATGGACTCTGATGTGAGTGTCTGTCTGGGGTGATGTTATTGCCAGTGTGAGAACAAGCAGATGATCGTTCCCCTCAACCCAAACACAAAGAGGTGAGAGATGACCGTCCAACCCCCCAACAGGAACAGATGTTAACTCCTCCCCAGGGATGCAGGGGTGAAGGACCGGGCCGTTAAATCGGACACATATAGACGTACGGAATTTCTATTTAATTGAAGAATATTTTAAAAGCAAAAAGAATAGAATAAAAATTGATACACCGCTTATTTAACGGGGCGGGGGGGGGGGGGGGGCACCTAAACTAATTTCAATTTATCAGACTTGCTTGGGAGAAACAGGCTGGAAGGAAAACAAATGAAGTGAAATAGAATTAGGCTTGGTTGGCTTCCATACAACAAGTAGGTTTGAGTTCCAGAGGAATAAAGGGCTAGCTGGCGTGCACGTGATGCAAGCATGCCACAGACTTCACTGTATGCCTTAGGGGCCCATCACTGTCTCAAAACCATCATCAGACACCCCGGGTCTTTTACCCCCCAACCCTGCTTTGTCCCCCTGCCCAAACATGCATTCCTCTGCCATTTCATCACCATTTCTTAGAAAAGGCCTCCGTCTGCATCCGCCTCTGCCAGCTTCTTTTTCTCATGCACTCTTGGAAAGCGGCTGCACAAATACACGCACAGACACACACACCCTGAGGGCGTCACTAAGGACGCTATATTTGAGGTTCTTTCTCTTTGCTGAACAAAGAATGTGACCCTCAGTGAAAAGATTACAAGACGCCAACAAAGACCCCCATCTCAATGCCGTCAGTCTGCTGCATTGTCTCCACGACTGACCCAGAAGGCTTCGATGCATATAAGTTGAGCACGAGGGTGTGGAGTCTGTGGTCTCCTTTTCTAGTTTCATCCGAATATGAATGTGTGTGTGTTCCCAAGGACTATGTGAATGTTTTTTTTGTTTGACTTTGGAGTAAAGCCTTTAAGCTCATTCACCAAGTGGGAAGAAAACTGCAGCTTCCTGAGTTAAATGGCTGTTTAGACTGACCATTAGGGACCAGGCTGAAAGATTGTTGTGCGTGTGTGTGTGTGTGTGTGTGTGTGGAGAGTAGCAGTCTGAGCCTTGGTCTCGCATGGTTTTCTAAGGATAATTCTGATCATAATGACAGAGTGTGCTTTCCTTTATGAGAGGGCACAACAAGCAAAGCCTATGTGCTGCAAAGCTGTAATTATTGCCCTGCACGAATGTCTTTACAAATCGTTCATGGGAGGGTCTCTTATATTCTATTAATACACTTTTTTGCCTTGTGATTTATAAACAACAGTAATGTTTCTGAATCTGTATGAAGAATGTTATAGAAGAGGCCATTTGTTCGAGTGGAGCCCTTTTCAGCAGTCTTAACACACAGAACCAAACTCTCTCAGATCAAACAATAATGAAAACACATAATTCCATTATTTTTCTTTTTTGGGGGGCGGGGCTCTAGATTGGGCCATGTCACCCTCCCGAAGGGCCCCTCAGGGTCCTCAGAAAGAGCTTTGAGAATGTGATGCATCCCTGCGTCTGTAATGAGGTGTGAAAGACAATATGATGCTTTTCAACTGGAAAAAATCTCCCGTCAGCCCGTTACCTACAGCCTCAGGGTACAATCATGTCCTTATGTGGGCTGAACATTGCCAGGGTGTTCCGTTTCCTGAGTGAGCCTCTGTAATGACTCGCATACAATGAAGTCAGAAACTAGCGTGGACAAAATTACAGCTCTGAATAGTATTGTGTGCACATCTCCCCTTACACATGCATGGATTAGCCCTGAGCCAGGCCTACATAATATGGACAGTAAAGGAAAACAGTTATCGAAATCGAGATGAAAGCATATGCTTCCCCATATTTAGACATTTATTTTTGTGCATCTGCAAACATCCATCTGGAATATGTTTGCTTGAGTGCATAAGCAACCTGCCGCATTATGCTCTTAGCATAATTGGTTGCGTCTGGCATATCATCTTAGCAGTCTTGGAAAGTGCAAAGAGACAGACAGAAGCGAAAGGACAGAAAGGACAGACCTGTTGGGCTTGAAAAGCTACTTTCATGGAATTTGAGCAGTCCCATGAAAGCAGCTTTACAATAACAGAGGATTAAGTCATGGGAGATGCTTTGAAAGAGTGAAACAAACACGTGCCTGTGGCTATCTATTCTGTTGTGTCAAATCAAAAAGGTTCAATTATAGAGGACATTATTTGAGTGCAAATCAGATACTGTTTGATCCTAATTAGAATTTCCTAGACGAGGAAGTCTGACATTGGTGGTGTGTTTTTTTTTTTCCTGTTGGGTGGAAAAACTATTTGCTCTACATCATAGTGGAGAAGGAAATCTAATCAACGGACCACTTGTCAACTCTGTGGGGGCACCAGGCCTTCTCAGCAGTTATTAATCCACTGATAGTCACATCAGATTTAACAGAGAGCTGGCAAAGCTACAAATTCAAACTGACACGAACGACTCTGACCCATTTTAATGTGCGCTGGCCATTACAAATGAGAAAAATGCAAAAAGAAAAAGATACATTTAACTTGAGGAATAAAGATGAAGTCTGCATTTTGATTCCCACAAAGTACATAACGGTAATTTGATGGTGAAAGCGCAGGAGCTGTTATTCAGACAGATGCCCGAGAGCCCCCCCCCCAAGTTTGGGCTACACATATACGTGCGTGTGAAAGATAGAGACAGAAGGATGAGATATTGAACATTTGCTTTTTGAACTCAAGTGTGCTTAAGGCGTAAATCGTATCTCCACACCTCTCGCCCCTGCTTTACCCAAAGATGACACAAAGGATAACCAGGAAGTAGCCAAACATAGCCTCACTTTATGAGTTTCAATGAGACAACTTCCAAGTAATGATTAACACCCTTGTATGCTCAGTGGTTGAGAGGCCGCTCTCCTCACTCTTTGGCCTGGAGGCATTTAGAGGACCATAATTCAACATTTGATCGAATAAGGAAGTCTTGCGGTGTGTCCACATACTGGGAATTAAATTCATTTAAATGGAATTCATTCACTAACGCCGGCTTCTTATCTTATCTCAGACCTGGTTTTCCCTGACCTGCTGTATCACTACTTTATTTGTGGGAGACAAATATTACCCAAGTCAGTGCAAATAAAACGAAAGGGTGGAGTTTGTTTCCACTACAGATATGAGAATTTATTTTCCAGCTGGGTCAAGGGATACAAGGGAGGACCAGAGACCTGGAGACACTCACATGGACCAATCACTACTGTCAGTTGTATGCATAATTTGCTCCGTATAAGAGAGCTGTATGTTTCTATTTAGCATTTCCACACATTGCCAGGCTGAGAAGCTTTGTGCTTGCAGGCCTCGGGCTAACACTGACTTTTAGTAGCACTTTACTGACATCATAGACCAGTGTGCATTACAGTGTTATATTGCTTTGCTCTGTTTTTTTTAACAATGGTTCCTCCTCATATTGAACATAGAATATGAAGGCTTATCTGCGCTGGAGAAAATAAAGTCAGTCTGCAGAAATAGAAAAAGCCTCTAGGGATCACAGGATGTGACATCATTCTAAAAAAAAAACAAGACAGTTCAACTTAGCATAACTGCAACTTTCAAACCACCAAAGGGTGGTGGCCAGGACAAACAATTAAGAGCATTGTCAAACAGCAATTTATTTGTCTCACGAGGTCTTTTACAAGAAATTGAAACGAGTCCTTGGTGCAAAGCTGAGACATATGTCAACATCACAAGATTTGTTTTGATGCCAAGTGGCATAAGTTTGTTTTCCAGTGTTCACTCACTTAATATTTAAGGGTAGAGGTCAAAGGTTTCACCTGCTGTGGGTCTTTCCTCGTGTCTTCATCTGGCTATTAAGAACCTATGCTAGAATTATGAATACGTAATTATTTACAATAACAATAATGATTTTTTTCCCCCCCATACAGACATTGACAATCATCAACTGAAAAGATACAGTACGGCACTCCTGTTGGAATGCAGTGCCTGTTTCTGGCATCGTGTGCTCAGGAATGTTCCCTCTAGTAAAGCTACTTATCTGTGGCCTCATTGATGAGAGCAAAGTACAGCACAATCAGGGTGACATCATAAACGAGCACTAATAACTTTTCAAAGTTTTCAGGGCTGCTGAGTGAAGGGAGGGTTAAAAAAAAAGTCCCAGAGGGTGGTTGTCGCAAGAATATTTATAATTGGGAAAGAGTGGTAAGGATTAGAGACAATACCCATGGGTGGATCAATGACAAGCAACGGAATTCAATATCTGACTCATTAGCCTGCTGTTGGGCTCTTGTAGGCGTGAAAGAAGTGATTTAAGCCTCCAACTCTGTGGCTCCTCACCCAATAAACACCACACACTCTATAATCAACCAGACAACAGTAGCGTGTGTGTGTATGTGCATGCAGAGGACATGGTCATGGTCAGTGATGAAGGACGAGAGCTAAAACAGTGGCCTGTGGAAAGAGGAACGGTTAAATGTATGCGTGTGTGGAGGCTTTTTGGCTGATGGAGATGCAAATTACTATTATTATATAAGATATAAAGGAAAATTAAAACATATTTGGTATTAATGGCAATATAATAAGAAGGCTGATAAAAGGTTTGGTCAGGAAAAGTGACCAAAAGATTGAAGTCTGTTAGAAGAAAATGTACAAATTGACCAAGATTCCATCCATGGCTCTGCAGATGATGACGTTTAGTCCGTGTGAACTGAGTGTAAATACAACATGAACATATGGAGACGTGCACCATGCCTAAACTGAGAAATAAAAGTGAAAATGAAAAACACAGATTGAAAGCGTTAGCAGTAATAACGTTGGTGGTCTGGCAGAGTGAAAGGCTCCCGTGGGGAACCAGAATCACTCCTGCACCATTGTCTTTACCAGCTGTTTCCTTAGTTTCCTGTTTACACGTCCCCTCCCTGTCGGCTCACATTCTTTTTGGGGGGTGTAATACTAAAACAGGTTAATTTTAGTACCTATGGATGTACTCAGTACATAAGGACAAAAGAGCAGGAATTATTTACAGTAAGTGGTTGCTGGGATGACTATTACTTCTCAGCAATAATTATGTCGTCATGCTTCTAGTCCACAGTGGAATTTGTGTGTATCAGATGTGCTGGTCAACTCACTCTGAGGGCATGTATGACCGTATCCTGGGCCTCCAGCTCGCCCTCCAAGATACTGAGGAAAGTCAGCAGCTCTGCTCTGCTTAGAGCTTCCACATTCATTTTATCATCCTGAAGAGACAGAATTAAGAATTATTGTTGTTTTTATTCACACATGAGAAACAAATGCAAAAAAAACAATCTAAATCTAGGCAAGAATGAAAAAATATGTCCGGGTATTATAAAAAGATTTATGGGCTGAAAATAACTAATCTAAATTAACTAAATACATAGATGGGTGTTAAATTGACAACAAGTGCACCAAAGGTTTATTCCTCTAAGGCAGTGGGATGAGGATTATTCCAAAACATTGTTGTGTTTTCAAGGGGTTGAACAATGAATATCAAGTAGGTCACAGATCTAAGCGTATTCAACTAAGATGAAACCTGTTCTCTCTAAAACACACTGCATAACATTCCTCTTCATCCTCGTCATCACACCGATTCCCATCTTTCCTTTGAACAAACCGCCTCCTCACAGCCCCGTACGGTTGAATCTCAATAGTTCGGTTTATTTTCCTCCAGCAGAAGTTTGTGCAGTTTTCATGGTGCAATATGTGGCTCACCACACATGCAAGTAAAAACAATGAAATGGGAATTAATAGTTATGTACCAGCTATAAACCTGACAATGATGGCTTGCAGTCCTTTCCCACATTGTGCATATACATGCGTTGATTCTAGCTAGTGGTGTCTAAACTCTTGCCTGTCAGTCAACATAAGGGCAAACCATGTCACACGACATTTGTAAATCAGCTACCATGGAAAAATCATTTCAGCATTCCAGGGATTCCCACACCATGGGAATCATCACTCAAGGGTAAATTCCAGTATTCCACTCTGTGGCCCGCACTGGCTTCAAGTGGCAGTGTTGCAGTTTGGCTTTCTGGGCAGGGCAACTGGTTGGTGATCCATCAGCTGCCACATAATCGTAACTTCAATAAAAAAAAAATTAAAAAAGTGTTTTATTTTCTATTGTCGTTAACTCTAAAGAAATCGTGAAATTTGAAATTCTTGCTCCTGAAGGTTTTTGAGACTTATGTAAAAACAAACTGATGTTGAATTGAAATTACAATGAGAGAAATGGAAGTAGAATGTGAGCTTTCATGCTCAGCAGACTTACATTTCACATACTCATCACACCATTCAGAGAACTCTTGACTGAGAATAAATGAGATTACACTGTGTGTTTCTACTATACACTTTTCTATTGTACTATATCACTTCCTCCTGGGTTGAATTTTAGGGGAAAGTCTTTGGTTATATCTTAAAACGAGCTCATGTGTGTCTTTGAGAAGTGAAACAGACACGCATGAGATCTCCTCCTGGATCCTGCTTTCTTATGGGAGTCGACCAAATCAACATTCAATGAGCAAGGCACTGCTCCTGTTCCCCTTACCCTTTTTTTTACAGTCTCAGGAACCAAAGAAAGCGTTGGAGGAACTTAACTCATCCTGGCAGAGAAACCAGGAAGGATCTGCGCTCAACGTGCAGAACAAAGCAATAAATCACGGTCGTTGCTGAGGAACAGCAGAGCTTCCACCTGCTTTCCGGGTATTTTAAAAGGGATCGTCATTATTTTTCCTTGTTGGCAGCAATACAATTTGTAAAGTGTCACAACCATCAAAAACACCAAATTAACTAATGCAATATAGACCGCCTGGGGCGATAATGGAAAATCAATACCGCGTCAATAGTCTATTACTGACTGAAGTACACACACACACCCATTAATGTGAAAATGAACTCAATTAAAGAGCCCTGAATCTTAGATTATACCGTTATTAAATATTTATCCGAGTGCTGTTTTTTTATTATTATTATTAATGGTTCTCATAAAGTTTTTCCTATTTTGGTTTAATCGCAGGAAAGTTTCCCTTTAACAGAAATGACAAAGCCTTGTACAATACGAGCAAATGCCACACTCGGTCTGAGACCTGTCTGTGGACTTGTGCGTTTTTACTAAAAAAAACAAAACAACAACAACCGAAAAGGAAATTCTAATTTCTGCGGAAACGCCGGAAACATTTCTGTAGCCATCCATCTCAACGTACCCTCATGCGCTCTGTTCTGGCCGCATTAAATGTTCTTTAAATCCAAAAAACGAGGCTCCACAACAGCATGAATCACTGCCACAGACGCTCTCGCTCCAAAACGAATGTGGACAACAGTCGTTTAGTGACGAGGTCATCAGCCAATCACAACGGCGCATTGTGAGAACAGAGCCAATGGCCTTTAATATTTTCACGGGAGGGCGGGGACAGAGGCGTTCCCTGGTTTGTAGGATAAGCCTCTTTGTTTAGGACGTCCAGCGAGTGTTGATGTTTGGTCCTTGCTGAGTGACAACGTGAAACATACTCTGATTGCCGAATTGTCCGAGTAATGGTCAAATAGATTTAGACTTTTTCTGGCAAACAGGTGAATTTCATTGTAAATCGAGACTCAATGACAATGAGTAAATTCATCTTTGACTTTCCTATTTAGCCTTTTTTATGTGACCATTATTACATTTCTCGCCTCTAGTTTCTTGTCAGCTATGCAATCAATTATGCTTTTAGAATACATTTTTGTTCCTAAATTACACAAATGAATGAAACAAAGGGGGAAAAGCTACATCAGCAAATCACAAAAAGGCAGCCCCAGCTGCGGCTGCAGCTTGATGTAAGTAGGCCGCCTTTTGCTGTGTCCGAGTCAGCTGAGAATAAAGTTATTTTCTCTTTTCGTTTTGCATTTCTATGACCCCGTTGTCAATGTTTCAATGCCAATGCTATGTGTGTGTTTGTGCAATGTGTGCCTATACAATTTCGCAAATGCCTGTCTGTCTGCAGCAGAAAGCTGAGTAATTGGCAATACTATTGCCAATATGTTTGGCACAGATCCATCTTATGCAATTCGTTTTCAAGCTGTAGTGATAGAAGGTCATGAGAGACAGGTAAGGATTTGAAGAGAGGCCATCAGAAACACCATAAAAAGCTGATGATGAACTGAACAAAAAGCATCAGCGAACTGGAGAATATTGCCAAAATAGACAATTGATAGATTTCTCATTAGTCCAAAGCTACCATTTCTCACAGTTGCACTAAGCTGCCTCTGGGTGCGTTGCATACCAGTATTCAATTACACACTTTAATGTATAGTTAAACATCCAGTGCAAGTCAAAGATGGAGCCATTAGGATGCAGCAACATAGTTCTTGAAGGGGAAGGGGAAATTAAGAGGTTTGTAATAGCAGCTGGGTGGCCAGTGTGTCCTCCAGATGTTGTCTGGGACACATTAATTAACCTGCTAATGAAGTCAGGGCTTCTCCATCAGCTCTGAGCATCAGAAGGTTTGTGACATTGGAAGCGACACCCGCCTGTCTGATGGCAAGGTGATAGCGAATCTGAGCCCTCTCTCTCTCTCTCTCTGCATACACTCACACACATTTATACATATATACGACTGAGTGCTTTTAACTCATTGAGTGCCAACCATTTTCAAGTTGGCTATATGCTGAGTGCCCCAGTTTTCGCGCATTTTCCCCGATTTTCCAATCCCCACAGAATATTCTGTACTATATGCACACAACAAACCTCCAAAATGAAAGATTAACGTCCCTTCTTTCATCAGGAGAAAAAGTGTGTTCCTACCATTTTTCATTCCGGAGTTATTGGCTGTTGAAGAGAGGCAGATTTCAATGTCAGGGTTGGCAGTGAATGTTTGGGTTTCAAAAAACGTCTTTTGACGTGAATGGCACTCAAAGAGTTAATGGATCAAATCACGTTTAATTATCATTTCCCTTTTGGAGGGTTACTTATGTGTCGTGCAAAGATTAAATCAGACAGTAATATTAAATCTTTCGTCTGCTCGCCGAAATACACACACATATAGTAGTAGTGATGGAGCTGTTGGGGTGGGAGAGCGGGGCAGGAAAGTTAATTGTACCCTTGTCCAGTTCAGAGTGACCTCACTGGGTGTCACCTTCTACAACCATTGAGTGTACGTGGTCTTTATGTGTTCCTCACTCTGTTCTACTGACACATGTAAATAGCAGATGTTGAGCCACATCTGTTCACAGCTGTTGGAGGATTGCATCGTGGTGAAGAAACAAATGGTTCTTTTTAGCAGTTGGATTAATATCATCATTCTTAACCCCCATACATAAGTAGAGAGCAGAGACCACGCACTCTGATCGCACCGCACCACGCAGGCCTGGATTTGGTTGCATGTGCCTGCAGAGGGCGGTGCAGGGCAATGTTCCCTCTAAGTTTTCATGTGTCTGAGCAAACACACAAACTCCCTGAGCAGTCCCTTAGACAACACCACAATAATACATTTTATTTTAAACGCACTTTACATTTGAAAGCAAATCTCAAAGTGCACAATAGTATAAAAATAAATAACATAAAAACAAGAGATAAAAATCAACAAATGAAACATAAAATGAACAAGCAAAGGATGTGTGTACTGTGGTTCCGCGAGAGTCCTGGAACTCCTCGTCTGCAAAACACAGTTTATAACCTAGTTTCTTCTGTGTCCTTCTCACTTCTCCAGTGGATGCGCACTTTGTCCCGGTCTGTCTCTTTCACAATGGAAAACGAGCGTCGCTTGAAAAGAAAAAATCACACCCAGTTCCACCGTTTTTCCTTCTGTTTGCGCTCAGACATCCACTCCATCTTAAAATAATCGTATTTCCTTTTTACTCTGGCTTGGTGAGATGATTTGCCACCGTCCGTTGTTTTTGTCATTGGTATAAAGGGTCGACATAAGCAGCACTTCGTATCATAAGTGTGTTTTCCCTCCACATCGGCCACACCGCTTTGTTCGCTAAAACACCTGTGGCGGCGGCGCATTAGGACGTCGATCAATGACGTTGATTAGCTGCGTAAAAACTTAAGTGAATCTCATCATTAGCCGGAGCAGCCAGTCACCGGTCACTCACTGACTCACAGTGGAAAATAGCACAGAATGAATTTTTACGTGTTTATGTTATTTTCAATTTAGGCCGTGGGCCTTCTCACAATTTTATTATGTTCGCATAATGATAATAAAGTATCTTAAATCTTTTTTTGTGCGCAATGTAGATTTTCGCTGCCCGAAGACCGTATCAGCTGTGCGTAATTACGCACGAGCGCACCTTAGAGGGAACGTTTGTGCAGGGTAACATTTATGATGGTCACGTCAGACAGGATGGAACCGCTGCGAGTTATGATGTGCACGCCTTCGTCCACTGATAACCTTTTCCTGCTTTTTCAAAGGTCATATTAATTTTACAACGCGTTCAGCAACTCATCTCAATTTGCTCCGACAAAATGATGAGACTTTCCAGTCGATGATCCTCATCTCTGAACATCAGGCTTGGCTGTATGACCGCTGCAGCATCGGTATCCGGTGTCTGACTGTTAATGAGTTCATGCACTTTCTTAACTATTTACCATTTACGTTGCGTGATAAGTCTTTGTCACGACATTTCCAAGTGAGATCCTATATAGTTAGAAGCCTCTGCAATAACAATATATGCACTATGTCTTCATGCAGTAGCAGGTTCACGGACCCCTCCGCCCCCGGGAACAGAGTAACGTTGTGACTGCGTCCTGATGCAGTACTGCAAGGTCACACACCTGCACCACGAGTTTGGACCGTCTGTCTCCATATATTTCAAATATATGTGTGATGGAAAATGTAGGTGCAGTTTACTTTTTTTCTGTTGGAAAGAGGGGGGAAAACAAAGCGTGGGAAGGAGACGGGTGAGAAACATAGGTGGAGTTTGTACTATGGAGGTTGTACTATGTACTTCACAGCAACAATAAGAATGGACAATTTGCAGTAGCGGTTTTGGGCACGGGCGAAGCGGGCAGCCGCCTGGGGCTGCATTTCGTAGGGGGCGGCACGAGCGAGCACTTAAAAAATAATAATAATAGCGATCGCGTATTTGGTACGCTTCCCGGACACGCCCCCTTTCACACTTTCTAAAATGCCCTTAGTATTTAAGAGCATTTTGCAAATGACCTTAAAAATCCCGTCGTGCATACTGTAGCCACAACTGCAAGCAAAACACTGTATGCATATGTGATTTGGACCATTTGGGGTTCATAACTACTTCCATCCACTCTGAGTAGACTCCACAGACATTCTGTATGCTACTTGAAGCTGAACATGCAAGGTTGATTCACATGTTCACAGGGGTGAAATAATGCCGCAATAAACAAAGCAGTTGGTAACAGTGCAATATAATAGCAGTCACATAAGGATACAGCTCTGACCAAAATTTACTGCCCTCCGGGTGTGTAGGATATAAGCTTGGCACAACATAGAGCTGCGTTTTATAGAATTAATTGGCTCCACACCTCTCAGAAATGTGGAGCCAGTGGATTCGGTGAACTTGGAGTTTTAGCACATGCTTCTGATGAAGGCTTTGCTGTCCTTCCTGTTACCTCTGCACTTACCGCTTATTCCTCTGAAGCCACGACAACTCTGAACTCTGGGCCTGGCTGCTGCCAATGCCTGGGTGGAGAAGAAACATGTGTCACTTACTAATTGCAGGTGTGTGTGGGTTTAAAGCCACCAAATCACCTTGTCACTATATGTGTGAGTGTGCAGGAGTGTGCTGTAAATTCGACTGTTGTGCGCCCGTGTTTCATCCCACCAAAGGCGCCTTTCGTCAGACAGTTCGCTCGGACAGGAAGCCATAATTCATCGAAAGTGGCCACCAGACAGAGGACATGATTTCCTTTATTAATTAATGGACTAGACTGGACGCCGGAGTTGGAACATGTAAACATTACACACACACACAGAGGCTTACATCAACACTTCTATGACTCTTGCATTCAAATTTAATTTTCTCACCTTGGGCGGAGTTTGACATTTGTGCCAAGGCGGGCAAAAAAAAAATTCAACCCAAGACACCATTAAGACCGGCCCCTCATTTGAATAACATTTTTGCTGCATTTTTCGTCTGCAACATGAAAAAAATAAATATAAGAGCAGAGAGCTTTTATTTATTTAAAAGCTATTTATTTATATTTATTTATAGAGAGAAATTTGTTTATTTTTATGCAATCAAACAAAAAAGGGATTTGCAACCACAAAAAAGGTTTGCAATCAGCATCATTGTCCAAGTTACACAAGCATCATCTGTGCCCTGTTCCTCGTTCCACAAGCACTTCCACTGTCCTCTGCCTGATTATGCCCATTCCATTTTCAGACCATTGCACAACCTGCCATATTATATTACCATTTCGGAAAAATTTAAGCTCACAAAAATACATTCATAAATTTCTTATACACATATGTGATCATTTCTGTACAGAATTCTTTTTCCAGTGTCACACACGCAATACCTATCACATCCAAAGTCAGTCTCTCTCAAGCAATATCACAAAGTGCAGAGGCGAAGAACGACTGGAGAGCGAGCGTGGCTCAATCAGCTGATCCAATACAGCTGCTGAGGACCAAACAACAAACCTCAAGTTCTTGTAAAAAAGAAAATCTGTATGCTGTACGCCTGGGTTTCGAACCTGGAACCTTCTGGCTGAGAACCAAGTGTGCTTCCCACAACACAACCGAGACCGATATGTTACCCTATCAAACATTATGATAAATAGACAGGAGCATTGTTGACTTTAGGCCAGAGGCCCTGGTTTCGAATCTAGTATGACGTATGAAAAATACAAGCGGTTTTATTTTAAACACACAAAATAAACAGCTCGTAAAACGACAACAGAAAAACACACCAAACTGCTCAGGCGCAGGGCGAAGGACGACTGGAGAGCGCAGTTCTTATGCTGGCTGGACCAATCAGCTGATCCAACTCGGACCAGCTGACTGTCACCTCACATCCACTCCACACAGCACATCAGGAAAAAGCACAACATAACAACACTCTGGTCTGAAATATCAACTTATTATTTAACAGGTATGACTATGGTAATACCAACATGTTTGACCATGTTTGACCTTATGGCTAGTTTGGCTCTTTTGTAAATATTTTTGAATGTTATTTTAAAAGATAATGCAGGCATCCTTCTCATAATGAAGAAATATATCAACCACTGAAACATCATATTAGCTTAATGAGATTTTAATTGGTTTTGAATGACAGTGGAGGTCTTTGGCACAGAGCATTTAGGTAGTGGCTACAGCCGCTACACAAATCATTCCTAATTTTGACATGAATTCATTTTTGATTTCTCCCTTTTCTATTGATTTGTTGAGAGCATTAAAGAGATGCAACACAACATCAATCAATCATTTTAGGAACTTTGGAACCAGCAGTACAGCCTATATTTTTTCACTTGAGAAATATAAAGTTAGAGCACAAGTTGATTCTGAGAAATCTGTTCATGCGCTCAACTCAACTTTGTCAACTGTAAGGGCATCTTTGCTGAAATAGCAGTGCTCCAGCTCAAACCGAACAGGGCACCTCTCCCCGTGCTCATAGCTGAACATATTACTCCAGTGCTCCTCAAATCGCTTCAGTGGCTCTCGGTACGACTGAGGTTCGACTCAAAAATCCTACTAATGGTGTAAACTGTTAGACTCGCCTGAGCTTTTTAGAAATGTTCACAGACATAAACCAATCAAACCTCCGGAGGTCATCTGGTGGATGTTTTGTAACTGTACCTAAAGTGCTTCTTAATTTGGTTTTGTTTGATGACGTGAAATACAAAAGTAAACAGAAAACATAATGAACACATTTATTTCTTGCAGATAAGTAGGTTTCCTTTCGTTTGTTTTGTTTCGATGTTGCATACATTGTTTGTTGCTGTCTGTATGTTATTTCAAAGCACAATGAGTGTGTGCCAAATTATACATATGCTAATTTAGTTGGGTGTTTTTACTGACGGCACAAACAATTATGTCTTCTTACAGCCGAGGATGAGAACTGACTTTTGACTTGCTGCCTGCTCAAGGTATTCATCATGGAGACATTAGTGAAGTTAGTGATCTACACTCGTAGTTCTTGCACCAAGAGACGGTGCCAGGCTCATGTTGAGTTGTGCTCCATTACAGGTTTCTTTGGAGAGTGAAGGTGTGCCACAGGGAGATTGAAGGGAGGCCACATATTGCATTAAGAAATGAGCTTTGCAGCAAAATTTCACGGGGAAACCAAATTTTATGAATGGTAGGATAATACATTGCTGAAAAAAACTGAGGAGTCAGTCAGTCAAAAACGTTCATTACTATTTGCATACTTGAGCTAATATTTTTGCTACTTGAATAACATTCAAGTGAGTTAGATAATTCAACTTAACTGTTGGCTGTTTGGAAAAACTCTATTATTGTTCTGCTGCCACTGTTTATTGCTCTGTCTGCACATCTGTTTTGCAGAGCTCCTGGCATCTCAGCAAATACTTTAGGCTAGCGTGTAAAAATGATGGCCAAACCTACTTGAAACAAAATGGCAATTACAGTCTCTTCTCAGAGAAAGATGCCTGTTGAGCCGTTTCACACACCATTCTCATTGTCAGCACGGAAACAAGTGCATTGTGGGAAATACACATATCCAAACAAATACCAAAAGGAAGTGAGGATTAATCATACTCCAGCCTTGCTTGTCAGGGTAGTGATGGACTCACACTGTTTATGGATCACACAGCCTCCCATGTTGCCCCCCCCCCCCCCCCCAATCCCATCCCAACTATTATCATTATTGCCACATTGTGTAAACGAATGTGTAGCAGTGGTTCTCTCGCTCTCAAATGTTAGGTGTTTGATTGATATTTTCAGGGTACTGCATACTGATTTATTTTTAACTTGTAGCATTTAAATAATTTGTCCCATTAAAATGTAAACAAATATATTCTTATTAGTAATACACTTTATTTTCATTATTATAATATATGAATATATTGTTTTTGTGCATTATTTTAGCTCAGTATTCGTTTACCTACATACCTGTCTCAGATTATGTTTCGTTCTGTTAAAAAAAAAAAAGTAAAAAAATAAAATAAAATGTAAACAAACATTATGAACATTCATTACTTCTTGCTGATGACACTAGTGGACCAATATCTATTAATATGAGGCCATGGGAAGCTTAATTCACATATTGGTGTGTGTTATTGCCCTGCTATATTCTGTTTGAACAGACAGTCCTTGATGCCCTGATGTTAGTGGACTCTTGTTTCTTCTTTTAATATGTTCTTTGCTTCTGTTGAACACGACAGCGGTTGCTGATGTGTGTTTATGTGGCAGATATAAGGCCATGTTGTTGACTTATTTATACCTCTGACAGTGCTCTGCTGCCTGAATAGCCTAAGGTGTGAGAGACCAGAAGAACACACATAAATAATTGAAGATTGCAACACTAGACACTCACAAAATTACACGATAAAAGGGGTAGCAAGGGCAAATAATGTGATTTAATAAGTATATTCATGGAAGACAGATTTATATTTTGAGGTGCTGTAAGGTAATCATTCAGCTAAAAAAGAAAAGAAAATGCTCACAAATATTTACCTTCTTGCCGAGAGCTAGAACGCTAGATCAGAAGATTGACACCTTTCATAACTGTGTTGGACATGCAGCTACAGCCAGCAGCTGGTTGGCTTAGCTCCTGGAAACACAGAGCCTGACTTTGTTTGAAAGTAATAAGTTAATTTGCTAGCAACTTCAGCAGCGCTGCACGTGAAACAGCAGGGATCAAACTACTGTGTATTAAATAGCTCGTAGAAGTATGTTTTTTACTTTGATAGGGTTGGTGTGTAAACCGATGCTAAGATAGCCAGTTGCTGGCTGTAGCTTTTTTCTTGCCATATACAATACATACATTCCAAAAGAATGGGTGTGTATTAAAAATTAGTATATTTTAAAAATATCTTACTATTGTTTATTTTCTTGCGCTGCATGTTGAAGATTTTGTTTCGCTGAGTTTTTCTCAAAGTATGCTTTTTTCATAATCCATATCTGAAAAATGATCAAGGTTTTAGGATGGGTGTTGCAGATGCTAATTTAACTATGTGTAGGTTGTGTAAAACAGTTTACGTGAAGTACTGAAGCTGGGTCAGAACATCTAATTAGCACTGGTTGTTTTATACATGCTTTTACTAGGGATCTGTAATTGAAAATACCTCAAATTGAGGGCTTTTATCAGCAATATTTCAGTGAGATAAAAAAAAAGATTAATTAGATTAATTAATTACAGATCATAATTACTTAATGGATCAAATGTTTTAATCTCTTGAAAGCACTAGCTTTTTAATCTCATTCTGTACTGAACATGCAATCGTTTCATGCTGGTGTGTAGGACAGTCTGCCAGCACTGTTTGCTGCCACCGTCTCTCACTGTCATGCCAAGTCCCTTCAAGTGGGCTCGATTCTTTTTTTTGCTTCACGTTCTGAGCCTTTTCTCCTGCTAGAATCTGACAGCTCAAACAACATTTTCTATTCTAATTGCTCAAACTCTTCATGTCCAATTTCTAGACAACAGTAAATGTTTCCAACTGAGGTGTTAATTGATGGATGAGCATGCAGACCTCTGATTGATGAACAACTCTGCCGGAGTAACAACATTGCTTGTGTTGATTTTTCCTCTCTTGCAGACATGTACCTCTCTAAATAGCTCACACACAGCCCAAATAAGAAAGTCCTTCAGAAGCATTACAATAGAAGAGTTAGAGTTTCTAATATTTTCTCTGGTGCGGAACCCATCCAAAGCCAGCTTTGTTTACAAGCGTGCTGTACAAACAAATCAACATTGAACTCTAAGTGTAAAGCATTGATATATTTTCTGTAGAGACTTGAGAACTAGGGAATCCCAAAAACCAAAAAATATTTTCCCCAATAATCACTATTATTTTGGCTTTTCAACAGAATAACGTTTTACATTTTGGAAAGACTTTTCCCATTTCTCTGCTAATTGTTTTGTCAGTGCCTCTTAAAGAAAACATTTCCACGGTTGCTACTTATGCAGTCCAGCCACGTTCCTCGACTGTTTCTCTCTGCTTCTTGCTTTTGCATCACTCAGGAGTGATCACTGCAGGCACATGCAGGCCTGCACACAACATATGGTGAGATGATTTCTAATTAGGTTTCTACGATGCCTCCTGCTTAGCAAATTCTCTGTTAGCCATGCAAACACACTAAAGCACACATATGTATCACACAGAGAATTCCGACATGTCTGTCACCAGTGGGACCCTGCAGGAAGCTGGCAGAGGTGTTGCTCAGTTTAATCACAAAATGCAGTGTTTCAACAGTCTCTTATCTGATCCATCTTGGTTGTCATTAAAATACATCAAAGGGGAAAAGCTGCTTTTGCTATAAAGGCATCAATCTTATTCAGCCAAGAGGAGAGAATCTGTGCTTCTGTGACCAGAATAAAATAGTATGCAGACATAATCAGCAAATGACCCAGAGCCATGTTAGTGCAATTATCTCCCAGTTTATACACAAACATCTCCTTTTTTCTGTAAGATTCATAACTTCAAAAAGGAGTGCAAAAGTTTCCGGAAGCAAATGCTCAGAAGATATGTTTAATCAACCAAGTCGAAAAATCTATTTGGCAAAATATTCATTGGAGTGGCAAAAAAAGATAGGAAGTAAACATTGTAACTCAACTCTGCTGATAAGAGAGAAGGAGCAGGAATGAGAATACTCCATCTATATTGGGCCAGTTGTGGAAGATGAGAGGAGGCAATGGATTGCACTCTCCACAACTACATCCGGCTGCCACGCAGTTCTGTTTTTTTTTTTTTACACATTCTGAGCAGTATGAGATAAAGTATGACTGAGTGAAAGAGAGGAAGATTGTAGATCCAAGGGTATAGATTGCAATTCTGCAACACTCTCATCTCTCCACGACCAAATCTATTTCCTCAAAGGTGCCTGGAAAAGCTTTTAGCCGGTGCTCGAAAATGTACAACACAAAAGACACAGCCATGCTGTGATAGAAGGTCATGCTATAAAGTGTCATGTGGAGAGCTGAGCCTTTGTAAGGCATTTTCAACTCAATGAGACCTTTCAACCTGCCGACTCGTTTTCCTTGCCATCTTTCAAGCTGTAGTTGTGAGTTCGGACACATGGATGGTATTACAGCATTGAATCTTTCCCTGTAACTTCTAAATGATGCATGGCCCAAGTGTGATGATGATGATGAAAATATTAATTAGGTTAGGTTTAAAGTGATATATGGAACCTTGTCTGTTTGTATGCTTCAAGTCGCTAAAGGTGATAAAAAAATAAAAAAATAAAAAATTAATCTGTGTGGGCCAATCACAGGGGCATTGTTAAAGTCATGAGTTTGTGCTTATGTTGGGGGGATGCATGAATTTTATGGATTGAGGAAGTTTATTTATTCCTTTACATTGCAAGTCATGAAAAGGCATATTTTTAAAGAATAGATCAATTTATCGTATCTTCAGATTCACACCTGAAAAAGATTTTCTGATGTATACATTTTTTTTATTTGTTACAAATTAAATTGTTACATATAAACCTATTTTCACCCCTGTACTTATTTTTTAAATATTAAATATTAATTTTGTGCGTTTAATCAAAGAGACAACACTACCCATCAGGATCCAGATGATGACAGTTTCAAATGTTGCATTTAAAATTTTATGGCTCAGGATTTAGGTGGAAGCAATGGGCAAGTAAGGAAGCAAGTAAGCTTCACAGTGAATGAAGAGAGGGAGCAGTGGTGACAAATTAGCAGCTATTGAGGTGAATAAAAAGTTATTTTCTGATTGTTTCACAGTGATTATGCTCTAAAGCTCCATAAAACATGTCTCTATCTCCATACAAATGTGCAGGAAGTGGCCAGGCTGCAGTCTTTAGAAGATTCCTACATCAAACAGACACACACACAGGCCTGCAGCTCTTTATATAGACATGACCCACAACAGATCAGAGAGAGATGAGATTGCGACGTAACCTAGTCTATATTTTGACTTCTTCCTGTCTGCTTTTAATGGCTGGGGGCTAAAAACCCACTGCCCAAAGGCGGATATGCAGAACTATTCCCAATGAACAAAAATAGGAACACAAAAATAAAATAAAAGCAGAAATACGCATTGCTGCTCTTCAGGTTTACATTTAGATCATAGACCATTAGAAAAACATTAGACTGGGCATTTTTGAGAGCGCCACTTTATTAGAGTTGCTTTATTTTGACAGAAATGACTGCCAGCACTCCTGCTTGCTCAGGTAATTATACAGCAAAGTAACATCTCATCATCACACAGACTATTGCAGAGGCGGCTGACCAATCACTTTTTTTTCATTGCTTTCATGAAACACAGTAGCATCACAGCTTAATGTTTTTGCAGCACTGTTAACAGCTTTTCAGCAAATTTCCAGGGAAAAACATGCGGTGCCAACAAATACACATACACACGCAAACAGGCGTACACGTGCTTTAAGGGTAGAGCTCATGGGAAATCATAGAAGAGGTCAACACAGACTGATTTTAACAAAGGCAATCAACCAAGTGGAAACATTTGGACTGATCTATATTGCGTACAGATAGCCTAAACCCATAAGTGCAAGGCCTTGCTATGGAAACAGAGCAGATCAGCAAGACTACAGCAGACAAAGTGATTCTATGTGAGATGAAAAGGATAATCAGTTGAGCTGCAAGTGAGTTCAATTTGTTAAATTAATGAAACTCGGTTATGCAAATGCAGAAAAAACTCTGCATCCCCATCAGTCCCCAAGAGAAGGATCAGAGCACATAATGTATTTTTCACAGCAAATATTTTTGACTTATCGATGGCTGACTCCAACTAAATGTTTCAGTAAGCCATTTCTGGTGAGTCAGGATCACAAAAAGGTCATCTAGATGAAAAATTGTCATCTAGATTGTAGCCGTCATTATTGTTATTGAGTACTGTGCTTCTCCCATTATGGCGTCATGCAATATGGAAATAGTCTATATTGCTCTGGTGATGAGTGATTGACAACAGTCAAGGAGCACAGCACCTTTGGAGGTCATCAACACAATACTATATTATTTCCTTGAATATGCCTTGCTCAGCAGACTCATTCTTACCCCCATTTCTTTGGCACAGTCCTCCTGTCAAGTCAGAGTGAATGTCAAAAGCACTGTGGCGTGTACACCTTGATAAATGGATGGCTGGTAGTTTATCGACACACACTGGGGTCACATTGCACGATCTGAAAGGTGCTGGGCAGAGTCTGTCCTCTCTAGATTACAGGGAGAGAGGTAGGAGATCGTAAATAATGAACACCTTTGCTGATTTTGATTATTTTATTCTGTTCCCTTCAGGATTTTTATTCCCTCCACATTAATGTTTTTCAAACTTAAACTTGTTTTGTTATTGCAGCAATTTTGGCATTGCAGTGAGATTGCCAACAGTGAGAAATATCCACTTCTCCCTGGTGATATTACAGCATTCTCATCAGCCTCCAGGTGTTAAAGTTAAAATGAAGGGAATGATGTAATTCAACCGACTAAAAATCCAAATTTTAGAATAGCCATTATTCACATTTTAGCATCCTGACATCGAAATAGCCATATGCTACATATTACAGGGTGAAGTTATCGTGTTGTTCTTTTTGTGTGTTCTTTTTAAACATTTATGCATCATTTGAGTTGTCGGAGCCAATAACGATGCTCGGTCGACCGCATGGGGAGCTCCAACGCTAAAAGCGTTTGATTTTGTCTGTAACAATGACCGTTTAGTGGAATCAGTTTGGGTTTAAATAGGCTGTTAATAATTGTATTCTATCCAAAACCTCCAGAAGAGAGGAGGGGGCAGAAACACTGTGAGCTATTTTGAGGTAAATTGTGTTCCTGGTCATTTGCAATGACATCATCATCAGTCAGTATCATGTACCATGACATCGTCAAGCCAACCGCTGCCCCTCTCAATAAATCAAACACAATACTTTATTGAATGATATGTGTTGTCCCAAGGAGGCCGTTCCTTACCACTGTTGGAGAAAAGTAAGCGGCAGATAAATCTGTCATGGCACCTGATGCGCACCGACCAACCAAACCTCTTGAACACAGCTGTCGCTACATGATTATACAGTCCTGATTGAGATTCTAATTACCCGTCTCTTTTAATGCAGCATGCTGCCAATCTATTCCACTCCTGTGTCATTTATTAACTATGGATGCCTATGATTCTGTCAGGTTTCATCAGTTTTAGCTTGCTTATTTATGTGATCAAAACGGGGACATTACAAACGCCATATATGTAATTGTCTTAACATTAAGCAAAAGGTTACCACACTTAACTCTGAATGGAAAATGTAATTTGTGGTGTGAAAACCTTATGATGGAGGAATATTTTTAAAATAATAACTGCGTAGTTCAGGATATAAGTGAGTCAGAATGCTTCCACAGCTTAAATCCAGAGGCTTACAGTACGGTTGAACATATTATCTTGGTGTATGGGGAGTTTTTCCACTGTGAAGCTTTGTTAAGGGCTAGATAAAACAGAGTGTGAGCTTTCACAGCAACGTGAAAGGGCCTCTCAGGTTTTATCCAACTGTATAACTATCCCTCCAAACAATAAGAGCGCAAAGCTGCATACTGAGCTTAAAGTATTAAAAATAATGTATTGTGCATTTGGGCATCGCACTACAAAAACATCTCTTTGAAGTGTTAAATATACAGAGTGAATATGGATGAGCTGCAGAAACTTTTTTTAGCTCTGTTAACATGCGCAGTAAAGGCAGCGACTGAAGAATAGCCAGAGGTTCCTCCTGAAACCGATACTTTTGTTCAAGTTCAAATGATGCACTGGATGAATATGTACAGTGTTTGAAAAGCAATTCAGGCATGCCAGGTCGACGCTATTAGGAGCCATATTTGCCTCATGCATTCTCTTCATAGCTCCACTATTGTGTGATTGCTGTGTGTGATAACGCAGGATGCCATCCGAATGTGCAATATGTTGATAGGTGTCTAGAGGGCAATGAAGGGAAGGCTACTATATCTCAATAAGACACCATGTGAAAATATACACATTGTTAAATGCACATAAATTGAGACACAACTTTGCAAACAAATGTTCTACTCAAAGTTTATTAAGATGAGGATAAGTTATAGACAAATATGTGGCAAGCCATGATTTGTCTGTTTTAGATTTCTCTGTTTTCGATTAATCTGCGGTTACATTAGTAGCATCTCTCCATGTTTGTCAACCTTTTTTCTTTCCCACCCTGTCAGCCTCTCTCTCTAAATGTGGAGCGAGCGAGCGATGCTGGCTACAGTACATATTTCCCAAACCACACTTTATGTTTTATCCGTACTGTTTATGTTTCAAAGTCTACAGAGTATACATCTACATGCATTGTACTTGGTCTGATCTGTTGACAGCAAATGTCAGTTTTAAGCATCTCGACAAGCAGGTTGCTGGTAAGGCTCCGTTTTTATATTTTGCCATCTATTGATTAACATTTGACATATAGTGGCAGCTGTTCTTCTTTGTCTGGCAGCCTCCATGTATGACACATGATTGATTCTAATCAGCATCACCGCCATACAGGCGACATAAATAAATATTATTTTCACCTTGGCTCTGATTTAACGGGACCGTACTATTTAGAATTTCTGCCAGCTTCTGATTCCAAAAAGAGAGAGAAAATGCTCAGGGTGAAAATCCAGCATGCTACCATTTGAAAAAGAAGCCCTGAGTGCAGCTAACTTCTGTCAATCCAGTGAGTGGGATAAATCAAAGGCATTTCTAAATTTAGCTCTGACATAGAATTAGCAAGGCATTCTGTAGTAGAAGGCAAGGCAATGGACCGGTGGTTACTAAGCAACTGGTGCTAGGCAACCTTGTTGGTAAGCATTGATTGTGGTTTAGAGAAAGTGGGGTGGGGGGTGAGGGGGGCTGATTAAGGGGGGGTGTCTTCAAAAAAAAAAGAAATCCAATAAAATTCTGCTGATTTGAATTATACGAATGTTTGCAGCAGCTTCTCAGGTAAAATTGGAAAAATCTAAACTCCTTGGATTGCATGGTGAATGCTTAATAATTGTTGTGAGGGAGGGGGGAGAAGAGGAACACAGAACTAAATACTACAAACTCAGCATAACAAAACTATGACAGATAATGTCTTCAATTACCGACTGACATTTTCAGTGGCGCTGGATGGTATCACATACTAATAATGACAGCGTATGAAGAATCGATGTGGACCTCAGTGTGCATTGTGGCGCATCTGTTGTTGGATTGTGTACACAAATATGCATAAACATTTCGACATGTACACCAAGTGAACCCAATCAAAACATTGATTAGTGGGCATTGTGACACTGACTGATGAGAAAAACAGTCTATGGGCCATTCCCTCGCTCTAAAATTAGAATTTGAATCTTTCTTGTCGCAGAGGATATTTGTCTACGTTCAGAAGTATTGATCAGACTATCATAAATTCTAGGAATAACAAATACAAAATCTTTAAGCACACGTTGGTTTGTTCTCTCTCTCTCTCTCTCTCTCTCTCTCTCTCTCTGCTTAGCAGATACCTTTGTGCTGACCAGAGAAATCTGCTGCATGGTGGGTTAAGAAGTGTGTGTGGTGTGTATGCGAACGTACCATGTGAAGAAAAGCAGATAACACACTCAACAGCACATGAGGAGACACATTTAAAATGGCTTTCAGATACAAATCTCAAACCATGAGTTACAACTAAACAGATATGTTTACAGTAGACATTTCATTTATTATTACCGTACATGACTTGTGCCATAATAAGGAAACAATAACAGCAGGAAGTTGTTTAAATATACAGTATATGTATCTATAAATAGTGTGTACGTATGTTGGATGCTGTGCCCAAGAATGGCTGTTATAGTAAGATTTGTCTCTCATCCCCTGTGAAATAGGCTATTTCCTTTGTGGTGGGTGACATGAACCCTGCTGATCTAGGAGGTTAAAGCTCCACCAGAACAGGGTCACCATTTTTAAACAGAGGGCCCCATATGGTGGGATAAAGTTCAAATATTTTCATTATATTCGCCTCTACACAAACATCTGTCAAACCTGAAAACACTCCACGAAGCCATTGCTACCAATGCAGTCGCAGATACGTTCCTTCTTTATTCATTCATTATTCTGAGTGCATATTTTATGCAAATTACAGAAAAGCAACCTTTACAAAGAAATTCCAATCTACACCAGAGGGTAAAGGTTTCGGTATCACGGGTTTTATATCCTCTCTGTGAGTATGCTGTTTGTTCAAATGTTTGAAAAGATTAATCGAGCCACATTTTGTGCCAAAGAAAAAAAAAAAATTTCATGCATGCATGCATAATTCAAACATTCAGGATAAATTTCCACACCTGTGAGACACAGGTAAATCTTTATGCACATGGCACTAACATCAATGAAATTAAGTTTGAACCACTCAGGTTTCTCAACATTGAAGCAATTCATTCTCGTTCCATTCAAAGGATGACAACACATCTACTCACATCCCTCATGTTGAATGTTAATTATTCCCGCTTCCCATTCAGAGCCATGCGATTCATAAAAGCCACAGACCATGTTTGTAGATATATATATATATATATATATATATATATATATATATATATATATATAAAACACTTCAAAGAAAGCCATCCTCATTTTCTTGTGGAAAGCTGCAACACAGTCTTCCTGTTCAAACTGCCCCCACCGTGCAGCACATGAAACCATGCGCTGCAATAGGCTGAAATCACCGAGCACCTGTTTAATCTTAGAAAGCACAAAAGAAAGGACTGGATTTGGCTTCAGCTAATAGTTTATATTACACAGAAAACAAAAATCACATGCTAATCTTTGTTTGTGTTTACCATACAGAAGAGCATTTTTGAAATATAAAGATCCCTTGATGTTTGGCCAAGTTTAAAATCCATTAATTTAGATGAAATATCTAAGATCATACACGCTCAATCTACAGACAAATAAATGTTTGGCGATCTATGTTTGAAGGGAACTCACCCCAGCTTCAGTCTGCGATCTGGTGAATGCCAGTTGGCCTTGATATCCAGTATAAAAGGAAGATAAATGAGGTAGGATTATTGTATTATAGTGGTGGAACATATCCACACACACACACACACACACACACACACACACACAGACAGTACGCTCAATCAGCAATAAACTGATTTAAAGTGAATAAATATATATGTGCTCATTAATCCGCCTAATCTAAGTACAATGGCAAATTTATGTTCTGTCCCCTTGGGTGGCCTTGATTTGTTATATTGTGCCTGCGTGAGAGCTGCTCAGCTGCTAGCAAATCCATAGATAGCTTTAACTTCAACCTGAATTGTATTTCTTGTTTCAACCATTTTTGATTGCTGGCTCCACAAAGGGAGGTTTTTTCCACGTAGAGCAACCTGGCTTGCATCAATGTTTGAACAGAAACACATAACCAGAAATGTATTATTCAATAGTTAAGGAGCAAAAAATGATTGATGGTCTCATCTCAGGCAAATCTATTTTGATGTCTAATATCTTTGTTAATATTCAGTGATGAGTTTTACTTTCATGCCAGTCTTACATTGTCTCAGAGTAAGAAGTGTCATATTTTTGTCATGGCGGATTTCTCATTTTAGAATGCAGCCATCGCTGTGCCCTTTGTATCATGCTTAATTATCTTTCTCAGTTTAGTCTCGCAGTGCAAATGTTCTCAGATAAAAGTTAGATGTATGTAGTGATGCACACGCCAGAATAAGATAAATATTCATATTGTGTTATTCTCCAAAGGATCACACCAACTTCATGTAAACATGGATATTCAAGTGGAGGAATATCCTTAACATGTGAGTGTGTAAGCAAAGTGACGTTTCATTAACCCTCATTTTCTCCAAATCAAAGTCAAAAGGCTCCAACATAACTGAGATGTAGTGGACCAGAAGACGTCTTTCACAGCATGTTTATTCAAACTGATGATGATTGATGTATCTTGTTTCGAATGTACTGAATTGTGTTTATTATGAACCGGGTTTGTTGGGCTGTAGCATGTGGATTGAATTGGTCGCAACTGTTTTTCCAGCATCTTAGGCATTGATCAGACAGCTTCATTGCTTTAATAGGCTTTTATTTGTACCTGAAATTAGTTCAAAGAAAAAGACATTTGCAAAATATTCAAGGTTTAAAGCCTAGAAACTCTCAAATATTATTGCTTCTCCTCAGACCCAATTTAGGAACGGAAACTTTAATCGGCTCAAATGATTAAACTGACTTTTTAAAACATCTGTGATGTTATATTGTAGCAATGTAAAGAAGAGCCAGAATATAGAACTAATGCCAAGGGAAAGATGGAACCATCTTATTGTCTCCAGAGTCCAGACCACCGGCTTCAGGTTTCTGCAACACAATTTTCACTGACTCATCCGAAAGGAAATACAAATCTTTCTGATTCATGGCCCTGTGGCATGAAGGATAATGGCCACAAATTAGAATCTGTGTGGCTTTGTGCTGAATGCGGCCATCATCAATGAGCAGCAACAGTGCAGCAAAATGTAACAACCAGAAAAGAAACTTGTATAGCTAGATTTTTGGGTGTGTACCTGTTGCTTCAGACTGCAGATGCATTCCCACGAGAAGGAGATGCCGACTACTTGTAATAAGAAATATGACCTGTCAGGGTTATAAAATCTTATTCAAGGAAAAAAAACATATTGAGTAGACATTGTATTACTGTACATAGAAAACATTATCCAGCCTATTTTAAAAACAATACTTTTCTCCAATAACTAGTTAGTGACAGATTTGCTCTTGGGACTCAACGTGTGTGTCGCTGGAATTAGAGACACTGTACATTTAGTCTACATTCAGGGTAGTATATGCTCGATTAGCAGTTGTGCTCTTGGTAGTTTTTTTTTCCATCTCACACCACATACAGAAACACGCCAAAGCCCATAGGCATTCCAGCAGTTTCTGTGTTGGCTACACTAAGTGGATGTAAAATGCAGCCTGGGCTAATCAACAAACTTCCAAAATTCATTGCCATTGACTTTTGCAGAACCATGTTCAATAGGTTATCTTCAGGTTTATGTTATCAAATGGAGCAAAGGGGTTAGTATTGCAAATGTGCAAAAAAGAAAACAAATTAATACATCCACAGCGTCAGTGAATGAGATGACGGGATTGTAGTCGATCCTGATCGCTATTCTGTGCGGATGGGTTCCCATCAAATGTATCAGTGCCATAGGAACCTTTGGTTCTTTCAGCCGACATGCCCAGGCCACTTGTTCGGTACTGATAAGGTCACTGACCAGAGGCCATTTGTTTTCTATTGACCCGCTCTCCTGATCCACATAAGCTTTCTTTCGGCTGTCTCGCTGCCACTTTGATGATCTTAATAGCTTTTCTTTGTAGCTCACCTCTGTTATCATGGAGCTGAAGGGCCATAAGAAGCTTTCCCTGTAAAGCCTCTTTGCAAGCACACAAGCCCTGATCTAAAGGTCCTTCTATCTGACCTTCATCTCTGTTGTGCCCTCTACATCCTACCCACCTGAGCTGCTTTCTGTAGACCCCCTAACTCTACATAGTCATACACTGCTGTGTCATCATGGTAATAAGGCTGATTTATATTCTAGTGAATAATCCATTTCTAATACACAGTGCATGTGCTTTTTTTGTCATCTCCAAGCCAAGTGATGAGACCCCAACAACAGCCATATGGATATTCACCACTAAACGCAATGTTTCAAGTTTAAAAACATTCATCAGTTGAAAATCAACAACTTTGCTGTTTTTAGTTGACTTCCTCAGTCACAGACAAATCGCTAAGGCTTAATTACAATGTTTCTATCTCCTCTCCCCTGATGAAACAAACCACTAGTGCGAATACTCTCTGATCGAGGACAGCAGTGCTCTCAGCTTCAGATAATCACAAACAGATATTGTCAAACATCCCGCAGTTTCTGTCCCCTGCCTATCCCGTTTGATTTCTTTTACACTGTATCCCGGGACCTGCAGGAGCAAGAATCCTGGGAGGCTGCCGGAGCCTCTGTGTCAGATTTGAATGTGAATAAAAAGCAGAGAGAGAAATCACACACAACAGTGCCCAGAACAAGATATCATGAGGGACAAAGGGACTTATAATACCCGTCTACCCTTCCTTTTCAATCTGTTTCGATGAGGGGTTTGCATCCCTGCCTGCATACATCGTGCATGTATTTATGCACATTAACATTGCTGCAGCATTTCCCGCTCCTTTTCTCTTCTGACGGGCGAATGCAGGTAGAGAGGTTTGCCGAGCTAAAATACAGCAACCTGTTCGGATCCCCGAACTAAGCCTATGTGATCCAGGCTTAGCACCTTGGGCTTTGGTTTGTCCTCCTTTTTGTTTGTCATGGACAACATACACACACATGTTCCACCCACCCATTTACCTTTGCCTCCAGTGATGTGCTGACCTTATTCTTTGTTTTTGGATATCCTTTACAATGAAATACATTAAACCTGCATGGGACTCCTCATTTGTCAGTGACTTGTGAGTCAGCTTGTGGTTTGATCACATATTCTTTTACTTGCAAACATGCTCACCTGTCAGTAACTGACACTCTGATAGTCCTGAGTTAATTCTTTAGTTGGGTAGCTTTTGATCCTTACAAGTGTCAAGTCACCTGTAATGCAATACACCGTGGAGCTGTGGTGTAGCGCGGCTCTGCTTTTACTGGTTAGTCATCTGGCGTCAGTCTGACCATGCTACCATACATGCCACACATTCGTCAAGCCGGGCTGCGACTTTCTGGTCATGCCCTACGTTGATGCAATGCAGCAAAAATATGTTCTATTGCTGGTATCATCACAGGGCACTCAATAGCAAAATTATGGACGCCACACACACTTGTGCAGCCACACATACGCAGCCTCAGTCCAGACTTCAAAACAGCGAGAGCAGGCCTGGTTGAGATAAACCTCCACAGGCTGTTCAGCAACCAGAGACAAGCAGCTAAATAAAACACTTTAAAATCTGGGTTACTGGCACACATGAATATGTTATGCTGCTTTTTTTTTATGTGGGAGGTGACACAGTGATTTGAAGCTGGGAGAGATGTTACACGCCTCTTCATAGCATAACCTGATTTCCCACTTCTGCTATTTATTCAGAGGCACATATTTCTATTGCTCGCATCTGAACTGCTGTTTTGTCATCATGGATTTTGCTAATATCCACATGCGTACAGAATAGTATTGTACCTACGATACATTACAATCGATGTTCACCAGAGATTTGTTACTTTGAATAGATCCTTGTCTCTGAGCTTAATGAAAGAGAGGGTGATTCAAATTCATGCTGCTGCTTCAGTCAGTTTGTCATTCAGTCAGCAGTTGCAACCCTGCAGGCAGAAATAAAAATATGGATATTTAAAACTTGCCAATTGTTTATTTATTTTTATTTTGTTGTGGATGGAACTAAGGACATTCTGGCATGGTTGATCTGCTCACCTCTAGGGCTTGTTCACAAACATCATTCACTGTTGGCAATGAGTAGTGCGATGCTGGCTTCAATAGAAGCAAATACCTTATCTAACTATGCGCTATTGCTAGGTTGGACCAAAGGTGGGACGCTTTAACTACACAGCGTATTATAAATCTTTTCACACAGGCATAACACATTAAATTTGAAGTATGCAATTTGAGAGAAATACAATGGACACTTGAACTCAACATCCAAACAAATATATCCTCAATAAATACGTTTTTATATAGGTTCCAAAGGAAAGAATGTGAGGTCTGCCACTAAAGTTACACTTTTTATACCGAGAGATACAACACATTTCATTATTATCATGCGGCTTGGGTGACTTCCTCAAGGGTGAGGATGTAAAAGACGGAGAGTACTAGGTAAAATAACAGGCAGAGGTCAAAGTACAACTGGTTTCCTTGATGATAGGCTTATTGTGTGACATTGTTTATGGCTCATTGTTTCTTTCCTATTTATGGAGAAGGAACCGGATGCACACAAAGAATGGACAGCTAGCAGACCGTGAGGAGATATTTGCTGCATTTGACAAAAAGAGTATTGGATTACAATGATTGACTGCACATTCAAATTGGTTTCGACAGAAAGCAATGACTTTATTTTCTTCAGATTCAGACGAAGGATATGTGTCGCGCATATGAAATAGAACATGGACTAAAAGCAGCGCTGTAAACAAAGAAGTGGCCGGTTGAATATTAGATATGTAATTTGCATTTGTGCCTGCATCATTAGGGTCACTCTTTGCAGTATCTGCTAGTACATTTTTAAACAAGATATATCATAGTATATTGGTTGATTGATGACTGCAGGAGAAATCGGACCACCGAACTTGTGGTTAATGCACATCCTGCCCACATGTCGAGCTATAAGACATGCATGTTGAAAGAGTGTATCAATAGAGCAGATCTCGGTTTACATCAAGCAACACATCAGTGTATGCCCGTTTTAGAGTGAAGGGGTGGTTGCATCAAACAGCATCCACAGTGATTTACTTACTGATCTAACGCAGAAATGACAGTCTTAGTCTTCCTATAGTAAATAAATAAGTTACCATTGGAATTTATTGCCTCATAAAACCAAAGTGATGACTGTATGCTTACTATGTATTTTATTGCATATCTTAATTAAGTGAGGGAGGATAGGGTGGCCTTTAGGATAATGTAGTTCACCTTCGTTTTGATCCTTCAGGGTGGTGTACAGGCGGGTGTTGAACAACACCACTCAACCTCAGCTTTGTTTGTGACTCATTATGGCCATGACCTTAAAGGCACGCAGCTGAGGTTGTGTATGCATGATAATTTTGTTTTTGTATAGGCAAGCGTGGAGAACGGTGGATTGCATGCGCATGCGTGTGTGTGTGTGTGTGTGTGCTTGTCATTGTGGAGCAACGCGCAGCATTATGCAGATATATTACAGCCCTCGGCATTCACAAATGCTGGATTATATACACTCATGTTACGAGTTATTGTGCTGCTTGGACTACTCATTACTGTCTTTCGTATGTGAAGCCATTCGAAGCGTCCCTTTTTGTTTTTTGTTCTCCCTCTGCTGTGTTTTCAATGTCCCAGCATGACATCGCTGTCAGCCACCCTCCAGACTGGCTCCTGATTTATGAATCCTATCCTGGTCTGTCATTACTGCCTCCAGAAGGGAGCTTTGATGAACCAATATGTCGAGGTTGTCACTGCATGGGTCGAACTGCTTCATGTCCTCAAACATCATGAATGTTCTTCTGACAACCTGTGGCTTGCAGCGTCTCAAATGTAGATTCTACACTGAACATCAGTGTATTCAAATGCTGTAAGAAATGCAGTTATTTCCTTTTGTCGGTAGATGTTTAGTTTTTTCTGTATTTACCCCCCACTGTAAACTATATTAACGGGATCAATATTTTTGGGGCTGACCAAGTATTGTTTCGTTTAACCAAAGAGGTTATTTTTTTGATGCCGTCTTTCTGTGGGAATGAATTTTAGTATATTTCCCCGGCACATATTGAATCCGGTTTTTGAATTCTATTGCTGTGGGAAATTCACTTGAGGTAGCTGATGTACTCTTATTAGTTGATCCTTTGTTGCTTTGATCCTTGCTCTGTCTGCATCATTTGCTTCCCTGTCCTGGAAGAGATGGCTAAAAGTTTATTGGGGTGTTATGATTTTAAAAACGTCTTCTACTTACCTTTCACTTTAACATAAGGCTGCCTGAGGTGAAACCCACACCAACCCAGCAGAACCCAGCACCACCATCACTGATGAAATATTCAACAACCCACCAAGCCCTGGCATGGAATGAAGAGACTGAGCGCTACAGGTTTGAGGTGATCACATCCGCTCGCGCACGCGTGCACACACACACGCACACACAAAGACAATAAACGAAAGTCATATCCACCTCACAGACTACTGCCACAATAATTCACATACACCTCAGTATTTGATGTCTCGCTCTCTCTCGGGGTGGTATCAGTTGTACTTCAAAGGTAGTGTCTCCGCTGTTTCCATACCTCACCCTGTCCCCTTCCATTCACCACACTGATGCAGACACAAAAGCCTTGGCGATAGATCCAATGATATCCTGGCTCTCCGATTCAGCCTCTACCCTCTTCTCAATGACTTGATTATGTGTAACCCTATGCCCAGACAGCACCACAGGAATGGACCCGACAACTGAGAAGACAGAATTTCTATTCATCAAAGGCCTTTTTTTTATTTGTATTATCCAACCCCATACTTGGACATGATGGTGCAATTGATCTGTCAAACGTGTCATGCCGGATTGCTGTTTTTGGGAATCCTTCCCAGGCCTTGTCCAAACATAGTAGATATTTTACTCCGGTTTGGCCTATAATCCACACAAAACCGCAGATTTCTGTCACTAAAAACAATGTTTTTTGAAGGAAAGATTTTTGACAACTCCGTCTGTGTGTGGACGCCTGTAAACGGAGTTTACGGTTTTGTAACGTCTTGCCTGCGACAAAAACTGTAACGTCATATCTGTGCAACCTGCGTTAAATTTAGAAACAGGATGGATGCCTTACAAACTTATCGCTTATTGCTTACTTCTTTACTTTATATTTCCAAACTACGTTTAGGAGCAATTCTGCCTCCTTGTCGGTCCACACGAACGGCCCTATCTGATTGGATAGGGTTTGGGAAAATATTTCGCCGATTGGTTTGGCATGCTTATGAATGAGCTTAACAACGCACTTATGCAGTTACGTGTGGATAGAGTTTTTTCTTTTAAAAACAACGTCGTGTGGATGCAATTTTTTTTTAAAGCGGAGGGGGAAGGATATTCGGTTTTAAAACAACCCGGCTACGTGTGTAAATGACCCCAGTTGTTCTCTGAGGCACTCCACTTGATTAGGAATCGGGACATTGTTCTCCATAGCAGCAGAGAAAGGATTGCATGTTGTGTTCCTGACGGTACAGAAGAGGCAGAGTCATCACCTTCTTCAAAGATATCCTGTAGAGCCATTTTCTGTTTATCCCTCTAAGTGCTTGATATTAAAACATATAGCTTTGACTGTAATTGACAAAATATTCCCACTATCAGGAAATAAAGACGACTGGAATTAGTTGATAATGTGTTGCCTCACAGCAAGGATGACACACAATTTTCAAGTACAAATGGATGATAAACCATAAGGAAATTTATAGTCCTGCTGAAAAGCGTGGTAACACCGCAGGACCAAATGATCTGAGTTTGATTTTAGTTTGCTTAAATTAAAATGAATGTGATTAAACTAGAACCTGGTTGCATTACTCTAAGACATTCCAGAAGAAACTCAACAGGGAGAAAGCTCAAAATGATTCCATTACAATTAAAATTCAAAAATATATAAATTAAATACAAACCGCTATTTCCGTTTTGTACAGGAAACCGCTGCAGTACCTTTGGCTTGATATACGGTACTGATTATTAAAATCATGTTGGGAGAGGGATGCTTGGTATTCGGATTATAAGGTAAGTGTTTTCAAATAAAATATTTCATTACCCAGTTTGGCTTCTGAACACTTTTTGAACCAAGCAGATGCTCCCTCCTTCTTTACTCACACATGCTTAGTCTGCCTTTGATAGGATAGGTTGAACTTCATGCTGGGGCTAGTTTATACCTTCACAAGATTGTTGTGAGTCTTTGAAAATTCTCTGCAAACGGATGGGATACATTTTGCTTTTGCAGGGAAGTGATTGATAGGAGATCAGCCCACCTCTGGAACTCAGACACAGTTGGACATTGCTAAACGTAATGTAGATCTAAGGATGCTAGATGCTAGAGCTTAACAAAGCTTGCATTTGATGCAGCTAACCAATTTCTTATCAGGTTTTAATCAGATTACTCTGGCATCTGTATTTCCTTCCTTCTCCCTGCAAAGATGTTTTCGTACTTCCAGCGACTGGCAAAAAAACACTTTTCTGGGCATAGTTAAAATTCAAATCATTTACTTTCATGCCAGATATTCAGCCTCAAAGGGCTTCCACTTGCCTGTTTAGCTTCTTGAACAGATAAAACCTCTGGAATATCATGAGAGAATATTAATTGCAGAAAGTGATTTGAGGGTTGAGTTGCTGAGAGAACTGGCAGAGTGACGTGAGCGATACCAATCTGCTTTTTGCATACCCTTTTATCTGTCCTGCATATATGGAAATGTCTGTTGTTGTAATTACGATTGACAAAAAGCTTGTGTGGGAAATAAAAAATTATGTATTATGTTTTCTGACCTCAGTAATCAATCCCATTTTACATTTCCATCAATTGTTTAGGGAAATGTAGTAGATTGCTAACCAACAAAATAACCAAAATCAAGGCCCTCTCATTATTTGTTTGAAAAGACTCACAAACTTTAAGGCTGAGAAAGTACACCCGCTTAAAAAGAAAATGGAGGTAGTAAAAAATCATTTCAGTAGGCAGACATTTTCAGACTGTGAGGGCACGAATAGCAAAAGCTCCAGCCTGGGGATACTCAGCAGGGCTCTGTCTGCATATCTCAATATCTGAGGGGGCACATATCAGGTTATTAATCTGAAAAGTAATTCTGTGCTAACCTGGTTAAGGCCTAAAAATAAGTCTTTAAAATCAATTAGATATGTAACAGGGAGCTTTCTGTAGGCAAGCACCTTAGCCACACACTCTTTAGTCTCGCTCACAGAAACAAGAAGGGAAGCAGCATCCATGTTGGATGGAGCCGTGGTGGATGCTGGTGTAAAGAACACAACAATAACCATTCTGAGATTATATAAAAGGGACTTTTTGACTGATTAGCTGTGCTATACGGCCCTAAACGGACAGCCTAAATGAGGATTTTGCACTGGTTAGAGTGGTCACACCTTTGGCATAACCTCATGAGCCTGCAATGGGATGTAAAGGCCAGTGCATTGAATCAGCTGATGCTCTGGCTCCGCAGTGAAATGAGGATTCACCTGAATCAACCAGAGGAGAGGAGGCCGTTGCATTGACAGGCATCCTGTCAAGACTCCGGCAGCTCAGTGACCCATCAACCAAGTGATTAATTTATTCCAAACCCACTCACTGGCTTTCAAAAATAATTAAAGACAAGACAGGTTCAATAAGCACTTCCCATCTGCTTGTGTACAGGAAGCAACATATTTAATATCCTGCTCATCCCAGTATAGCAGATGTACAGCACCACCTTTTGTGGCGGCTGCCTGGGAGAAGGATATCCAGATCCAGTTAGAGATGTTTCATTTACATGACAGACCAGTAGAAACTAGGGATTCAAAATCCTTGCCAACTAAACATCAAGCTTCCTTCCTAAGTTGTGATGAAAAGCATCAAACAATAAAAATGTCACATAATGTGTGATTATGGAGAAAGTAAATCCTTGATTCAGGGTGCTGAAGTGATTCAATATCCACTTTGTCTGGGCTGCTCTGTTCGGTAGTGCCAGGAGAGATTCCAGTCATCAATAAATGATACATGCCAGAACAGAAGAGAGGCCTGGATAATGACAATTGAGAAGTTGCCCCATTTGCAACACTATCACAATGATGACCAGTCCAGGTGGCTGCACACTCGGACCGCTACTGCTATAACTATAACTATATTTCAGCTTTTGCAACAGCGCTGATGTAACCATGAATCACCAATAATGAAAATACATGCCTCAATAGAGGTACTGTGCCTTTTGAGATGTTTTAGTTACAAGCATTGGGATATTGTTGTTGTACACAGTTGCACAATTGTTATTCTGCTAATGATTCCAGTACGCATGCAAGAACACTAATACCCATCCAATTGTGTATATAGTGTATCAGCTCATGTCTCTTTTTTACAGTTCATTCACTTAAATTCTTTTTACTATACAGTAATTATTTCAACCGTGTGTAGTTGTATATAAAGTGCAGTCTTGCATTGTGATGCCTGTAAATTCAGTTCAGCCATTAGCGTACCCACTCAGTGCATCAGAGGAATCATTGAAGACGCAGCGCACACGTATGACAGACTGCAGCGATTTCAAAAGAAGATCCCTGGAAGATCATCAGTGCTGACAATATAGGTGCAGTATGTGCTGCTTTCTTTCAGCACCTCAGTCAACCTCAGTCTGGCTGTCTGGCTGTCCATCTGGCACACATCCAACAAACTCTCCAAAAAAACCCAGACGAGAGTGATGTGCCAAAGTTCAGTGAATTAATGGAATGTTGAGCTGAAAGAGAAGCACCTCTTATATTTCACATTGCTGTCTTAAAGAGTTAACGGGTTAATTAGTGGTCGATGGTTTTGTGGTTATCTAAGGCAAAATGAGCTGAAACTGACATCCACACACAGCGGACTTCTTCTCGGACTGCACGTATAACTCATGTAACCCAGCAGTCCGTCG